>NC_134128.1:2683500-2984500 GCF_040939455.1 Microcebus murinus
GGCTTTGTGTTGTTGTTAAATAAAGTTCACGCCAATGAAGTTGCCTTTGACACAGATGAAACCATCATGTCCTCCTCTGGCAAGACCATACAAACTCTACCTCTGAGAATAAGATTTCCCTGGTCCGTGGATAAACTCATGCATACTAACGAAGGTCCCACTAGTGATGTCACGGCAACTCAGTTAGACCCTTCACTGAGCTCCTCAGTCTTGAATCAAGGCTCGACAGCACCCTGTCCATCACCTGAAGAAAATAAAGCCGCGGTGCACGCACTGTTCACCTCCGATGTTACTTTCTAGTCTCGCATTTTAATCAGTGAACTGATCGTTCCACCGGGACGGGAACATCCTGCAGACCTGGAGCTTAGAAAGCGTTTCCTGTTGAAAGAACATTTTTCATCTCAACTTGCCCAGGTCTGACCCCGCAGTCTGACTAAGCTCACGGCCAGTGCGGGCTCCACCGCGCCAGCAGGAAATACCCGCAGCCTCTCTGGATACAAACCTGGCAAGGCTCTTCAGAGAGGTCACTTCCCCTTCACTGTCCTTGGTTTATCTAGGGCCTTCTCAGCGACTCTTGCAAAAGCCGGTTAAAGGTCAACAGCATCCAGAGCACTGTGCAATCGCTGTGCTGGCTCCTTGAATTAAAATGCTGCTTTTAAAATGCATTTCAGTTTTTTAGCTGTCATTAATCCTAGTGGTCTGGCTTGCCAAAATGCCAAGGAGACTTTGCTTAATTAAAGGCGGAAATATTTTATCAAGAAAAAATCAACCTGAGAAAATGCAAATAAAAATTTTAATATGACTCTTTTTCCCTAGCCTATGTTCCACACTGTTAATTTTTAGAATTTTATTTATTTGCCTGATTATTTATTTATTTCGCCTTAGTTCATTAATTTAGAAAGCACCGACGTTACCATAAACTTCACTTGTTTAGAGCCCCTACATTTGTCTAAACTGAACTAACTTAAACTCTGAGGAGATTATCGCTTGACAGGTGGTTTTCCCCCCTCTGTAATCATTAAAGACTTCTGTGAAATAATTTTAATTTTTAAAGAAGAATTCCTTTTCTCACACAGCAAAGACTGAGAGAAGGAAACATGCCCCACACAGGAGCCCCCACACAGTTTCACCCGGTCAAGCCGTCAAGGATCCAGCCCGATCCTTCTCTTCCCCGTCCGCGTTCTGCCCCACACGGAAGTCAGCAGCGTGTGGAACAGTTGGACCCTCTCACTTGCAGTGGCCCAAAGGGTCCCTTCAAAGCTGCGCGGCTAATCAACACCATCACAAGGATTCTGCACATACCTCAATTCCTTATTGCTGAATTCTTTCCTATATCTTCTAGTTTCCTTGAAACAAAGAAGTATTTCCTCTCTGAGGGAAGTGTGAGCTACAAATTTTTTTAAAACTTCACACTTTTCCCTACAGACATCAGCAAGAGCCGAAGCTGCAGTCTCCACCCGCTTTTTTTTTTAATTTCAGGATATTATGGGGTTCAAACATTTTGGTTACATGTTATGACTTTGCCACACCCAAACCATGATTTGAGGTGTGCCCTTCCCCCCTATAACACTCAGCACATCCATTAGTTGTGAGTTTGCCCCCCAACCCCCGACCCGCAAAGAATATTACTACCGTGTGAGCACCTTAGTGCTGATCAGTCAGTGCCACTTTGATGGCGAGTACACATGGTGCCTATTCTTCCATTCTTGTGATACCTCACTTCAGAGGATGGGCTCAAGCTCTATCCAGGAAAATATAAAAGGTGCTAGATCAGCATCGTTTCTTATACTTGAGTAGTATTCCACTGTATACATATACTATATTTCATTAATCCACTCATGGATTGACAGGTACTTAGGTTGTTTTCACATCCTTGCAATAGTGAATTGTGTTGCTATAAACATTCGAGTGCAGATGTCTTTATTATAGACTGTCTTTTGCTCTTTTGGGTAGATGCCTAATAGTGCTATTGCTGGATCAAATGGTATTTCTATTTTTAGCTCTTTGAGGTATCTCCAAATTCTTTTCCACAGAGGTTGCACTAATTTGCAGTCCCACCAGCAGTGTAAGAGTGTTCCCGTCTCTCCATATCCTTGTCAGCATTTGTTGTTTTGGGATTTTTTATAAAGGCCAATCTCCCACTGGGGTTAGGTGATATCTCATTGTGGTTTTGGTTTGCATTTCCCTAATGATTAGAGATGTTGAGTATTTTTTTATATGTTTGCTGGCCATTATTCTGTCTTCTTTTGAAAAGTTTCTGTTCATGTCCTTTGCCCATTTACTGATGGGGTTGTTTGATTTTTTTCTTGTTGAGTTTTTTTAGTTCTAGATAGATTCTTGTTATCAGCCCTTTATCAGATATGTAGAGAGCAAATATTTTCTCCCATTCTGTAGGTTGTCTATTCACTCTAATGATAGTTTCCTTGGCTGTGCAAAAGCTTTTCAATTTGATCAGGTCCCATTTATTTATTTTTGTTTCTGCTGTGATTGCTTTGTGGTCTTTTTAGACCAAGAGTGAAGGAGGTGACGCTGCGGGAGGCTGCAGGGCAGTCGGAGGAGCAGCTCCCGGTGGGCACTGGTTTCACGAAGAGTGGAGGGTGTCCCCTGCTCTGTCACATGGACATTCAGAGTGTGGCTAACACTGTTCTTTGCCATCACACGCACTGCAAAACATCACAAGCTAGCCTTTTAGTGGCTCGGTGGGATGAGCTGGGAAACTGAGCCATAAACAGCCCTAGAACAAGCCCGTCACTCTTGATCACCAGCTGAATGTCCAGCACGCAGGGAGGAGGCTCTGATTTTCAGTCAAGCTGCGTTCCAGTGACAGAACCTTCTGTGAATGCCAGGCCATGCCTGCCCTGCCCCCTCTCTTGCCCGGGAAATTGCCTTGACGTGCATTTCACTGGGAGAGTGCTAGAGACTTTTCAAGTTAAATTTCAGAGCCTAAAACTTTCTAGGCAGTGTAGCTTTCTATAAAGAGACTTGAAGGAAATACACGAACAGCAGTTAGTTCTGGGTTGGAGATAATGGGCAATTTTGTCTTCTTCTTCTTTAATGTGTTTTCCATTTTCAAAATTGTCTACAATGAGTGTGTATTACATTTACCATTTGAAAAACTAATTTTGAAAGAGGATGGCAGGCTGTCATGGCAAAATAGAGAGCACCGGCTCTCCTTGGAGACCACGAGGATGCTGCGTTCCCAAGAAGCCAGAAGACGTCTTGTGGCTCATCCACACAGGCGGAGCTTTCAGAGCCTTCCAGAAACCCACAGAGCACATTTAACCAAGCACTGGCCTCTCCCTCGAAATGGTAATCCGTTACATGGTGAAGCTGTACAGGAAGGAAAAACTATCTTGACTCCTAAAAAATATGTAGTTCATAAGCCACAGGATGGTGACAACATACTGTGTTTCCCTGAAAATAAGACAGGGTCTTATATTTATTTTTCCTCAAGAAGACACCCTAGGGCTTATTTTCAGGGGATGTGTTATTTTTTTTAAGTACAGTACAACAATCTACATTTATTCAAATATAGTTAAGTCGTCTTCTTCTGGAACATCATCATCACTCTCCAAACCCCGAATTCCATCCTGAATTTCTTGTGACTCTATTTCCTTTAGAACCATTGGCCCCGATCTCTCCTGTGGGGCACTAGAGCTCTCATGGGGCAGGTGAGAAGGGCTGCTCCTCTTCTTTCTCGCTCCGCGACGACATGCACGGGTTGTGCAGACAAGCTGTGTAGCCACGCCCGTCACTAGGGCTTATTTTCGGGGTGGGGCTTCTATTGCGCAAACGCTTAGAAATACTGCTAGGGCTTATTTTATGGGTAGGTCTTATTTTTGAGGAAACATCGTAGTTCTAAACTCTCCCACCTTCAGCTTTAATGATTGGCAAATAAAAAAACAAAAACAAAAAACTCCCACATTAACCAATCTACTAGCAGATGTGTAGGTGGCAGGGCAAACAAACAACAAAAAACCACGGAGCTCCCTCTGCAGGTGGCTGACGGTATTAACTGGCTACCTTCCCATTCTTGGCTTCCTGGAAAGAATCTCAGACAACAAAGCTGAAATTATTTTAAAATAAAATATGCTGAGACAAAAAAAAAATTCTGTTGTGCATGTTATGATAGCAGATCAAAATTCAGTATTTTAAACAAGTATATGAAACAGAAACAGTCCTTGTAATTTCTGTTTCATGAAAAAATTCAGCAGGAGGGGGTGAGTGAAATAGCATTACCAATGGGAAACCACAAACCAGGCTGAAGCATCACTGCCAGCCCTGCTGGAGCAAAGTTTAGCTTCCCTTGTGTTCTTAAACTGCTCTCATGAAAAAGGAATTGGTCAAACAGGTGACAAAAGCACACAGAATCTATTTTTCCCTCTTTCACCTGCAAATTTCAATCTACTCCTTGGTAACTCTGCACTACTCATTCTCCTTATGAGTAAAGTAAGACTGGATTAGATCATGTCTTGAGGTTCCTTTAAGCTCTGAAAAAGAATAGACATGTGAGAGCAATCATAGTATTTATTAGATACTATTAAATAATATTAAATAGATACAAAGTATCTATTAAAGAGCAGATAGCTTCTGTCTACAAGTTGGTGCAGAAAGTATAATCAGAAGATGGGGGTCAACTTCCATCTCTGCCACTTACCTGTAGTCGGATTTTGGGTGAGTCACCTCTATTCATTTGCATAATAAAGCTGGGAGTAAAAACCATCAGTCAGCAGACATAACAGAAGAAAAGATTCCATCCTCATAGGATGATATTTTATCATAAAAATATAAATGACTGAGGAATAAACTTAAGAAATGGGCATGAGGGCTGGGTGCAGTGGCTTACATCTGTAATCCTATCACTCTGGGCAAGAGGATTGCTCAAGGTCAGGAGTTCAAAACCAGCCAGAGCAAGAATGAGACCCTTGTCTCTACTAAAAATAGAAAAAAATTGTCCAACTAAAAATATATAGAAAAAATTAGCCGGGCATGGTGGCACATGCCTGTACTCCCAGCTACTCAGGAAGCTGAGGCAGAAGGATGGCTTAAGCCCAGGAGTTTGAGGTTGCTGTGAGCTAGGCTGACACCACAGCACTCTAGCCCGGGCAACAGAGTGAGATTCTGTCTCAAAAAAAAAAAAAAAAAAAAAAAGATATGGGCATGATTTATATGAAGAAAAATTTAAACACACTACCGAGGAAGACAAAAGAAAATGTAAACAAATGGGGTGGTATACCTTGTTCTCAGAAAGGCAGATAAAACAGCATCTAGCTCCTCCTAAATTAATCTATTAATTTAATACTATCTCAATAAAAATACCAACCAGGTTTTGCTGGAACTTGGCAAGCTGATTCTAAATCTCACGTTAAAAAGCAAATAAAAATAGGGAGGTTCTGAAAATAAGAGTATTAAGAGGAAAATAAGCCCTTTCAGATATTAAAACATGTTATAATACTATAAAACTGTAAAGTTAAAGCAGTGTGATATATTGTCACATGAAGAGACAAATCAATAGAAGAAAGCAGAAAATCAGAAAGAAACCCCAGTACAATTTGCAACTTACTATATGTTAAAGGCAGGACTTGATTAAGGCGGGATGTACCAACTCATGTCTGTAATCCTGGCACCTTGGGAAGCCATGGCAGGTGGATTGCTAGAGGCCAGGAGTTTGAGGTCAGCCTGAGCAACATAGTGCGACCCTGTCTCCACAAAAAAATAATTTAAAAAAATTAGCTGGACGTGGTGGATTAAACCTGTAGTTCCAGCTACTTGGGAGGCTGAGGCAGGAGGATCACTTGAGGACAGGAGTTCTAGACTGCAGTGAGCTATAATCACACCACTGCACTCTAGCTGGGGTGACAGAACAAGACCCTGTCTCTGAAAAAATAAAATAAATAAATAAATAAAGGCAAGACTTAAAATCCATGAACGAAAGATGGATTATTTAATAAATGGTGTTGGGACAACTGGGTAGCCAACATCCTGAAAAAATAAATTGGATTCTACTTATTTACCAATGCTGGGATAAATTCCAGACACATTAAAGTCTTAAAGGCAAGCAATAAAAATCACAAAGTCTTAAAAGACACAATGAGATAATTTTTTAAATAATCTTGAAATGGGTAAGTCTCTCTTAGCTCAAAACAAAAAAATTTATATTTTTTACCATATAAAAATTGAAGATTTCTACATGGAAAAAATGACAATAGCAAAATCAAAAGACAAATGGCAAACTAGGGGCCCTTCATAGTCAAGGAGCCAATCTCCTTAATATATAAAGAATTCCCATAAAACAATAAGAAAAAAATTAAAAGTTTTATAAATGATCTAGATAGTTTCCAGAATAGGAAATTCAAATGAGCCTAAAACTTTAAAAAATACTCAACCTCACTTATTATAAAGTAAATGAAAAGTAAAACTATGACACCAGTTTTTACTTGTATTAGCAAAATGAAATCGCTAACACTCTCTGGAGGTATAAAGTAACAGACGCGCTCACACATTGCCAAGAGGACAACTTTGACGTACTCCTGAAATCACAAATAGATGAACCCTTTGACCCAGGAAGTCCACATCTAGAAATTGATCCTGCAGATACATTAATACATAAAACAAGTGACAATGATACAAGATATTATTTGCAGCATTGTTTGTAACTGCAAAAAATTGGAAACAAATGTCTGGCAATAGGAAGCTGGTTAAATAAATAACAATAATTTATCCATTCGATAAAAATATATCTGGCTCTAAAAATGGATGAGGGGACACTTAATACCTGACCTAGGATAATTACTAAGACATAAGGACAAATGGAGGAGGAAGGCAAAAAAAGGTGAAAAATTAAAATATACACAAATGTCTTTGCCTAAGCATAAAAGATGTCTATGAAGATAGGCAAGAAACTTATAAAATTGGGTGCCTGTGGCAAGAAAACCTGGGTGGCATGGGACAGAGAGAGAGGAAGACTTTCACTATGATTTCACTGCACATCATTTTGTAAATGTTGAATTTTGAACTATGTGAAAGTTTTACCTCCAAATGATTAAATTATATTAAAAGGGTTATGCCTTCAAGCTGATTTCAGGGAAAGGATTAAAGGCAATAATCTATATAAACTAAATAAAACACATATAAGAGGGACTCAACAAATGGTGGGTACACACTGAGCAAATCCAAAAGGAGGACTCTTCAGTCGAGGCAGGTGCCAGCGCCGCTGGTCCACTCCGTCCCAAGAAGACCCTCAGGCACTCAGGGACACCTCTGCCTGGCCTTCCCACTATTCTTTCGATATGTCTGATTCCTGCATGACACACAAATGGGCCTCAAATAAAACTCCCTGCTGTAATTGTATCAAAAAATGGAAAATTGAAAGCATTTTTATACTTTTATATTTTACATTTAGGCTTATGATTCATTCTGAGTTAATATTTTAATAAAGTGTGAATTATGGATTGAGGCCCCTTTGTTAGTATATGGATATCCAATATTTTGAGCACCATTTGTTGAAAAGACTGTGCTTTCTCTATGTAATTGCATCTTTGTCAAAGATGGGTCTATTTCTGGACTTTCTATTCTGTTCCATTTATCCATTAGTCTATCCTTTCACCAATACAACATTGTCTTACTAATAGTAGTTCAAGTCTTGAAATCAGTGTGAGTCCTTCAACTTTTTCTATTTCAGAACTCTGTGACTACTCCAGTGCCTTTTATTTCCTATACAAATTGTCAGCTTGTTAACATGTATCTACTGAAACATCCTGTTGGGATTTGAACTGGGAATCCATTGGATGGATACATTAATTTGGGGAGAACTGACATTGTGACAATATTGAGACTGCCAATGCATAAACAAGGTGTATCTTTCCATTTAGTTGTTTCACTTTGTTTCTTTTATCAGTGTTTTGTAGTTTTCAGCATAAAGACCCTGCATATATTTTCACTGGATTTATACCTAAATACTTCTTGTGTGTGTGCTCTTTCTTTCTTAAATTTTAAATTCTAATTGCTAGGGTAGAAAAAATACAATTGGTTTTTATATATTAATCTTGAATCCTGTGTTCTTGGTAAACTTACTTATTGGAGTTTGTTTGTTTGGGTTTTGTTGTTGTTGTTGTTGTTGTTGTTGTTGTTGTTTTGGTAGATTCTTTGGGATTTTCCATACAGTTATTTTATTTATTTATTTATTTTTTTGAGACAGAGACTCGCTTTGTTGCCCAGGCTAGAGTGAGTGCTGTGGTGTCAGCCTAGCTCACAGCAACCTCAAACTCCTGGGTTCAAGCAGTCCTTCTGCCTCAGCCTCCCAAGTAGCTGGGACTACAGGCACACGCCACCATGCCCAGCTAATTTTTTTTTCTATATATATTAGGTGGCCAATTAATTTCTTTCTATTTATGGTAGAGACAGAGTCTCGCTCTTGCTCAGGCTGGTTTTGAACTCCTGACCTTGAGCAATCCACCCGCCTCGGCCTCCCAGAGTGCTAGGGTTACAGGCGTGAGCTACGGCACCCGGCCTCCATACAGTTATATTTTCCATGAATAGAGAGTTCCATTACTTTCTTTTTAGATAATCCTTCTCCTTTTCTTTTCTTTTCTTTTTTCTTTTCTTCTCTTTCTCCTTATTGTACTGTCTAGGACTTCCAGTTAATGGTGAGAAAAAGATGTCCTTGCCTCATTCCAGGTTTTAGGGGAAAAGCTTCCTGTCTTTCACCACTAAGCACGCTACTGGCTGTAGGGCTTTGTCAGTGTCTTTAATCTGGTTAAGGAAGTTCCATATCACTACTGGTTTCTTGAGAGTTTTTAACATAAATGAATGTTGAACTTTAGCAAAAGATTTTCTGCATGTGTTGAGATGATATTTTTGTCTTCTTTAGTCTGTTATCACAACGAATTACACTAATTGATTTTTTAAATGTTGAACCAACCTTGTGTTCCTAGGACAAACCCCACTTGGTAATGCTGTCTTCTTTTTGTTGAGTGATTTTATATCTATGTTCATGAGATACTGCTCAATAGTTTTCTTCACTGTAATGACTTTGGTTTTGGTATCAGGGTAATTTTGGCCTCATAAAATCAATGGAGAAGTGTTTTACTTTCTGGAATGGAATACACAGTAATGATATTTTAATTAAATGGTTGAAGAAATTAACCAGTGAAACCATTTGGACCTGGTTTGTTAGAAGGTTTTTAACTGTGAATTCAATTTCTTTGACATAGGATATTCAGCTTATCTATTTCTTATTCAGTAAGTTTTGGTAGATTAGTCTTTCAAAAATTGTTCTCCATCATCTAAGTTGTCAAAATTATGGGCATGGAGTTATCTGTAGGATTCCCTTGTTAAGATTCTAATGTCTGAATCTGCCAGTGCTTTGATCTTGGACTTCCCAGCCCCCAGAACTGTGAGAAATAAGTTTGTGTTGTTTATAAGCCAAAAAAAAAAAAAAAGATTCTAATGTCTCTTCTTTCTTTCCTGGTATTGGTGATTTGTGTCTTCTATGTTTTTCTTATGGCTTAAAAATTTTATTGATTTTAATGATCTTTTTAAGGAACCATATTTAAAAAAGATATTTCAGCAGGTATATTAAGTTTTTTTTCCAGCACTTTAAAGATGCCGCATTATTAGGTTCTCACTTGGGTGTTTTCACACAAGAAGTCCTATGACTCATAGCAAGTCCTTTAATGGGTCTTTTTCTCCAGCTGCCTTTGAGATTTTGTCTTTGAATTTAGTTTTCAGCAGTTTGAATATGAAATGTGTTGGGGGGGGTTGTTTTGGTATTTATCATGTTTGATGTTCTCTGGGCTTCTTGATCTGATATTTGTGTCTGTCATTAATTTGGGGAAATTTTCAACCAAATTCTCTACCTTCTCTTTCTTTGGGATTTTTTTTTTTTTTTTTTTTTTTGAGACAGTCTCACTCCATCACTCTTCAAGCCATCCTTCTGCCTCAGCCTCCTGGGTAGCTGGGACTACAGGCATGCGCCAGCATGCCCAGCTAAGTTTTCTATTTTTTGTAGAGATGAGTGTCACTTTTGCTCAGGGTGGTCTCAAACTCCTGACCTCAAGTGATCCTCCTGCCTTGGCCTCCCAGAGTGACAGTGAGCCACCATGCCCAGTCTCTTTCTTGGATTCTAATTACACATATATTAGGCTGTTTGCTATTTACCACAGCCCTTGAATGCTTGTCTTGTTTTAATTTTCCACTCTTTTCTCTGTTTTTGTTTTAGTTTAGATAATTTCTATTTATCTTCAAGCCCACTAGTTTTTTCTTTAGCTGCATTGTCTAGTGATTACATTCTTCATCTCTGTTACTGTGTTTTTGTTTTTCACTTTTAGCATTTCCACTTGATTCTTTCTTATTGTATCCATCTTTCCGACAAAACTGTTCATGTGATCTTGTATGTTGTTAATTTTTTTCCTTAGAGGCTTTTACATGTTAATCATGGTTATGCTAAATTCCCTGTATGATAGCTCCAACATCTGTGTCATATCTGAATCTGGTCTCCTGAATGTTAATTGGCAGTGTGTTCTTTTTTCATGTCTCGTAATTTTTTCTGGTGTTAGTCAATAGTGACAGAAGGTAAATAGTGTGTGTGCCTATAAATGGACATGCACTTTATTTCACTAGTTCTTCAGTGTGGGTTCTGAGTGGATCTCCATGTCTGCTCCTCCTCCAATGTCTGCTCGTCCCTTCGGCTGCACCTCCGAGGAGGTCTCTCCCTCCCGTTGCTTGTCCTCGGCGCTTCCCGTGGCTGGGGCGCGGGGCTGCGCGGGGCAGGAGCGCGCGGGCGGCGAGCCTGGTCTGGGCGGGGATGGGCGACTCCCGCCGCCAGTGTGCCCTGCTGCCCTCCCGGGGCTCTGGCCCTTCCCCTTCCTCCGCGCTCGCCCTGGCGCTGGCGGCTGGGCTCGGGAGGGGCGGCGTCCGCAGGGCTGGCGCGTGGCGTTCCTGCGAACACCTGGCGAGCTGAGGTTTTGTGTAAAAAAAAAAAAAAAAAAAAAAAAAAGCACAGGCGCGGGTGCCACTCCACGGCGGCCGCGGGCGCCGCGCTCTCCCGCGAGGCCGGCTCTTTTCACCGGTGCGCGGCAGACAAGCGAGGGCTCACGTCGGGCCTCCCCTGCAAGGGCCCGGCGCTCCGGTGCTTGCCCTCCGTCGCTTGCCCTCCGTCCTCAGCTCTATCGCAAGTCACAGGAACTGCGAACAAGGAGCTTTCCCAGGATTCTCGCTGCGCGCTCTTCCCGGCCCTCTCCGTCCGTCCGCGGGAGGCGGGGCCGCTCTTCCCGGCCCTCTCCGTCCGTCCGCGGGAGGCGGGGCCGCTCTTCCCGGCCCTCTCCGTCCATCCGCGGGAGGCGGGGCCGCTCTTCCCGGCCCTCTCCGTCCGTCCGCGGGAGGCGGGGCCGCTCTTCCCGGCCCTCTCCGTCCATCCGCGGGAGGCGGGGCCGCTCTTCCCGGCCCTCTCCGTCCGTCCGCGGGAGGCGGGGCGGCTCTTCCCGGCCCTCTCCGTCCATCCGCGGGAGGCGGGGCGGCTCTTCCCGGCCCTCTCCGTCCGTCCGCGGGAGGCGGGGCCGCTCTTCCCGGCCCTCTCCGTCGGGCCGCGGGAGGCGGGGCGGCTCTTCCCGGCCCTCTCCGTCCGTCCGCGGGAGGCGGGGCCGCTCTTCCTGGCCCTCTCCGTCCGTCCGCGGGAGGCGGGGCCGCTCTTCCCGGCCCTCTCCGTCCGTCCGCGGGAGGCGGGGCCGCTCTTCCCGGCCCTCTCCGTCCATCCGCGGGAGGCGGGGCCTCTCTTCCCGGCCCTCTCCGTCCATCCGTGGGAGGCGGGGGCCGCTCTTCCCGGCCCTCTCCGTCAGTCCGCGGGAGGCGGGGCCTCTCTTCCCGGCCCTCTCCGTCCATCCGCGGGAGGCGGGGCCTCTCTTCCCGGCCCTCTCCGTCAGTCCGCGGGAGGCGGGGCCTCTCTTCCCGGCCCTCTCCGTCCATCCGCGGGAGGCGGGGCCTCTCTTCCCGGCCCTCTCCGTCCGTCCGCGGGAGGCGGGGCCTCTCTTCCCGGCCCTCTCCGTCCATCCGCGGGAGGCGGGGGCCGCCCTTCCCGGCCCTCTCCGTCCATCCGCGGGAGGCGGGGCGGCTCTTCCCGGCCCTCTCCGTCCATCCGCGGGAGGCGGGGCCGCCCTTCCCGGCCCTCTCCGTCCATCCGCGGGAGGCGGGGCGGCTCTTCCCGGCCCTCTCCGTCCATCCGCGGGAGGCGGGGGTCGCTCTTCCCGGCCCTCTCCGTCCATCCGCGGGAGGCGGGGCGGCTCTTCCCGGCCCTCTCCGTCCATCCGCGGGAGGCGGGGCCGCTCTTCCCGGCCCTCTCCGTCCATCCGCGGGAGGCGGGGCCGCTCTTCCCGGCCCTCTCCGTCAGTCCGCGGGAGGCGGGGCCTCTCTTCCCGGCCCTCTCCGTCCGTCCGCGGGAGGCGGGGCCTCTCTTCCCGGCCCTCTCCGTCCATCCGCGGGAGGCGGGGGCCGCCCTTCCCGGCCCTCTCCGTCCATCCGCGGGAGGCGGGGGCCGCCCTTCCCGGCCCTCTCCGTCCATCCGCGGGAGGCGGGGCGGCTCTTCCCGGCCCTCTCCGTCCGTCCGCGGGAGGCGGGGCGGCTCTTCCCGGCCCTCTCAGTCCGTCCGCGGGAGGCGGGGGCCTCTCTTCCCGGCCCTCTCCGTCCATCCGCGGGAGGCGGGGCCTCTCTTCCCGGCCCTCTCCGTCCGTCCGCGGGAGGCGGGGGCCTCTCTTCCCGGCCCTCTCCGTCCATCCGCGGGAGGCGGGGCCGCTCTTCCCGGCCCTCTCCGTCCGTCCGCGGGAGGCGGGGGCCGCTCTTCCTGGCCCTCTCCGTCCGTCCGCGGGAGGCGGGGTCGCTCTTCCCGGCCCTCTCCGTCCATCCGCGGGAGGCGGGGGCCGCTCTTCCCGGCCCTCTCCGTCCGTCCGCGGGAGGCGGGGGCCTCTCTTCCCGGCCCTCTCCGTCCATCCGCGGGAGGCGGGGCGGCTCTTCCCGGCCCTCTCCGTCCGTCCGCGGGAGGCGGGGTCGCTCTTCCCGGCCCTCTCCGTCCATCCGCGGGAGGCGGGGGCCGCTCTTCCCGGCCCTCTCCGTCCGTCCGCGGGAGGCGGGGGCCTCTCTTCCCGGCCCTCTCCGTCCATCCGCGGGAGGCGGGGCGGCTCTTCCCGGCCCTCTCCGTCCGTCCGCGGGAGGCGGGGGCGGCTCTTCCCGGCCCTCTCCGTCCATCCGCGGGAGGCGGGGGCGGCTCTTCCCGGCCCTCTCCGTCCATCCGCGGGAGGCGGGGCCGCCCTTCCCGGCCCTCTCCGTCCATCCGCGGGAGGCGGGGCGGCTCTTCCCGGCCCTCTCCGTCCATCCGCGGGAGGCGGGGGCCGCTCTTCCCGGCCCTCTCCGTCCGTCCGCGGGAGGCGGGGGCCTCTCTTCCCGGCCCTCTCCGTCCATCCGCGGGAGGCGGGGCGGCTCTTCCCGGCCCTCTCCGTCCGTCCGCGGGAGGCGGGGGCGGCTCTTCCCGGCCCTCTCCGTCCGTCCGCGGGAGGCGGGGGCCGCTCTTCCCGGCCCTCTCCGTCCCTCCGCGGGAGGCGGGGCGGCTCTTCCCGGCCCTCTCCGTCCGTCCGCGGGGCGGCGTCGCAGAGCCGGCGCTCGCCTTCGCCAATGCCGCCCCGCAGACCCAACGCGACGGCGTCGGACCTTCATGGCCTGCGGCAGACAGTGCGTGAGAACTTCAGCTCCTCCGCATCTTCGCCCACACCTGGTGACGTCAGCTTGAACTTTAGCCAGGCCCTGGAAGCCTCAGCTCCGCTTTCCGTCTCTATGATTTGCTGCTCTAGGTCCCCATAAAGGTGGAATCGGACAGTGTTTGACCTTCTGCAGCGGGCTTCCATCATAAGCGTGTTTTCAAGGTTCGTGCATGCCGTGGCATGCATCGGAACCTTTCTCTGGAAGGCTGAAACGCTGCGCTGCACGTGTGTAGCGCGTTCGGGTCGCGCCGCATCTGTTGACAGACCTGGGGCTTCCGCCCTTGGGCTCTGTGGCTATGCTGTTAGGGACGTTGGCGCACAGTGTCCGAGTTCCTGCTTTCAGTTTTTCTGGGTGTGTACCTAGGAATGGGATGTTTGATCAATTATTTGAGGACCTACCCAACTGTTTCCCATGGTGATACGCCGTTTTACAAGCCTGCTAGCGAGATAGCAAGACTCCAGTTCCTCCATCCTCACCAATACTTGTTTCATGTAATAGAAATGCTAATGAGTTTAGAGTGGTATCTCGTGTGGTTTTGATTTTGCATTTCCTTAATAAGTAGTGATGTTGAGCATCTTTTCATATGTTTTTTGGACATTTGTGTATCTTCTTTGAAGAAATGTCTGCTTGAGTTCATTGCCCATTTTTAATCAGATTATTTTGTTGTTGTTGTTGAGTTTAAGGTCTTTATATATTCTGGATATTAATCCCTTATCAGATATGTGGTTTGCAAGTATTTCTCCTATTCTGGGGGTTACCTTTTTACTGTTTTGATAGTGCCTTATTATGAACAAATGTTTTTCATTTCGGGATAGTCCAGTATATTATTCTTTTCTTCTGTGCTTTTGGTGTCATGTCCAAGAAATTATTGGTGAACCCAGTGTCATGAAGCTTATCCCTCATATTTTCTTTCAGGTGGTTTATAGTTTTAGCTCCCACATTTAGGCCTTTGATCCAATTTGAGTTTATTTTTGGATATGGTGGAGAGTAGGGTCTAACTTCATTCCTTTCCATATGGATATCCAGTTTTCCCATTTGTTGAAAAGACTGTTTTTCCCCCATTGAATAGTCTTGGAACCTTTTTCAAAAATAAATTGACCATATATGCAAGAGTTTATTTCTGGGCTTTTTATTCTGTTCCATTGATCTACATGTCTGTCTTTATGCCAGTATATACTGTTTTGATTATTACAGGTTTGCGGTGAGTTTGGAAACCAGAAATGTGAGTCCTCCAAGCTTTTTTCTTCTTTTTGAAGATTGTTTGACTATTTAGGGTCCCTTGATATTCCATATAAATTTTAGGGAAATTTTTTCTATTTCCACACACAGAAAAATGTCATTTTGTAGTCTGATAGGGATTTCACTGACTCTGTGGATCACGTTGGGTAGTATTGACATCTTAATAAAGCTAAATCTTTCAACCCATGAACATAGGATTGTTCCATTTATTTTTGTCTTTAATTTCTTTCAGCAATGTTTTGTAGTTTTCAGTTTACAAGTGTTTAACCTCCTTGGTTAGGTCTATCCTAAGTATTTTATTCTTCCTGATGCAATTGTAAATGAAACACTTTTCTTAATTTTCATTTCAGATTGTTCATTAAGTATATAGAAATGCAACTGATTATTGTGAACTCTAACTGTAAGTTCCTTCCTTATTCTACGTGCCTCGCCAAATCAGGGCATTCTTGATAAAAATACTTAAATTTGGGCAGCTCATTAAGATTCTACTTTTTTAAATGAGTTTCTTCCCAGGTTTTCCAAACTTTTATTTTCTCGTCCAATTACACAGGCTAGGACTTCCTGGTAATGTTCTATGAACGAGTTAAAAGTGTACATCTCCATCTTATTCCACACTTAGGGAAAACATTCAATATTTCTCCATTTAGTGTGATGTTAGTTATAGGTTGTTTATTATGTATAGCATTGATCAGATTATGAAAGTTTCCTTCTATTCAGAGTTTGCTGAGAATTTCCACAATGAATAGGTGGTTGCATTTTTTTCACATCATTTTTTTGCATAGCCTGAGGTGATCATACTTTTTTTTCTCTTCAACTCTGATTTTAAAATGTAAAACTGACCTTGCATTTCTGGTATAAACACCACTTAGTCATGATATATTATCCTTTTAATGTTTACTGAAATCAATTTGACAGTGTTTGTTTAGTCTTTTATGTGGAAAATTTTTGTGCCAGTGTTTAGGCTTATGTGGAAAATGTTATGGCTTACATTATATGGACCAGAATTCAGGCCAAACCTCACTACAAGAAAAGCTAGAAATGTTAACAAATAGATATTTCTGTCACAGAAATTAAGAGATATAGAAGATCGAAATGAGAAGGTTCATTGTGTAATATAATCAGTCTTGTAAGAGGAAAAACAAAATCCCAAGGATATCAAGGAAGCAATATTTGGCTAGAAATCATGAGAATTTTCTAGAATTGATAAAAAGATATAAATCCACATATTTAAGAAGTACAATATATTCCAAGAATGGAAAGATTTTTTTAAAAATCCATGCACAAACCTGTTATAACAAAACTCCAGGACATCTAAGACAAATAGAGAGGAAAGCTACGGTGTTTCCCTGGAAATAAGACCTACCCATAACATAAGCCCTAGCAGGATTTCTAAGCATTTGCGCAATATAAGCCCTACCCCGAAAATAAGACCTAGTGATGGGCGTGGATACTCAGCGCATCTGCACAACCCACGCATTTCGTTGCGGAGCGGTAAAGAAGACGAGCAGCCCTTCTCATCTGCCCCATCGTGGCAGCTACTGTCCCAGAGGTGACCAGAAAGGTGCAAGCAGCCCCACCAACAAGGTCGGCTTCCCCCATCTGGTCCCGGCCATCCTGTGTGTGCTGCAGGCTGAGGCTTTGAGGGGAAAATGACACATCCCCTGAAAACAAGCCCTAGGGTGACTTCTTGAGGAAAAATAAATATAAGATCCTGGAGAAACCATGGAGAAACACGGTAGAGCGAAAGAAAGTAGATCACTTAGAAAAAAGTGACATATGAAGAACAACAAACTTGGATTGCAAACACCAAGCACTATGACACCATAGAACATCTTCATAGTGGTGAGAGAGTATAACCACAATCTTCCAGAATTAAGCAGTATGTTCTTTCTAGAACCAAGGCAAAATAGAGATACTCTCAGATAATCAGAAACAGAATTCTACCAGGAGACTTGCCCTATAGAAGATGGAAAATTACAGCATTTTTGAAATTAAAGAAGAAATGTAGAACAAGTAAAACAGTAGTCACATTTATAAATATAAATACCATCTGGATAAAATAAGGTTTGATTTGTAGAATCAAATAAGGATCAGAACTAAACTGCTGGGCAAGAACTCATAAGTTGACGGAGAGAAAACAAAGTTAAAGTGCGTCACGTGATTCAGGATGATTTAGACTTTGCTAAATTAAGTAAGTGTGGTAAGATTGCAAGGGTAGGTAACCACAAAAGGAACATAAATAGTGTATAAATGCAAGTGTTAATAAAAACAAATTCAATTTTAAAACAGAACAAATACTCAACTTGAAAAGGAGAAAAACTGAAAGATCAGAAGGCATACAAAAACAAGATGATAGAATTGAGTTCAATTATATAAATAATCACAATAACCAAACTGGTTAATAATAATAATAAGCAAATAATAATAATATAATAACCAATAATAATAACCAAATTGGTTAATAAATGGAGATAAGAGTATAAAAAAATACAACAATGTGTTGTCTACAGTAACACACTGAAAACATAGGGACACAAAATACTGAAAATAAAAGTATAGAGAGTGATATACCAGTAAAATACCGCCCAGAAGAAACCTGAACACAATATAGCAACAGCAGACAAAATATACTAGAGTGGAAAGCATTATTTGGGATAACAGAGAATCACATCATAAACTTAAATTTTATATAATAATCCTAGAGTTTAAACAATCTAAAAAATAACATCAATACATTGTAAACAAAAATTGCTAGACTTCAGAAGGCAATGACAAATCTATCATCACAATGAGCGATTCAACACACTTCTTTCAGTGATAAGTTAAGGAGATAAAAAGTAATTAGAAAACAATATTTTGAGTAACACAAATAGTAACTGTGATCGACTGGACAAATACAGAACTCTGAGGATGCACATTCTTCTCAGACACATACGAAACATTCACAAAAAACCCAATCAATATTAAGCCACAAAGAAAGTCTCAACAGATGCCAAAGAATCCGCATGAGGCAGACCACACTCTTTAACCACAGTGGAATTAAAGCCCACGACAGAAGATAAACAAGAGCATCTCCTGCTTTTGGAAATTGGGGGGAGGGGATTTCTAAATAGCTCAGAGACTGAAAAAGCAATCAAAATGCAGATGTTCAAAATATTTAGAAATGAATAATAACAAGAGTACTTCATATCAAATTTGTAACAGTGAAAGCAGCATGATGTACAGGAAAACTCTATGATTGTTGGAAAAGAGCAAAGGTTTAACATTAATGAACTAAGGACAAAGCTTAAGAAATAAGAAAAATAATCACAGTAAGCCCAAATACTGTAGAAAGGAGGATATTATGAAGAACAAAAATAATGAAATGGAAAGCAAAGACAAAAGCTGGTTCTTTTAGGGGAAAAAACCCCAGACCTCTCTGGCAAGATTGATTTAAAACGAGAGAAAAAACAAAAATTATTAATCTTGTAAATGACAGGCTTGGCATGGTGGCTCACACCTGTAATCCTAGCACTCTGGGAGGCCGAGGCAGGAGGATTGTTTGAACTCAGGAGTTTGAGACCAGCCTCAGGAAGAGTGAAACCCCGTCTCTACTAAAGGAAGAAATTAATTTCTCTACTAGAAATAAATTAAGGCGGTTAAAGAAAGGGTTGGACTTAGTAAAGGTTGAATTTAGGATGGCTCCTTTTGAGAACTCAGAAGTTCCCCTTCTCCCATTATGAATTGAGATATATAGCATGGAGCCTTCATAAAAACGGGATAGGTTGAGGATGGAACTAGCAGTTGGGAGTATGCTTAGCTTTAATTTGGATTGGTTAGATCTTAATAGTGTTAAGTGGCACAACCTTATAAATGTGATAGTACAGCTTGTATTTATCTCTAATGGGCCACTGGGTAGATTTTGGGTTTGATTGGTGTCTAAGCCAGTTTATTCATCTAAAGTTGAGTTCATTCTGTTGCTTGACTTCCCCCACCAACCTTGTCCAGTAGAGCCCTACTTCTAAAGGTCAGTATGTCTATTTGGCATCCCAACTAACAATTAAGAGTAGGCTGTAAGGGAAGATTGTCAGTATTTCATGTGGTAAGAAAAGCCATAGTCATTTTGTCTTTGCACTTTAGATGCTCAAATTTTCCCATGGAACATAGCCACATCAAGATAAATGTGAGCTTTTTCTTCTATTAGAATTATTCTCAATGTCTGTAAAAATGGTTTTCTTCTATAGAATTTTTCTCAACTCTTACTGACCCTTGTCTGTAAAACACATGTTTGGAATGACATTTGGAAAAAAGCAAATAGATGTTTCAAAATGAAAAAAAAAAAAAAAGAAAGAAAAGAAAGAAATTAGCTGGGTAACTAAAAATAGAAAAAATTAGCTGGACATGGTGGCACACTCCTGTAGTCCCAGCTACTCAGGAGGCTGAAGCAGGAGGATAGCTTCAGCCCAGGAGTTTGAAGTTGCTGTGAGCTAGGTTGACACTATGCACTCTAGCCCAGGCAACAGACTGAGACTCTGTCTTAAAAAAAAAAAAAAAAAAATTACAAAGAGCATTTAAAAATCCAGATAGAGTAGAAACAATAAAGATCATAAAAGAATATTATGAATACAGTACTCTTCTGTCAATACATTTGAAAATATAAACAAAATAGAAAAATGAATAGAAAAATATGGCTTATTGAAACTGACTCAAAAAGAAATAAAATCTGGATAGTCTTCCAACATTTTAAAAATTGAATCAATAATTTAAAATCTTTCCACAAAGAAAATGCCAAGCTCAGCTGCGTTCTATCAAATATCTAAGAAACATATTATTTTAACCTCATACAAGTTTTCAGGTGTGGGGAGCACACGGGACAGAATATGCTCTTGATATTTCAATTGGAAAGAAGGTTAAATAGAAGGAATTATGTGTTTAGACAATTGTTGGAAAATCTAGAGAATGAAAGTTGGAGTTGGACTTTGGGGTTCAAAGCTACCCGACTGCCCACAGCTGCCATTCAGGAATCAAGAAGCTGCCACTGCTGCTGTTAGTGGGGCTGCAACCGCTGCTGTTACTGTTGCTCTTACCCCTTCTGCTGCAGCCACTGCTGCTGTTACTGTTGCTCTTACCCCTTCTGCTGCAGCCACTGCTGCTGTTACTGTTGCTGCTGCTGCTGCTGCTACTGCTGCTGTTACTGTTGCTCTTACCCCTTCTGCTGCAGCCACTGCTGCTGTTACTGTTGCTGCTGCTGCTGCTGCTACTGCTGCTGTTACTGTTGCTCTTACCCCTTCTGCTGCAGCCACTGCTGCTGTTACTGTTGCTCTTACCCCTTCTGCTGCAGCCACTGCTGCTGTTACTGTTGCTCTTACCCCTTCTGCTGCTGCTACTGCTGCTGTTACTGTTGCTCTTACCCCTTCTGCTGCAGCCACTGCTGCTGTTACTGTTGCTGCTGCTGCTGCTGCTACTGCTGCTGTTACTGTTGCTCTTACCCCTTCTGCTGCAGCCACTGCTGCTGTTACTGTTGCTCTTACCCCTTCTGCTGCAGCTACTGCTGCTGTTACTGTTGCTCTTACCCCTTCTGCTGCAGCCACTGCTGCTGTTACTGTTGCTCTTACCCCTTCTGCTGCAGCTACTGCTGCTGTTACTGTTGCTCTTACCCCTTCTGCTGCAGCCACTGCTGCTGTTACTGTTGCTCTTACCCCTTCTGCTGCAGCCACTGCTGCTGTTACTGTTGCTGCTGCTGCTGCTGCTACTGCTGCTGTTACTGTTGCTCTTACCCCTTCTGCTGCAGCCACTGCTGCTGTTATTGTTGCTCTTACCCCTTCTGCTGCTGCTACTGCTGCTGTTACTGTTGCTCTTACCCCTTCTGCTGCAGCCACTGCTGCTGTTACTGTTGCTCTTACCCCTTCTGCTGCAGCCACTGCTGCTGTTACTGTTGCTCTTACCCCTTCTGCTGCAGCCACTGCTGCTGTTACTGTTGCTCTTACCCCTTCTGCTACAGCCACTGCTGCTGTTACTGTTGCTCTTACCCCTTCTGCTGCAGCCACTGCTGCTGTTACTGTTGCTGCTGCTGCTGCTGCTACTGCTGCTGTTATTGTTGCTCTTACCCCTTCTGCTGCTGCTACTGCTGCTGTTACTGTTGCTCTTACCCCTTCTGCTGCAGCCACTGCTGCTGTTACTGTTGCTCTTACCCCTTCTGCTGCAGCTACTGCTGCTGTTACTGTTGCTCTTACCCCTTCTGATGCAGCCACTGCTGCTGTTACTGTTGCTCTTACCCCTTCTGCTGCAGCCACTGCTGCTGTTACTGTTGCTCTTACCCCTTCTGCTACAGCCACTGCTGCTGTTACTGTTGCTCTTACCCCTTCTGCTGCAGCCACTGCTGCTGTTACTGTTGCTCTTACTCCTTCTGCTGCAGCTACTGCTGCTGCCATTGCTGCTCTTACTGCTGCTTTACTGTTAGCACTGCTACTGCTGCTGCTCTTACTGCTGCTACTGCTGCTTTACTGTTAGCACTGTTGCTGCTGCTGCTACTGCAGCTGTTACCATTGCTCCTACTGTTATTACTGCTGCTGTTGCTGCAGCTGTTACTGCTGCTCTTACTGTTGCTGCTGCTGCGACCACAAGCTCAACTGCCTCACACCATGGCGGTGGCAACCAGGCACCACATACTGTGCAAACACCCTCATCTGCTCTAGCTCCTCTGCCAGCTGCCAGCTGCAGTGGCATAGACACCACCTCACTTCCACCTTACACACTTTCATGAGTGACGTGGCCTGATTACAGGATGGGGGATGACACAGAACATAAAATAACGACACAGACACACATGGACATGACAATGACTCGAGTGACCAATGCACCGGTCGTTTTATTTTTATGCCCCCCAGACCCAAGGTTAGTTCCTTGTACGTGAGCATTTGAGCATAGCAGCGATATCAGCCAATTCCGGAGTTGTATCAAAAGGGAACAATTTCCCATGGTCTCAGACCTCAAAACGGTTACTAAAGTTAAGGTGCCGGACAGAGCTCAAAAGCCAAGGCCAAGATAGGCAACATAAAACAATGCAGTCATTTGAAGTGCTTCTTGGTCTCAATCCCAGGCGGCAGCTCCTCCCTGACCCCCACAGTTGTGTCCATCTTAGGTTGCCCCCCTCCATGGGGAGTCTTACCCGTCACTGACTACCAACCATCAATCGGGGGCCAGTTCTTGGGAGAGTTCTTCTTGTTCTTGTTCTCATGGCCTCCAGACTCCCACCACGGGGGCCTCCGTGTGGGAGTTGGGAGCATTTGCTTAAGTGCAACAACTCAGGCCTCCTATCTAGTCACGAGGCAGCAACCGTGTCTGAAGAAAACGCTGACGACCGCTGTATCAGACAGCACACGGACGTCACAGGCTGTAGTGAGTGATTCGTATAAGGCATAGCACCAGAATCAGCCCCCGACACATGAGTGCACGTAATTGGCATAACCTTAGCTACAAGACAGTTTGGAAATGTCCTTTGGAGTTTTCCAAACTCTTCAAATCAATGTTGGAGAGAAATGGAAGTTGATAAAACTAGTATGTGAATCCAATACATTCTGTTGATCATTTTTAAGAAGCAGCTATAGCTTTTATAGTAAAATCAAACAAACATAATACAAGAAAGAAAAATTACTGAATATCATTGCAAAAATCCTAAACAAAAATACTAGTCAATGAAATCCAGTAATACATTAAAAAAAACATTGTACTACATTCAAGTTGGGTTTATCTCAGGAATATATGATGTGTTTAATATTTAAAATGCCATAAAATCATTTGTAAGTTGACATTTATTCATGATAAAAATTCTCAGCAACGTGGGAATAGACAGGAACTTCCTTAATCTGAAGAAGCACATGAAGAAAAAAGCAAACGTCCTCTGCAGTGGTGGCTGCATTCACTGTAACATGAGCAGGACCAGGTGCCTCCAGCACCACTTCCCTTCAGTGCAATGCTAGAAGGCAGGAGTATAGACGGTGGATAGAAAGAAACAAGCTGTCTTTATTTCGCAGATGGTACGATTCTTTACGTAGGAAAGTCAAGTGAGTCTACAAATAAAACAATAGAATTTAACAAGATCACTGAATACAACCTCAATGTGTCAAAATTAAGATCTACTTGGAAAAGTAATTCCATATAAAAAGACTTTATAAAAGTGACCGATAATGTAATATGCCAATTACTAAATCTTACAAAAACCCTGAATAGGGAAAATTATTTATTTTTGTTGAAAGATGAAAGAAAATTTAAATATATAAGATATATGCTGTTCTTGAATGGAAAGATCCAATATCCTAAAGATGTCACAGTTCCCCAACTCATATAATTCTGATAAAAATCCTAACAGGGCTTTTTATAGGACTTGACTTCCTTAAAATTATATAGAATAACAGAGAGCCAAAAATAGTTAGGACCTTTTTAAAAAACACCAAGATGGGAGTGTAAGGAGAAGTCTGACTGTACTTTTTGATGTTTCACTGCTGAGACCTTTCAACCTCACCCCTTCTTGTGCCCCACATCTGGATGAGAAGATAAGAAACCCTGGATGCTCTCTCCTTTTGATGTTTCTGGATCTTCAAACCATGCATGTCCCTTCCCAAACACCCTAGCCCCAGCTCCTCACCACAGTAAAATCCAGGCCAGCCTCCTTTCCCTGCTTTCTCACCATTTTGAACCTGCTTGGGAGGCCTGACCTGCTCTCCCCCAAAGCCCAGGAGTGTGAGGTTGCTGCGAGCTATAGGCTGACGCCAGGGCACTCTGGCCAGGTGACAGAGGAGACTCTGTCTGAAAGAGGGAGGGAGGGAGGGAGGGAGGGAGGAAGGGAGGGAGGGAGGGAGGAAGGGAGGAAGGAAGGAAGGAAGGGAGGGAGGGAGGAAGGGAGGGAGGGAGGGAGGGAGGGAGGGAGGGAGGAAGGGAGGGAGGGAGGGAGGGAGGGAGGGAGGGAGGGAGGGAGGGAGGGAGGAAGGGAGGGAGGGAGGGAGGAAGGGAGGAAGGAAGGGAGGGAGGGAGGAAGGGAGGGAGGGAGGGAGGAAGGAAGGAAGGAAGGGAGGGAGGGAGGAAGGGAGGAAGGAAGGAAGGAAGGGAGGGAGGGAGGAAGGAAGGAAGGAAGGGAGGGAGGGAGGAAGGGAGGGAGGGAGGGAGGGAGGGAGGAAGGAAGGAAGGAAGGGAGGGAGGAAGGAAGGGAGGGAGGGAGGAAGGAAGGGAGGGAGGGAGGGAGGAAGGGAGGGAGGGAGGGAGGGAGGGAGGGAGGAAGGGAGGGAGGGAGGAGTGGGGAAGAAAACCATGGTTCCTGGCAGTATGCAACATTATGGCCCTGGGTAAGGCGGGGAGACAGGGACCAGGTTACACAGAGCTTTGTAAGTCAAGGTATGGAGTTTGGATTTCATTCCCAGAATAATGGAAAGCCACTGGGGAGTTTTAAGCAGGGAAGAAACATGACCTGATTTTATCCTTTCAAAGAAAACAGTTATGGACTGAACTGTGTCCTCTCATTCATTGTTGAAGCCCTCGCCTCCTGTGTGACTGTGTTTGGAGACAGGGTCTTCAGGGAGGTAATTAAGGTTAAGTGAGGTCATAATGGTGGGACCCTAACCCAATAGGACCGTGTCCTTTGCCATGGGATAGCACAGCAAGAAGGCCCTCACCAGACGCTGACACCATGCGCCTGGACTTGCCAGACTCTAGAACTATGGATACGGATCTCTTTTCTTTATAAATCACCTAGTCTGCGGTATTCTGTTATGGCCACCAGAGCAGGCTGCTACACTATCTGCTACTAAGTATGAAAGGAAGGGGAAATCAGTAGAGGGGGCGAGGGCAGTGCAAAGCTTGGCAGCCCCTTGGCAGGGCATGAGTGGAGGAGACGGAGGGAAGCAGGCAAGTGGGGCCGTGCTCTGCAGAAGGGCTCACGGGACATGCTGCTGGACTGGGCCGGAGGGGAAAGAAGGAAAGGAAGCAAACTCTAGATGTACACGTAGACACACAAATCAGGCCCCATTTCCATTTTTAGTTTGGACTTCAAGAAAAAACTCACTTGGCTAAAAAATAGAAATAAGCTAAAAGAAGAATCAGAAGCTATTTTCAGACAGAAAGCAGTGTGTTTGGATAGATAGTAGTTTCCATTTTATAGTATTTTTTTTTTTTTACAATATAATAGGGCCTTACAATCTCAGAGTGCATTGAGGCAACAGCACCTCAAAGAGACATAAGCAACTTCCTAACTCCTCCAAGTAAGGCATCGTCTGTGTTTTCTCCACAGTAACCAATGACTTATTCCCTGAGTGAGAAAGATGCACACTATGACACAGGTCTTATTGCTCTTAGATCACTTGGGCACACATGAGAATCATTGACATTTTACTGAGCTTTAAAAATCTCTGTGAAACCACTATTTTGGTGCCCAATTCAGCCCTAATTTTACCTTTGCATTTCAGAGAAGCCCAGCCCTTCTAAGAATGAGATTTCCAGGCCACAGCAGCAGCGCCACCTGCTTCAGCAGCAGGAGAAAAATAAGTAATGAGTTTTTATACAATTTTTTCTTATTACCAAATGCTGCTTTTGTTTGGGTCGTATTTAATAGCTTGTGTGATGTAGACACTATGCAACTGACTCTGCAGCTGCCGTCTTAGCCGACCAGCCTTTTCTGCACAGAACAATAGTGTTGCTCTTGTGGGTTTAATTCTCTTTCTCAGGCCTGGGAGGGATGAAACTGACACAGATGAGTCTCCAGGCTGGGGAAGGGATGTCCCAGGATACTCATAAATGAAGAAAACCGCCATTCTTTCACTACATGCCTGATTTGGCTCTAAATTTATTCACGTACTCATTCACCATTGTAAAATCACCCAATCAAAATTGGAAAAAATCGCTCCAATTATTATAACAGACATCATACTTGTGGCCTATTGACCAACATGCAGACAGAATCTCTGCCATAATGGCAAGCTATCAAAAGCATGAAATACCATGGCTGTGCTGCACCAAGATGCTACAGTGCAACTCTCATTAGCAAATATAACTATTAAATTTGTTCTAAAATTTTTCTATCCAAGACCAATAATGTAAGTTGTTTTCTTAATCACAACCAAAAACTCCTTGTAGATTACTATTTATACCCAGAAATACACTTCATCATATGATATCATATAATGCCAAAAATGAATTATGGCTTATCAATGCATTTCTGGACAAAATATTAAGATTCATAATGTCTGAAGCATTACTTTTTCTGGTGATACACCTAGAGTGCACAGAATGTTGTTAATCATCCTAACTTCACCCTGTACTGGCAAAATCAAAGGAATATCCACCACTGTTTTTGTATTCTTTTTTTTATATCAATGTAAGTAAGCCATCAAATTTCTAATTTTCCATCACTTAAGGCCAAGGCCTTCTTTTATTTGAATGAGCAAGGTGTCTTAATTTAAAGCAGCTCTTGAAACAAGAAAGCAAGCACAGACATAGACACACAAAATTATTTTCATTAAACCTAAAAAAAATTATTTCCAAATGCAGAGGTTTCCTGCTACCTAAACTAATGTTTAAGATCAAAGGCTTTATATTTTAAAGAAAATTTATAATCATACTTCCAGTTATTATGTTTTCAGATCACTTCTGTCCAAATTTTCTTTCTTTACCACTGTAACTACTATAATTAATAAAGTCCATAATTACCTGGTACACACAATAATTATTTTCATGAGATATGAAAAATAACTTACTAGTAATGGACACTTATCAACACATTCAAAGTTATTTATTGTACTCTTACCTTTAAGGGAGAAAAGATAAAAGCTGACAGTTTTATTTAATAGTATAAGCAGTTTTATTTAATAGTATGCTAAAAAATACCTAGAATGCCTTTTTTAATTAATATATTTACCATCATTAAAATTATTTTTTAAATGTCAAAGAAAGACTTTTTTTGTACAATTATATGGTTATCGATATCAGTTTAGTTTATAGAGTAATTGGGAAAAACTAGCATTTACTATTAAAATCCAAATTTAATAGGTTAAAAAATTATGACCCTAAGCTATTATATGACTTTTGCAGATAAAAATTTTTAATCAGGCTGGGTGTGGTGGCTCACGCCTGTAATCCTAGCACTCTGGGAGGCCGAGGCGGGCAGATTGCTCAAGGTCCGGAGTTTGAAACCAGCCTGAGCAAGAGCAAGACCCTGTCTCCACTGTAAATAGAAAGAAATTAATTGGCCAACTAATATATATAGAAAAATTAGCCAGGCATGGTGGCACATGCCTGTAGTCCCAGCTACTCAGGAGGCTGAGGCAGCAGGATTGCTTGAGCCCAGGAGTTTGAGGTTGCTGTGAGCTAGGCTGATGCCATGGCACTCACTCTAGCCTGGGCAACAAAGTGAGACTCTGTCTCAAAAAAAAATTTTTTTCAATCAGTAATTAAATTTTTAATCAGAAGCTCCTGCTTCTGGCCAAGATAAAGTAACAAGAACTGGATTTATCTTCCCCCTTGAAACAACTAAAATACCAGAAAAACTAAATGGGGAAAAAAGTTTTCATAAATTTGAACATAAAGGAAAAAAGTAAACCCTGAGAGATAAGAAAGAAATGAAGTGAGCCCTGTGTTTTTCCCAGCTTACTCCTTTGAGAGTTTCCAGATCATATTTCTGAGAGTGGGACTCCAGGCAGAGCCGGGAGGACTTCCGGAATCACAAAGACACAGACCAAGGCTCTATATTTGCAATGTAGAGTATGGAGGGTAGAGAGATCCACAGACAGGAAGAACGCTGGAGATCTTCAGTGGGTTTCTCTCAAATAGTCAACAGGGTACTGATCAGCAGATACGTTTCAAGAACCTATCCTAGGTTGGGATAGAACCTCCTAAAAGTATTAGAGGAAATAGTACCTGGCACGCACACAAAGCACAGTGCCTTTTCCCACAAGTCAGAAAGGAACACTCCATGATTCACAAAGCATTGGCTAGAGCAGTCAGAAAGGTCACACCTTAGTAGTTTGCATAAACTACCCCTAGATCAAACGCTGGTCTCGTTCTGCCTAACAATGTAATAAGTAAGATCCAAAAGAATCAAAATGATTTGGAGTGACTTCACTGAGTATCAGAAAAAAAATCCAGAATATTTATAGAAACACAAAAATACCCACCACTTGACAAAATGTAATTTACAATGATTAGCATCTAATCAGAAATTACCAAACATACAAACAGAAAAGTATGACCCATATGAGGAGAAATGTTAACTAATTGAAACCAATCCAGAATTGACACAGATGTTAGAATTAGCAAACAAAAGCATTTCAAAAGGTATTATAACTGTATTCCATATGTTCAAAAGGCTAAAGGAATAATTTAACACATTAAATGAAGACATAGAAGACATTAAAAGACCCAAACTGAACTTATATATATTAATTATAATTTCTGAGAGGAAAAAATGTACTGAATAGAAATAGTGGTAAATTAGACAATGCAGAAGAAAAGACTAGTGAATTTGAGATAGAGCAATAGAAATATTATAGAAACTATTTCATCCAAAATGAAATATACAGTAAAAAAACAACAATTTTTTCATGAACAGAATATCAGTGGCTGTGAGGCAACTTCAAAAGTCCTAATTACATATAATTAAAGGCATAGAGGGAGAAGATACAAAAGAGGGGAAAGAAAATATATTGGAAGAAATAATGGCTGAAGATTTTCCAAATTTGACAAACACTATAAATGAACAGACCCAAGAATTTCAGTGAACCCCAAACACAAGAAATAAGGAGGAAATGACACCAACTCAGATCAAATTTCCCAAACCAATGATGAAGAGAAAATCTTTAAAACACCAAGAGGGAAAAAAGATGCATATGTGCAGGGGGGACGACTAAAGGATGACAGCTTATTTCTGGTAAGAAACACGAAGACAGTTGTTCCAGTTTGGATGTCTGTCTCTCCAAATCTCGTGTTGAAGTTTGATCCCCAATATCGGATGTGGAACCTAGTGGGAGGTGTTTGGGTTTGGGGGTGGACCCCTCATGAATAGATGCCTGCCATCTGAGGGGTGAGTGAGCTCTCATTCTGTTAGTTCCCACGAGAGCTGGTGTTGAAAGAGCCTGACCTGACCCCCTTGCTTCCCCTCTCTGCATGTGATCGCTGCACCTGCCAGCCCTGCTGTGCCAGCCTGAACCCCTCATCGGAAGCAGATGCCGACACCACGCTCCTCATATGACCCTCAGGACATGGGCCAAATAAATCTCCTTTCTTTATATATTACTCAGCCTCTGGTATTCCTTTCTAGCAACACTAAATAAACTAAGACAGAAAACAGAGCAATACTTTGTAGTGGAGTGACAATAGCTGAAAACAAAAACTATCAACATATAATCTTATACCCAGCAAAAATATCTGTCAAACAATGAAGGCAAAAATACTTTTTCAGACATACAAAAGATTGAAACAATTTATTACCAGAAATGTAAAAGGAAGTCCTTCAGAAAAAAGGAGTATGATACCAAATGGAGATATGAAATTACACAAAGGAATTAACACCAGACCTAGTTACTACAAGGGCAAATGTAGAAGATATTTTTCTTATTATTTAAATATTTTAAAAGGATAATTAACTATTTAAATAAAACTAATAATTAATAATATATTATGAAATTTATACTTTATAAGTAAAATCCATGGTCATAGTAGTAGAAAGGCTGGGAGGGAAGAAATAGAGTATAATATTGTATGGCTTATATACTACAGAAGTAGTATAATATTATTGGAAATTAGACTAAATTTAAAATGTTATTTTAGTTTTCTAGAGCTGTCATAACAAATCACCACAAACTTGGTGTGAAAACAACAGAAATTTATTCTTTCAGAGTTCTGGAGGCCAAAAGTCTGAAAATAGTATCACTGGGTAAATGAAGGTACTGACAGGCCATTCTTGCTCTGGAGGCTTTAGAGGAAAATCCATTCCCTGCCTCTTCCACCTTCCACTGCTGCTGGCATTTCTTGCCTTGTGACTGCATCACTTGCATCTTTGAGGCCACCATTTTCAAACATCTTTTTTCTCCATCATCAAGTCATCTATTTATCCCTGTGTGTCAAATATCCCTCTCCTCCTCTTATAAGGATACATGTAATTGCACTTAGGGCCCACTCAGATATTCCAAGATAATCTCCTAATTTCAAGATCTTGAACTTAATAACATCTGCAAAAGTCCTTTTCCTAAATAAGATAACACTTACAGTTTCCAGTTTTGATGTTTGTTCCTTCAAAATCTCATGTTGAGATTTGATCCCAAATGTTGGAGGTGAGGCCTAATAGGAGGTTTACTAGATATCTTTGGGGGCTTTTACTCAACCTACTATAAATGTATACTATAAACCCTAAAGCAACTTTTAAAATAAAAAAGACAACAAAGTGAATAAAATGAAGCCATAAAAATATTCAATTAATCCAAAGAAACATAAAAAAGAGAAAAAAGAATAAAAAGACATATGATACAGAGAAAACAAATAAGAGAAAAAAGATAGACTTAAACCTAAACATATTAATTATCACATTAAATGTAAATGGTCTAAATCCCTTAATTAAAAGGCATAGATTGCCTAACTGGATAAAATGTTAAGACCCAACTTTATGCTATCTACCAGAAAGGTACTTAAGCTATCATGACACAAACAGGTCAAAACAAAAAGTATAGTTAAAGACATGCTCTGTTAACACTAATCAAAACAAAGTTGGAGTAGCTATATTAATATTACACAAAGAAAATTTTAGAGTAAAGAATATCACCAGGGATAAAGAAGATTATTACCTAATGATTAAAAAAAGCAATTAATCTAGAGGACATACAACCTAAACATTTCTGCACTTATTAAACAGAGCTTCAAAACACATGAAGCAAAAACAAATAAAACTGAAAGAAGGAATAGATAGATCCACAATTATGGTTGGAGAGGCCAATACACTACTTGCAATAATTAACATAAAAAGAATATAGAAAATAAATGATAATATAGAAAATTAGGACTCTATGAACCAGTTTGACCTAGTTGACATTTATACAATGCTCCACCCATGAGTAGCAGAATATGCACATTTTCAAGAGCATATGGAATATTCATTGATCAAGATAGAACATATCCAAGAGTGACATCAGCAAAATGGTTGAATAGGAGTTCTCTGGCTTCACTGAACGCCACAAAAATCCAACTAGCAACTATTCACAGACAAAAATATCATATCATATTCCATAACTCAAGGGTAAGGTTAAAACACCCTCTTGGACCACAAAACCAAGGATAGCCACAATCAGATGGTAAGAGCAATGGTGCTCTTTGACCATGGCATTGCTCCCCAAAGCTGGCACGGTTCCATACACAGACAGTTTCCCTAAGCCCACGGTGAGAAAAGTTGAGTTAAAGTTGGACATTCAGTTTCCCTACCATTCTGAGACCCTTCACAGGAGGCTCACTCCCTTCTCTGTCCCAGAGAAAATGTTGAAGTAAAGGCAGGTCTAGACCACATGAGTCAGTAAGAACAGTGGTCCCCAAACTTTTTGGCATTGGTTTCATAGAAGACAATTCTTCCATGGACCGGGTTGTGGGGGCGGTTTTGGAGTGATTCAAGCACATTAAATTTATTACATCTGCAGCTGCTCCCCAGTGCTAGCATCACTGCCCCAGCTCCACCCCAGATCATCAGGCGTTAGACTCTCATAAGGAGCCGCAACCTAGATCCCTCACACACGCAGTTTACAGTAGGGATCGTGCTCCTATGAGAATCTAATGCCACCACTGATCTGACAGGAGGCGGAGCTCAGCCAGTGATGTGAGCAATGGAGAGCAGCTATAAATACAAATGAAGCTTCCCTTGCTCACCCACTGCCCACCTCCTGCTGGGTGGCCCGGTTCCTAACAGGCCACAGACCGTTACCAGTCCACAACCTGGAGGTTGGGGACCCCAGGTACAAGGAATTCTAGTGGTGATGCACACTCTTAGCTTTTGATGTCTGGAAAAGTTTTTATTTCTCTTTCATTTCTGAAATATAGCTTTGCTGGATAAAGTATTTTTGGTTGAGTCCACTCTCTCCTGGCCTACAGGGTTTCTGCTAAGAAATCTACTGATAGTCATATTGACATACATTTGTATGTAATGTGTTTCTTATCTCATTGCTCTCTGAATTTTTTTGTCTTTGATATTTGATACTTTGAGTATTATATGCCTTGCTGTACTCCTCTTTGGTAGGAATTTGATAGGAGATCTCTGTGCTTCTTGTACTTGGGTGTTGGCCCTTATCTCCAGATGAGTTTTCAGTTATAAATTTCATGTTTTCTGGCCCTTTTTCTATTTCTTCTCCTTCTGCAACTCCTATTAGGCAAAAGTTTTGTCTCTTGATGATGTCCCATAATTGCTGTTTCTTTATTCTTTTTCATTCTTTTATCTTTTTGTTTTTCTGACTGGATAATTTCTAATGTGATGTCATTCAGCTTACCAATTCTTTTTTTTTTCCTTTTACTTGATTCAATCAGCTGTTGAAATTTTCTATTGAATTTTTCAACTCAGTCATTGTATTCTTCATTTCTAAGATTTCTATCTTTTTTATTGTTTCTATTTCTTAGCTTCTTGCTTTTTGTTTTATAAATTTTAGTAAATATTTTAGTCCACATACTTTTGTAGTCTACTGAACTTCTTTATGAGTATTTTTTTTTTTTTTGAGACAGAGTCTCGCTTGTTGCCCAGGCTAGAGTGAGTGCCGTGGCGTCAGCCTAGCTCACAGCAACCTCAAACTCCTGGGCTCAAGCAATCCTGCTGCCTCAGCCTCCCGAGTAGCTGGGACTACAGGCATGCGCCACCATGCCCGGCTAATTTATATATATATATTAGTTGGCCAATTAATTTCTTTCTATTTAAAGTAGAGACGGGGTCTTGCTCTTGCTCAGGCTGGTTTCGAACTCCTGACCTTGAGCAATCCGCCCGCCTCAGCCTCCCAAAGTGCTAGGATTACAGGCGTGAGCCACCGCGCCCGGCTTCTTTATGAGTATTGATCTGTATTTTTTGTCATTTTATAGATCTCATTTTCCTTGGGGTTCAGCCTGGGATTCTGGAAGGGCCTGCTGGTGACAACCTCAGGCAGGCAGAGCTTGTGTTGAGCTCTCTTATTGGTTGGGCTGTTGCCTTTGCTAAGATGTTGGATAGGACCACTGGCTGGGCTTCACTGCCCAGTGAGACCATTGGCTGGACTCTGCTATCAGGCAGAGATACTGGCTGGATACTGTGATGGCTTCCAGTCAGGCCAGTTGCAAGATGCATTCCTTGGCCAGGGAATTTCACTGTTTGGGATCTGCAGTTGAATGTAGTTACAGGCTGAGAGCTTTGAGGGTGGGCAGAGTCAGTGCTATGAACAGGAGGGACCAGAGGCTATGCTTCTTAGAAATGTAAGATTGAATCTTAAAACCCACCAAGGTGGGATTCTCCCTCTCTGGGAGTGGTCACTGGGTGAGATTTTTGGCTGAGTGGATCTGCTGCTTGTCTTCCTGGGTCAAGCCTGTCTAGCCTCTTTGCTTCTTTAAAATAGGGCCTAGGGAAGACTTGATGAGAGCACCCAGGTTATGTAGGGAATCTAGCTACAGATTCAGGCCTGGAAGATCTGCGAATTGTGTTTCTGGCAGCACGGTGTGCTGATGGCTAATTTCTCTGGTGTGATGCCTCCATTGACTGAAAGGCAAAGCAATTCATCCTGGCTGCTGTGCAGGTTGCTATGAGCTCCATCCTTATTCTTTGACTCTAGCCCTGCAGCCCCAGTCCCCAGTCCCCAGACCAGTGCTAGTCCTCGGCCTGTTAAGGACCAGGCTCTAGAGCTCCACCACCCACCACCCACACCCCGTCTGTGGAAAAATTGTCTTCCATGAAACTTAGGAACCTGGGGTCCACACAGCAGGACATGACAGAGGACAGGTGAGCAGGTGTATTTACAGCTGCTCTACATTGCTTGAATCACTGCCTGAGTTCTGCCTCCTGCTGCCCCCCATACTCACGGAAAAATTGTCTCCCATGAAAACCTGTCCCTGGTGCCAAAAAGGTTGGGGACCACTGCCAGGGAAACCACAAACCATTAAATGGCTATAACTAAAGAGCCTGGCTATATTAAATATTGGTGATGATGAGGAAATGGAACTATTAGTGCACATAGAATGTAAAATTGTAAAACCACTTTGGAAAAGAACTTGACAATTTCTTTAAAAACCAAATTGATAATTACCGTGTGATGCAGCAAGTCTGCTTTTAGGTATCTGCCCAAGAGAAAAGAAAGCCTATTTTTGTTAAAAGATCTGTATATGAATGTTCATAGCAACTTTATTTACAACAGCCAAAAACTGGAAACAACTCAAATTATTCATAAAATGGAATACTATTCAGCAATAAAAAGGATTGAAATAACAATGTATGTAAAAATATGAATGAAACTCAAATTGTGTAGATTAAAAGAAATTAGAGCACATACTATGTCTTCCCCTTTATGTCATTTTAGAATATGTAAATATCTATAGTTATAGAGAGTAGATAAGTGGTTGCCTGGCTTGGGAATGAAGCAGAGACAGGCAGAAACAGGAGGGAGAGCTGACAAAGATGCATGATGAAGTTTTTGGAGGTGATACATGTATTACATTTTTCCAGTCTGCTAAGGAGTCATATTATATAAAATTATCTCAGGAATGATTATACCAGCACCTTTGCCATTTAATGCAACCACATCAAGGGAGGGACTATTACATCATATTCACAGATTGCACTCACACTCAAGGACAGACTTTATAAGTGTACACTCCAGGAGACCCAGAATCCTGGACGCCATCACAGGATTCTGCCTACAACACCATGCATTAATTTGAATCCTTATTTTTAGAAAAAGAAACTTGCAGATTCAGAATGGAAGTTAAGCTCTTTAATTTTTCTTGGTACTGTTTTCTCAATACCTTTACAATCCATGGCTAAGAATGAAGATCTTTATTGATTCCAAATACGTGCCAGGGATTGTGCTAGGTCCTTTACTTTCAGTTTATTCCATAGTAGAGAAAAAAATTACATTTGAACCAAAGAGGTAAAAGAAACATGTAACCAAATCAGTGTTACTTTTAAGTAGGTATCAGAGTACTTTTAAGTACAGATAAGAAAATTAGACAATTAACAACAGTCAAGTGGAAAGGCTAAATCTAATATTTCAAAAATTTCCTAAATGTGTGATGGGATATGCTTTTGATGGTCTTGGGGGAAAAAAACCACTCTACATTTTCCAGTGAAATTTGAACATTTTTTCTTTTTAAAGCAAAACAGATTTTAGTTGCACAGAATTTAAAACAGACTGTAGCTTACGTAACTAAATTTAATGGCCTAAAATATTTTCTCCAAAATCATGTTGCACATATTTTATTAATTTATGAATAAAATTTATTTCAAGATGGTACTGCACATATTTAATCACAGTGAAATCTTTCTTCATCTAGAAGATCAAATATAGCTAATATTACTTTGAAAATAGGAACTACAAAAGGCTTTAGCATCAAGAAACATTTTAAACCACATTTAGATTCAAATATCATTTAAACCAACTTTCATCCTGAAGCATCACAAAGTTTGAAGCACTTTGTTCAGAGTAATCAAGACAAATACATCAAATTTCAGTTTTTACATGATTTTATTAAATATCTAAAGACTTGAATTAAGGCTTCTGACAATACAGTAATGCTAGAATCTATCAGCAAATCATAAGTGCAAGTTGAAAATTAACTCAAAATCAATAACAGCAATTTGTTGCTTCTGTTACCTACACAAATGCAGGCTGATGACATAGCTGAGAACTATTAAACAGCCATACATTATAGAAATAACTCATGGAAACACCTAAAGTATTTCACCTGTGCAAAAAATGCACTAAAATTTTTTATTCATGGAGAGGATATCCTAATAATAACAGATGTTTAAAGTCCAACAGAAATTTCCTACACTCTTATAAATCATAAAATTTTCAAGAAGCACTTTGGCCTAACATATTTCATTCTTTGTCTCAGCCCAGACAAATATTTTAGAAAACTAGAAGAAAAATTGTATTTCATAGTTGTTTGAGGTGTCTCAATATGGTTGGGAAAGGAAGATATCCTTCTCATTTGGGCATTTGGCACATATATTCACACATGGCATAAATTTAAACTTTAAATTGGCATGTATAAAATCCTCTATGAGAGAATCACAGTCCAGATACAAAAGCTGGCAATTTTTTTATTTCTGAAGCACAGCACAGAACATCCGCAGTATCCGGCCTTCCATAGTGATGAACTAGGCATTCATTCCAGCCAGATTGTGTACTGTTATCCAAACCCCACTGAATAGGCACTGGCAAGTGAGACATCATTTGAAAGCTCCTTACAAGGAAGCAAACTAAATAGATAGTGCACATTCCTGTCAGATTAAATATATACAAGGATCAGAAGCTAGAGTCAAAAACGCAACACTTTCTAGCAATGGCACACTAGGTAATACACAACTGAAAAGCTGGGCAAAACAAAAAACAGCTGCTTGAAAGCATCTGAGTGCCAGCAAGGCAGAGAAAAATCACAGAATAATGGAGAGGTAAGCTTGCCCAGGCGAGCGGAGCACTGACCTTGCTTTTCCCCGAGGAATGTCCAATGAGGTAGTTCAGAGCTGAGTGGAGGTTTCAAAAGACTCAGGGTTAGGAGACAAAAATGAGTTTAGGGCCTGCCAAGAAAAAGAGGCCCGCAGAATTGGGACCTCCCTACCACAACGTTGCTCTATGGGCAGAAAGATAAACCAGAACCTGGAACTGAATCCGACTTCAAAATTTCAAGCCCTTTCTGAAAGTGATCCAGGATCATAACTACCCTTAGCCACCTTCCAGAGGCAAAAATAAATCCTTTCTAAAGGAAGATAACATCATCCTCTCTCAAAGTAATTCCTACCGTTTTTCACATACAATGACAACAGACAAAATCACCACCACCACCACTACCAGGTATTCTAGGAAAGAAATCAACATAATGAAAAGCAGAAACAGACCCACAGGGGAACCACATAATTCAATTCTTACGCAAGCTTTAAAATAACTGTGTAATATTAGAAAATTAAAGACCTACGTGAGAATTTTCACAGAAAATTGGAAAATTTTTGAAAAGTATCAAATGGAAATTGTAGAACTAAAAAAAAAAAACTGCTAAAATTAAGAATCCAATAAATGGGTTTTAAAAATTAGACACAGGTGAAGAAAAAATTGGTAAGTTGTAACAAAGAGCAGAAGTAAATTCCCAGAATGAAGAGAGACAAAGAACAGAAGATGTAGGAAGCATGGAAGAGATAGAGGGAGTCATGCAAAAAGGTCTGACAAAGGTTAACTGAAAACCTAGAGGAATGAAGGTGAATGCAGCCAAAGCGATATTTGAAAAGAAAATAATTGTTTTCTAAAACCAATAAAAAATATTTTTAAGTCACTAAGTATGTTGAACTCTACAGCATATAATCAATCATATGTGCTGCTATAACCTGCACAACCCATGTTGTAGGAAACTCCATAAAATAAACCACCCCATGTCTTCAAGAAATTACAAGGGGAAAACAAAAACCAGATGAAGCAGAAACCAAAAGAGTCAAAGAGGTAAGAGACAGCAATCACAGTATGTGGATTGTAATTGGATACCCATTCAAAGCACCAGGGAAAAAACAACTGTGACATCCACAAGACAATTGGGAATTTGAATAGTAATCAAATATGAAGAATTAATATATTTGTTTGTTCCATGTGGTTATGACACTTTTTGTGACTGCCTTAGAACAAAGTTCTTATCTTTTAGAGATAACAGACATATTTATGGATGAAGTATGAATGAGTGGAATTTGCTTAAAATAACACAGAAGTTAATGGGGTTAAAATGACAATTTTCCATGAATCAATTGTTGAAACAGATGATAGATTTGTGAAAGTTCATTATATTTTTCAGTTTACTTTTGCTCATGTTCAAAATTCTCCATAATAAAGTTTATATAATTATTGGTAAACTCACTTCCTTCGCTATATTTATAATTCATCTTTTACCATGAGTTTTTAAGACAGTGTAAACTAGCAAGAAATAATCTCTCGCTCCACTTTCCAAGCCCAGGTGTAATAAACTCATCAAGGGTTAATCAAAAACCTAATCATTAACTTGCATTACTCAAAGCCAAGTACCAGTAACTTTATAACAAGAAAAGCTTCAGAATTTTAAGACTTTCATTGTACCTAAGAAGTTTAACATGTTGAAGAATTTTGGTGACATGGAATGTAATGTATACTCAATTATAATTTTTTATAAAGTTGCTCAATTTTATTTGATGGCATCCCATTATAGTAAATTTTCCATGTATCATATTTCAAAATAAACCCAGACAAAAATAACAACCTACAATTATACTTTTCATTAATTTCGACTTGGCCTATTCCAAATTAGTTATTTTACCATAGCATGTATTCATCACAGTATGATATTACAGCTTCAAGTTATATCTTTCTAATGCTCTCTTTAAAATATGTCTCAGTACTTCAAGCATTGAGTTCAACTTGAAGAAAGAAAAGAAAAATAAAATAAAATAGAAAACAAAATATGTCTCAGTACCACATTCTAGAAGCTTAGAAACTTTGATGTGGAAGAAATTTTTTAATGTATTTATCTAAGAGTAAACAGAAAAAACGAATAATGCCTTTAATCTAACTTTGACTCCACTGAGTACTTAGAGGTGGGTGGATATACATGCATACCTAGATAACATATGATCAATTACATTTAAAATATGAAGTACATTTTTTAAATAATTTGCGACTTTACAGACCCTGTGTCATAGATGCTACAGATTAAAGATTCTATCTACAACGGACATTTTCTGGGAGTTGCTCCATGGGAATTCCAGAGGAACGTTGTAATGTTTATATTCTTTGGAATCTGCATCCACAAGTAATTGAATTCAGTGTGGATACCAAAATAAGCCTTTCAAGTATTTAAAATAAATTTTCCAACCTCATACCATGGCGAAAAGTGATTTCTTGTCATGTTTTCATTCCTTTCCAAGTATATGTTGCAAGAAATTTATCAAGAAGGCCTTACGTAAAATTACATATAAGTTATGACCTGCTATTTCTTGTTGATAGCTTTAAACTACTTAAGCTTTACTTTCTTATACATACTAATGAGAAAGACCCTTCTGAGATACATGAGTCAGTCGGCTTCTGGATGTAAAAAATTTAAATTGGGGAAGCCTTAACAGCCAAATTTAATGATGGAGCTGTATACTCAAACTTGCTATTACAAAAAGGAACAGTGGAGAGAGAAAAAGGAGGAGTAAAGGTAACCCCCTGGACTCCTGCTTCCAGAAAAAAAGACACAGATCTTGGTCTCCTACACACAAGTGGATCTCCCCCGCCCCCCACAAGAACAGCATCATGAATCAGCAGAGGTTCAGCACAGGACTCTCAAAAATGGAAAAAACAAGGTAATTGGGAGATAAAGTCGCATTCTCTGGAGAGTGCAAAACAAACAATAGGGCATAGGGTGTGGGAGGGCGCCGGCCCGCCAGGCCAGGGGGTGAAGAGGGATGAGACCCACGGGAGAACTCCTTGCTTCCCCACTCACCTCCACACTCACCCAGCCAGGGACCTGTCTGAAGTTGGTGTGAACTCGCCACAGGAGAAGTGTGCTGTTGAGGGCCGTCATTAGTGGAAAGCACCGTGAACTCTCCCGGAGCTCCATGCTAGGATGGCACCAAGAGGGGAGGAAACCAGACTGAGCTGATAGGGAAGACAGTTAGATGTCTAGCCTCTGGTAACTAGCAGGGCCAGTCCTACACAGCTGTTCACTAAGTCGGGGGCTCTAAGCTGGAACTGCCTCAGGCGAATAAGACTGCACAGGGCGGTCAGTAAGAGCGAGGGCTGTGGCTGAACCGGCCGTCGGGAAGGCGGCGTAGAGGAGGCAACGGGGCGTCCTGATGACCCAGACCTCCAACCTCGCACCTGCCACCTCCTAAACAGCCACCCCCAGTGCTGGTGCCCTGCGAGTGGGCAAGTGGTTGCCACTGAGGGGGTCCACAGCCGAGTCGCCGTGGTGCGATACAGTGGGGCAGGCGGGTCCCCTCCCCCAGCCTAGAGACTCTCCGGACAAATTCCACCCTTACACAACCTGCTATCAGCTGGCCAGGCCTGGCTCCATCAACGACCAACTAAGGAGAGTAACACCAAGGGGAGTTGCAGCCACTGGGGCACTGGGGTGCAGGGCAGACTGGGGGGCTACCTCCTCCCCCTAGCCAGCAACTCTCCTGCAGAAAGTGGTAGGCTCCACCCCTGAAAACGGGATGAGATAATAAAACCCACTCTCCCCCTGATCTAGGGTGAATCCACCGGGCCTGTGCACAGATCTAAAGTAGGCAACCAAATGACTTTGCTTTCCAGAACAGCTTAGGTCACCCAGTTGATCAAAACGCTGGGGCTAGATCTCCTCTCCCGGTCAGTGGCGAACAGTCAGGGCTGTGGTCAAGGAACAAATCCCCTGCAACTGGCCACAACAGGCTCCACAAGTAACCCCTCCCATCAGGGGTAGCCGACCAAGTGTGGTAGAAGAGCTCCCTCCAGTGGCAGATCAAGAAACCATAGAAGAGAGGACCCCTGTGTACCATACAAAAAACATCAGCTGATCCAGATGGGGAGGGCTCAGCGAAAGAATTTGGGAGCTATGAAAAATCAAACCGAAGACACTCCCCCAGAGACACACCAGTTCTCAAGAAATGAATACTAACCAAACCCAAAACATTAAAATGACAGAAGAATTCCAAAATTGAATTGTAGGAAAGCTCAATGATATGCAAGAAAAAAATGGATAACCAACACAAAGAAACCACAAAGAAAATTCAGGACTTGGAACAAAAATTCACTAAGGAAATCGAGATCTTAAAGAAAAATCAATCCAATCTCCTGGAAATGAAGAATTTATTCAGGGAAATACAAAACACAGTGGAAAGCCTCAAAAATAGGGTGGACCAAACAGAAGAATCTCAGAGATTGAAGATAACACTTTCAAATCAAATAAGTTAATCACAGAGGTGGAGCAGAAAAATAAGAGACATGAGCAAAGCTTACAAGCATTGTTAGATTACACCTAGAAAAATAACCTGCAGCTCCTCTGGATTCCAGAGAAGGAGGAAGAAAAAAAAAACGTAAGGATTGGATAAGATATAATTTGAAGATATAATTGAGGAAAATTTCCCAGGTCTGGCCAATAACTTAGAATTACAAATCCAAGAGGCACAAAGGACCTCTGCGAGATACAATGCAAATAGGAAAACACCACAACACGTAGTCATCAGACTGACCAAAAAATCAACAAAATAGATCCTCCTACAAGCTATAAGGCAAAAGAAGCAAGTTACATACAAAGGAAAACCAATCTGAATAATGCCAGACTTCTCAACTGAAACATTACAAGTAAGAAGAGACTGGGGCCCCATTCTCACTATTTTGAAACAAAATAATGCCCAGCCTAGAATCTTGTACCCTGCAAAACTAGGCTTTATATATGAAGGAGAAATTAAGACATTCTCAGATAAGCAAAGACTGAGGGAATTCACCAAGACAAGACCAGTCCTACAAGAAGTACTCAAAACAGTGTTACACACGGATCAGCATAATAAATACTCATGAACGTAAAAACAACCAAAATCTAAAGATTAAAGGCCAGATATCACAATGACTCAAGAGAGAAAACAAAGCAACAATGTCCAACCCAACAGAATGAACAGTAATCTGCCTCACCTATTAGTTCTCTCAATAAATGTGAATGGCTTAAACTCCCCACTGAAGAGACATAGGCTGGCTGAATGGATAAAAAAAAAACAAGCCAAGTATATGCTGTCTTCAACACACCTAACCTGCAAGAATGCATATAGACTAAAGTAAAGGAATGGATATCAGTCTTTCAAGCAAGCAGAAGCCAAAAGAAGGCTGGTATGGCAGTTGTGATATCAGATGATTTAGTTTTAAACCAACAAAAGTAGTGAAAGACAAAGATGGTCATTATATAATGGTGAAGGGTACAGTTCAACAAGAAGGCATAACGATTTTAAATATATATGCACCCAACTCAGGTACACCCAGATTGATAAAGCAAACCTTACTGGATCTAAGCAAATTGATTAACAGCAACACCATAATAACCAGAGATTTCAACACCTCACTGATTGCACAGGACAGATCCTCCAAATGGAAAATTAATAAAGAAATAATGGACTTAAACAAAACTATAGAACAATTGGGGCTGACTGACATCTACAGGACATTCTACTCAAAATCCACTGAATATACGTTCTTCTCATCAGCTCACGGGACATTCTCTAAGATTGGCATATCCTAGGACACAAAGCAAGTCTCAAAAAACGTAAAAAAAAGAAAATAGAAATCATACCATGTGTATTCTCAGATCACAGTGGAATAAAAGTAGAAACCAACCCTAACAGAAACTCACATTTCTACACAAAAATGTGAAAATTAAACAACCTTCTACTAAACGATTACTTCACAAATGAAGAAATCAAGATGGAAATCAAAAAATTCTTTGAACTTAATGTCAATGGAGAGACAAGTTATCAAATCCTCTGGGACACAGCTAAAGCAGTACTGAGAGGAAAGTTTATTTCCATAAATGCCTATAACCAGAAGTCAAAAGATCACAAATAGACAATCTAATGAAACGACTCAAATAGTTGGAAAAAGAAGAACAGACCAACTCCAAATCCAGCAGAATAAGTGAAATTAACAAGATCAAATCAGAACTAAATGAAATTGAAAACAGAGAAGCTATTCAGGAGATTAACAAAACAAAAAGTTGGTTCGTCAAAAAAATAAAATTGACACGCCTTTGTCTAGACTAACGAAAAGCAGAAAAGAGAAATCTCTAATAAGCTCCATTAGGAACAAAAAAGGAGACATCACAACCAATCCCAAGGAGATACAAGATATAATTTACAAATACTACAAAAATCTTTATGCACACAAACTGGAAAATGAGGAGGAAATGGACAAATTTCTAGAAACACACAGACTCCCTAGGTTCAACCAGGAAGAAATAGAATTCCTGAACAGACCAATATCAAGAGCTGAAATACAAAAAGCAATTAAAAATCTTCCTAAAAAGAAAAGTCTTGGCCCAGATGGTTTCACACCCAAATTTTACCACACTTACAAAGAAGAACTGGTGCCTATCTTTCAGAAATTATTCCACAACATTGAGAACAATGGAATCCTCCCCAACACCTTTTATGAAGTTCACTTATACATAACCCTGATACCAAAACCAGGAAAGGATGCAACAAAAAAAGAAAACTACAGACGAATATCCCTTATGAATATAGATGTAAAAATTTTCAACAAAATCCTAGCTAACCGAATCCAGATGCTTATCAAGAAAATAATCCGGCCGGGCGCGGTGGCTCACGCCTGTAATCCTAGCACTCTGGGAGGCAGGTGGATTGCTCAAGGTCGGGAGTTCGAAACCAGCCTGAGCAAGACCCAATCTCTACTAAAAATAGAAAGAAATTAATTGACCAACTAAAAATATATATAGAAAAAATTAGCCGAGCATGGTGGCGCATGCCTGTAGTCCCAGCTACTCGGGAGGCTGAGGCAGTAGGATTGCTTTATCCCAGGAGATTGAGGTTGCTGTGAGCTAGGCTGACGCCATAGCACCCACTCTAGCCTGGGCAACAAAGTGAGACTCTGTCTCAAAAAAAAAAAAAGAAAAAAAAAAGAGAAAATAATGCATCACGATCAGGTGGGCTTCATCCCAGAGATGCAGGGATGGTTCAACATACGTAAATCTATAAATGTAATTCACCACATAAACAGAAGCAAAAACAAAGACCACATGATTCTTTCAATAGATGCAGAAAAAGCTTTTGACAAAATTCAACACCCTTTCATGATACGAAAACTTAATAAAATAGGCATAGAAGAGACATACCTAAAAATGATACAAGCCATGTACGATAGACCCATAGCCAACATCATACTGAATGGGGAAAAATGGAAAGCATTCCCACTTAGAAGTGGAACAAGGCAAGGCTTCTCACTATCTCCACTTCTATTCAACATAGTACTGGAAGTCCTGGCTATAGCAATCAGACATGAAAGCGGAATTAAAGGTATCTGAATTGGGACAGAAGAGATCAAACTTTCACTGTTTGCTGATGATATGATATTATATTTAGAAAACCCCAAGGATTTAACCAAGAAACTCCTAGAATTGATAAATGAATTTAGTAAAGTCTCAGGATACAAAATCAATACACAGAAATCAGAGGCATTCATATACGCCAACAACAATCAAATTGAGAACCAAATCAAAGACTCAATACCCTTCACAATAGCAACAAAGAAATTAAAGTACCTAGGAGTATACTTAACCAAGGAGGTAAAAGACCTCTACAGGGAGAACTATGAAACACTGAGGAAGGAAATAGCAGAGGATGTAAACAGATGGAAATCCATACCATGCTCATGGGTTGGCAGACTCAACATCGTTAAAATGTCTATACTACCCAAACTGATCTACAGATTCAATGCAATACCTATTACAATTCCAATATCATTCTTCACAGATATGGAAAAATAATTTTACGCTTCGTTTGGAACCAAAGACCCTGCATAGCAAAAGCAATTCTAGGCAATAAAACAAAATGGGAGGTATTAATATGCCAGATATCAAACTATACTATAAATCAGTAGTAATTAAATCAATCTGGTATTGGCACAAAAATAGGAATATTAACAGATCTGAGAACTCTGATACAAAACCATCTCATATAGCCATCTAATCTTAAAGTAGACAAAGCCATCTAATCTTAAAGTAGACAAAAACATACACTGGGGAAAAGAATCCCTTTTCAATAAATGGTGCTTGGAAACTAGATAGCCACTTGTAGAAGGCTGAAGCAGGATCCACACCTTTCACTTCTCATAAAAATCAACTCACGCTGGATGACAGACTTAAACCTAAGATATGAAACTATTAGAATTCTAGAGGAAAATGTTGGAAACACTCTCCTAGACATCGGCCTAGGCAAAGAATTTATGAAGAAGGCCCCGAAGGCAATTGCAGCAGCAACAAAAATAAATAAATGAGACATGAACAAACTAAAAAGCTTCTGCACAGCCAAAGAAACAGTCATGAAAGTAAACAGACAACCTACAGAATGGGAGAAAATTTTTGCATCCTATACATCTGATAAGGGGCTGATAACTAGAATCTATTTAGAACTCACAAAAATCAACAGGAAAAAAGCAAACAACCCTATCAAAAAGCGGGCAAAGGACATGAACAGAAACTTTTCTAAAGAAGACAGAATAATGGCTAACAAACATGAAAAAATGCTCAACATCTCTAATCATCAGGAAAATAAAAACCAAAACTACAATGAGATATCACTTATTTCCAGTAAGAATGGCCTTTATCAAAACGTCCCAAAATAGATGTTGGCGTGGATGCGGAGAGATAGGAACACTCCTACACTGCTGGTGGGACTGCAAACTAGTTCAACCTCTGTGGAAAGCAATATGGAGCTACCTTAAAGTGATACAAGTAGATCTACCATTTGATCCAGCAATTCCACTACTGGGCATCTACCCAAAAGATCAAAATACACTTTATAAAAAAAGACACCTGCACTCGAATGTTTATAGCAGCACAATTTATAATTGCAAAGCTGTGGAAACAATCGAAGTGCCCATCAATTCATGAGTGGATTAATAAAATGTGGTATATGTATACCATGGAGTACTATTCAGGTCTAAGAAACAACAGTGATCTAGCATCTCTTGTATTTTCCTGTATAGAGCTGGAACCCATACTACTAAGTGAAGTATCCCAAGAATGGAAAAACAAGCACCACATATACTCACCAGCAAATTGGTATTAATTGATTAGCACTTACGTGGACACATAGGAATTACATTAATAGGGTATTGGGCAGGTGGGAGGGGAGAGGGGGGGCGGGTATATACACACATAATGAGTGAGATGTGCACTGTCTGGGGGATGGTCACACTTGAAGTTCAGAATTGCGGGGGGACGGGCATTATTTGAAACCTTAAAATTTGTACCCCTATAATACGCTGAAATAATAATAAAAAAAAGGAACAGTAATTTAAAACTACTAGGTATCAACAGATTAATCATCTAAAATTACTAGTTTAATTTTTATTATTCCTTTGCACAAAAAACATCAATGGCTGACCAGTGAAACCACATTCAACCTCCTTAACTTGCAATTGGCAGTTTCGTGATTTCAGTGAACCTTAACTTCTGAGCTATTCTGAACTAAAAATTCGTCACATAATTAAATCTCAATATGAAAAGTAAAACAGACCCTACAGTATTAAGGTTGTCCCATAAATTACAAAAAAAAAAAAAAAGAAGAAAATGCTAACACATACACACACTTAAAGTGCTTGAATAACTATTCAAGACTTAACACCAACCTAAAATAGAAATGTCTGATCAAATATCTGTGAACAGAAAAAAAATTTCATTTAGAAATTCTTAAATAGTTATGCTTTTTAAATCAGTACAGATTTCTAGCCCAACAAACTTAAAGAACAAATGAAAAATAGCTTTTATTTTAATGACACTGCCTATACAAAAGAACAGGATTTATTCTGTAAAATTTGGATGCAGTCAAAGGTCGTACTCAAGGATCCAGAAGGCTACATGTAGTCTCGAGGCTATAGGTTCCCCACCCCACAGACACAAGGACACAGAACTTATTTGCTTCATAACAATACTATTACTGAGTTCCTTAAGACACTCCAAGCACCCCATTATAATTTCTGACCAAAAACTTAAATGGAAAAAATTTTAAAACCAATATAAACTCTAAATCTGAATTTTGAGTGTGTATGTATATGTATGTGTGTATGTATGTGTATATATATATATATATATATATATATATATATATATATATATATGCCACACTGAAAGGTAATACCTAAAGAGAAATAACATTTACCATTTGCCAGGCTTTTCACTGAGCATTTTCCTATCTCACTTATTCTTCCCAACATAACCTGGTGAAGTAGGCACTGTTATCTTCCTCATTTTACAGATGAAACACCAGGACCAGGGAGACTGAGTAACCTGCCATGGAGCCAGTCTGGCTCAGGTCTGTGTTTTTAAACATTATACTACTTGCTTCTTATACTGAAAGTTACTCCACAGAGAATGGAATAGAAATTACTTTTCAATATACAGTTGACCCTTAAACAACACGGGTTTGAACTGCACAGGTCCACTTATAAGTAAGTTTTTTCTCAGCCAAACTTGGACTGAAAATACAGTATTCACTGAACATGAAAGCCGCTTACACAGAGGGCAGAGTTTTCATGCAGGCAGGTCCCACAGGCTGGCTGTGGGACTCAGTGTGCACAGATCTGGGTAATTCACACAGTCCTGGAACCAATCCCCACATACACCAAGGGACAACTCTATGTCTATCTCCTACGAGAAGATGGTAGTTCTCAAAAGAAGGGAAGAAATATCAATATCACATTTTAGTTAGAAACAGGGTTTTATTTTTGAAAACAGAAAAATTAAACAATACTTAAAAATACAACATATCAATATTTTCATATATGGGCTTAGAATACCTAGAATGTAATAACTAAAGTATCTGTGCACACATTTTAAAAACATAAACACTTCTGGATATTGGTACCAGCCTGTTTTAATTTATATATATGTGAGTAAGAGTACTTTGGTTGAAAAATTAAAAAATACATATTAAAAAGTATTACCAAATTTTGAAGCTTTATTGTATTCATTGTCTACATATTGTACATAATTATAAATCCTTTTGTTTTTCAAAAAGGGACTGATGTGGATATCAACAATGGTTTGAATTTAAAACTGATTTTTACGATTTGCTTTGTACGATTTATTTAGTTAAAGCTCACTGCAATCTTCTTTCACCTATTCCTTGTGGCTTATTTTATTTTTTTCATTTACTTTTTTTTTTTAGAGTTAGGGTCTCACTATGTTGCCAGGCAAGATTCAAACTTCTGGGCTCAAGGGACCCTCCCACCTCAGCCTCCTGAGTAGCTGGGAACACAAGCACACACCACCATGCCTGGTGGCTGATGTTTCGTAGAAAGGAACATCAGATGAAAGTTGAGATCTGTGAAAGTTTCAAACCAGTTCTTCTAGGTAGTCCGCAACCATTTCATAGGATTAAATCAGTTCTTAAAGCAAAGTAGCAGCCATTATATCTGAGTACTAATTGTTCTTTTCCCATTGGTGTCTGTGGGATTTTCTGTTCTGTTACTTTTTATGGATTCTAACAAGTTTTTAATCCTTTCACTTGAAAACTTTTCCTTTTTATTCTTGGTAGGAGACTTACTCTTTGCTACAGATGGTAGCAGTAGGGTTGCCAGCCCCCAGGGCTGATTACTTGATGAGGAAGGCCGATCTTGATCTTCCTGTTGTAAAATCCAGGCACTTTCTCTAGCCAACTCTACAAATTTTTGCAGCTGGCTTTGACTTACATTTTTGCTTATGTTGAGGGAAGTTTCAAAAGGATTCTGAATGTGCAGAGGAGAAGAATCAGGTTTGTTTTGTTCTCTTCCCTATAGATTATTGCAGAGAAGAAAAAATGATGAGTATATGAAGGGCTTAACTCTAAGAATAGTTTGGTTAACATAATAAATTGTCAAAACACAAAACACCAATACTAACTTTACAGAGTAAAGTTACCGCTTAGGTTAAGAGGTACCTGGACTAAATTAACCAATAAAAGCACCTTTAAAACAATCTTTTACCTAATAAGCTAGAGCTTGAAAGAAAAAAAAAAGAAAAATGGATGAAAATAAGATGAAGATAAATTTATTTTTGAGACTTGCTAAAAACATATCTATTATGGTGGGAATAGAAACACCAAAATTAAAATCCTTAAATTAAATATAACAATTAATGTTTCCAAGTATGAAAAAAGAAAGGAAGAGAAAGAACAAAGGATTATTCATTATTCATTTAAAACACTAAAAAGTTTCTATTACATTTCTAAAGATCCAATAATAAGGTTCCACCATGTAAGACAATACCTCAGAGAAAAAAGAAAAGCTATGAATCAAATGAACAGCACTAAGTCATTAGACTGTGTACCATTTCTTCTTTCAAATAATACCACAAATATTACTCAAATATGACAAAGCCGAGGATCCAGAGTCTCCAGTGTGAGCAGCACTGCTCATTCCTAACTTCTTTCATGCCACTGCTCAGCAAGGGTCTTGCCTATCTGTCCTCTCTGAGCCCCAGAGTACAAATGGATAAAAGACCTTTGTATGTGTGATGACCTTTTCTTTTAGGTTGCACTGTAGAACTTTCTGTATTCTGTCTCCCCTCCCCACACTTTTAACAAAGTCTCCATGAACAGGATAAAAAGGAAGAATGAAAAAAGATAAGCTGAAGAAAAAATATCTGTGTCAGTGTTTATGAAGCCAATCCTGTGCAGTTTGTAACTAAGTAGCCAAATGCTTACAGAGCCATAACAAGTACCTCCCACTTGTAAACAAATTTTGGCTAGGTTTCTATCCTGACTGATTATATTTTCTTTAAAAAAGTCTATCATTCTAGCTATTCAGAAGGGGGGAAATCATAAATTCATTTGCTTTAAATAAATTAAATCCTAAGGGCTCAAATTGAGGGAATCACTAAAACACCTTTGGGACTATATATTAAATGTCTTCTATAGAAAACAAATCCAATTTAAAAACAACTATATGTAAAATTATGTTTTCCAGAAAACTTTTCAGAGTGTACGTCACACTCTAAGGGATACGGTGTCAGCACCAAGTGATGACAGAAGTCCCACGGCATGAGAAAGGGAGACGCTAGGGAGCAGCATTTGCCCTTCCAAATGAGATGACTTGAACCCCCCCTCTGGCACTGCCCTTCCTACTACTGCCTACTACTGTAGGCTTGAAATGACGTTGTTAGGGTGCTCTGAAAACTGCTAGTGCAGAAGAAGACCAGATACTTAATAATTACTTATTAAAACATTACTTGCCTGTCGAATATTTATGGAATTTTTATTGAAAGTGAAATTGCCAAAATATTCAAAAAATTCCTTCAGTAGTAAGTCTGCAAGAAAAAAAAAACAAGGAAAATCAGAGTTAGTCTGTTTCAATCCAAAAAGGAATAAAGAAAAAGAAAAACGCTTACCTAGTGTTTCTGTGTTTCCCGAAGGTTTAATTCTATTCAAGTCTCGAAGAAATGTACAGTTGTTGCCTTCTATTATACATTTATCTTCTGCATCTTAAACAATGAGAAAAGAAAACTATTTCATATTATATTTCAAAGATATTTCCTACCTTGGAAAAGAAATCTATGATTTAAATAAATCAAAGTTACAGTGTGTCCTATTATTAGTCAATGTTATAATATACTTACAGTTAAGAGGACTTAAAATTCCATTTGAAAAAAGAGTTGAGACTAACTATACTACAATGAAATTAACATTACATTAAATTTACCATACTAGAATTATTGTCTATGGACAACTCAAGGGTTCCTAATCAATCTTTTGAGGTAATCAGTTTTTTAGTAATAAATGAAAATGTAGAAAGTTCCCATCTTTGACCAACCCAAATTTTGGCAGACACTATCTTTAATCAGTAGTTAATTTAAATCTCCAATTCCATTATTGCCACCTTTTTATGCATTTATTTAATGATTCATATATGACACAACTAAACGCTCTTAAGGGTTTTTAACAACTGCAGGTAATTTCTAAAATGCAGTACTCCAGAGTGACTGGAATTCAGTAATTCAGTAAAAGAAGTTCAGTAACAGCACATCAGACTTGGGCATTGACGTTTTCTACTACTATTTTTATCTTTAGAGGTAATCATCTTTCTAATTATTAATATACAACCACCATGAAATTCCTGGCTCACTCTAATCTACCTTCCACTATACACTATATACTATACTCTTTTGAAGAGCAAACTCCCATTGTTGGGAAATCTCATCCAAACTGGTTCTCCATTCCTTGTGTTCCATCCTCTATTTGTACTCAGCTGACTGCATTCCGACTGTATGCGTGCTGTCCACTCCTCTGCCCCAGTTTGCAACTACAAAGGCCACTGGCCTGTTCATTATGCCCCCCCCCCACCCCAGTCTGCCCACAACAACAGTACCTAGCACAGAGCAGGCACACACAATCAGTAATCTGAATAATTGCTGATATTTGGTTTTAAATGTCTATAATCACCAGAGAGAAATTTGAAAGAGATAAATAAGGCTCCTTCAAACTTCTGTCTCCTTTTTATGGTTTTTGTTATTTTTTTGTTAAGACCTGGGTTACTGGCATAATTTCTCAAAAACCATTCTAGGTTCTAACATATCAATTTCAATAGCAAATTTTATGTGCTCCATGATACAACTAACGGTACACTAAAGAGCTTATACAGTTCTATTTAGACCTATTTTTATGGAGCCTGTGTACATGTTTTACTATTTTAAGAGATCGACAGATTATAATATGTGTGACACAGCGCCAGTCACATATATTGATGCTCTTTTAGTTGTTGTATCTTTTTTCAGGACTGTATCTCCAATTAAAGCATTACTAACTTAAAAAAACGAGATCCACGTTAAAATATTTCTAGAAATATACAGTGATAAAAAATTGAGACTGTCTCTGAGTGTTACTTTTCACTAAAAGGGTTTTTAACATAAAGTAACAAAACAAAGGAAAAAAATTATTCTCTGATTTAAGATAGGGGCATCTTTGTTTTTTCAAAACACCTAAGGCATTCCAGTCTAACAAACAGCTTGGTTGTCAAGTCTTTCCCTTCCTTTTCTCTTTCTCCTGTTTTTTTTGTTTTGTTTTTGTTTTGGATTTTTGCTGTAACTATCACCCACACAACACCTACACAGTCCAATACAACAGCCACCAGCCACCTGTGACTCTTAAATGTTCAAATTAAAATTTCAGTTCCTCAGTCACACTAACCGTATTTTAAGTGCCTAACAGGCACAGGAATACTGCACAGCATGGATACAGACCATTTCTATCATCACAGAAAGGTCTCTTGGATAGTGCTGCTTTAGCAAAGTGATTCTCAGCCTATTCAGACATATGAGACTATCACTGTAATTCCATGGCACTTTCTTCTTAAAAGTTTTGTATGAAACACTGGCAAAAATTCATAAGTAAATACAAACTCAATTGTGAGGAAAATAAACACATAAGCACCTTAATTAACTCATAATATTAATATAAACTTGATGACACTTCTTATAAAAGCAGAACATTATAATGGATTTTTTCAAAATTAAGGTTATATATTTACTAAACTTAATTTCCTTGCTTCCTTTGGAAATCTTAGGTCCTCATGGATTGGCAAGCAATTCCTGTTTTCAGCACAATAAACATGACAAATATAATTTACAGAGTAATGTTCTCATAGATATATCCAGATTGATAAACTTATCCCCATTTTCAGGGAACAAACACTACAGTACTACAATAATCCATAATTTATCAGAGAGATCCCTGCTGTAATATCTGGTAGATTACTAGGGGCTGCATATAATCATATCTATGGGATGTATAATCATTCATGTTTTTCTGGTCAAAAGAATGGAAATCAACATTGTTCCAGCCACAGGCATTTCTAATAAATAACTGGAAATCGATAGATACATGAATAAGAAATATAATAGGCATCAACTTCATGAGACTTATTTTTTTTCTTTTGAAAAAATCCTTTATAATGAAGAAGAGTTTACTAGAACTAAACTTGAATAGCTAAAAATGATATAAATATGTTCAGCTTCTATTAAAATGATTAACAGGTCTGAACCTTCCAAGATGCCAGTTGTAAATAAGAGGGAGGGGCCAACAGGCGATTATACTCTCTGCAGGCTAAATGTTTAATATTTGCAGGGGTGTGGGGGTGGCTATAACCTTAGGCTTATCAGATATCTGAGGAAAGCCTCTAATATGAAACTATGCAAAATTAAAATTTAAAACTATTTAGTTTTAGGCTAGGTAAAGAAAAAGACAACATTAATTGAATATTTGGTGCTTCTGACTGTTTTGAGAAAAGATTTAGACAACTAGAAGCAAGTCTGAGATTCGATTAATGTTAAGTATGTAAAAAACAAAAACAAAAAATAAGAAAATAAGTAGGGTTAGGGTTAACCCTAACCATTAACTCTAAAGAAGATAAAAAGTTGGGCAGGAAAGGAAATTAACTTTAATTTACCCCATGGATCAGATATAAATAGCATTTACATAGTCATAAGAATGTAAAGTGTGCACACCAAAATTATGATATAGCATATTCAGAACATGAGGGATGGAACGGATGTGTGTGTGCTAGGACTACAGGAGGAGAAGAGATAATTCCTCCTCTTCCATAAAGGGAAGTCGCAGATGGTATCTAAACCCAAAAATCAAGAAATAGCAATTCAAGCATTTTATTTAGAAATAAGGTTAAAAATTTGCATGAGCTAAAAGAGTCAGAAGTAGCTGCCCACGGAGAGAGGCAAAAGGAGCAGAAAGCACAGGCTGAGAAGGCACATTATTGTTATAAAGTTTATAGAATTATTTTACTGTTTAACCATGTGTGCCTGTAACTTTGATATAAATGAAACCTTAAAAAAAAATTACAGGTCGAGAATTGTGAAAAATGGCGGACTAGGGATGACCTCCTGGCTCTCTCCTCTTGGAGTGGGAGGTGAAGAAGGCGGCCTGAATCACTGGAGTGGGTAGTTCTCCCACAGGATCAGCTTCACGGAATTGCAGGGTAGCTTTAAGGGGCAGCAGTGCCGGGAAAAGGAGGAAAGTGACTCAGTGGACTTGCTGTGAAGTTCCGAAAATCCGAGTGGTACCGCGGGGATTGGACTGTAAGCTGGCCGTGCTCAGAGGCAGCCAAACGGGTGTGTGATCCATCCCACAGGGGGACGACTTCTCCTTCACCAACCTCCACGCCCACGCAAGCAGGGAAGTGCCTGAAGACAGTGTGAAGAGGTAACACGGACGGGCAGGCAGGTTGGAGAGGAGGCAGGAGCGGAAAGTAATTTGAAATCTCCAGGGCACGGTGTAAGGCTGCCTTGGCTGGGAGATGTATAAACACCAGCAGCTTATGCCTCGCTTGTGAAGGGACAGGAAAGTGAGACAGATTGCTCATTTGACTGAGTTGCCCGGTAGACTCGGCAGCGGCCCAAGTGCTAGGAGGGAGGGAGTGGAAGAAGGGGGTGAGAGCCATCCTCCAGGACCTTCCCGGGGTCTAAAGGGTCCCAAGCCCCGCCACCACCAAGGACGCGCAGATAGTTTTCGCCCCTCCTCGGAACTTGTCAGGTTCCCAGCTGCCTGAGCTCTGCCGGTGAAGGGACAGAAGGCGGGGTAAGAGGCATCCTCCGCAGACCCTCCCCAGAGGTCTCCAGCGGCCACAGCCCCACCGCCCGGGGGGGACGACGATAGTCCTCACTCCTTGGCGGAACTTGTCCGGTTCCCAGCCCCCTGAGCTCTGCTGGTGAAGGGACAGAAGGCGGGGTGAGAGCCATCCTCTGCGGACCCTCCCCAGGGGTCTCCAGCGTCCCACGCCCTGCTGCCATGGGGACTCGTGGATAGTTTTCACCCCTTGGCGGAACTTGTCCGCGGTTCCCAGCCGCTTGAGCTGTGCTAGTGAAGGGACAGAAGGCGGGGTGAGAGGCATCCTCTGCGGACCCTCCCCAGGGGTCTCCAGCATCCCACGCCCCAACGCTGCAGGGATGCGCAGATAGTTTTCACCCCTTGGCGGAACTTGTCCGAGGTTCCCAGTCGCTTGAACTCTCCTGGTAAGGGGACAGAAGGCGGGGTGAGAGGCATCCTCTGTGGACCCTCCCCAGAGGTCTCCAGATGCACAAGCCCCGCCGCTGGGGAAGGAGACGTGCGGATAATTTCCACCCCTCTGTGAAATTTGCCCACGGACCCCAACCGCTTGAGCTCTGCCAGTGAAGGGGCAGAAGGGGGGTGAGAACCATCCTCCATGGACCCTCCCCAAAGGTTTCCAGCAGCCCAAGACCCATCACAGGGGCGCAGAAAGTTTTCACCCCTCAGCAGAACTTGTCCGTGGACCCCAGCTGCTTGAGCTCTACCGGAGAAGGGGCGGAAGAGGGGTCTGCAGCAGCTAAAGCTCCACTGGTGACACGGAAAAGGGATAGTCTTCACCCCTCAGTGGAGATTCTCAGCGGTCCCTGGCAGCTCAAGCACTGCTGATTTTAGCTCATAATCCATTCCCTGCATCTCTGATCCTCAATAAAGCGTCCAGATGAGAAAGAACCAGCGAAAGTTTACAGGAAACATGAAGGACCAGAGAGAAAAGTCACCTCCAAAGCAAAATACTCTTGTTCCATCGTCTGACACCAACATGTCAACATGTCATCATTACATGATATGAGTAAACTGACAGAGGAAGATTTTTGAATATGGATTGCTACAAAACTAAATGGAATTGAAGAGAAAATAGAATCACAACATAGAGAAACCACAAGAACTATACAGGAAATGAATGAAAGATTCTCCAAAGAAATTGAGACTATCAAGAAAAACCAAACAGAAATTCTGGCAATGAAGGAAACAATTAAGGACCTCTATAATTCAGTGAAAAGCCTAAAGAACAGGATGGACCATGCAGAAGAAAGAATCTCAGAACTTGAAGATTATGTCTATGCTCTAAACAAATCAGAGGAAGAAAGGAAACACAGAAACAAGAAACAAGACCAAAATTTACAGGAAGTGTGGGATTATGTTAAAAAAACAAATATCAGATTGATTGGGATTCCAGAAGGGAAAGAGGAACATTCTCAAGGGCTGGAAAACTTATTTCACGGAATACTGGAGGAAAATATGCCAGACCTGATATGCCAGACCAGAAATCTTGATATGCAAATAAAAGAAGCACGCAGAACCCCTAGGAGACTCACTGTGAAAAGGCAATGACCTCGCCACGTGGTTTTTAGGCTGACCAAAGTAAACGTGAAAGAAACAATTCTCCGTGCAGCGAGACGAAAGCAGCAAATGACCTACAAAGGTAAGCCTATCAGACTAACAGCAGACTTCTCATCTGAAACCTTACAAGCCAGGAGGGACTGGGTGCCTATCCTTAATCTACTAAAACAGAACAAAGCCCAACCTAGAATTCTTTATCCAGCAAAATTAAGTTTCATCTATGAGGGAGAAATAAAGTCCTTCTCAGACAAACAATCACTGAAGGAATTTGCAAAGACCAGACCATCCCTACAGGAAGTTCTTAGACCCGCATTTCTAACCGAACAGGCCAGTAAGACACTCTTCAAAGTGAAATCATCAAAGAATTAAAGTTTAGATCTTGAACTAAATGACTCAAGGAGTAAAACAAAGCAACAAGACTCCACCCAACAATATGAATGGTAATCTTCCTCCAATTTCAATCCTTTCAATAAATGAAAATGGCTTAAATGGTCCTCTGAAGAGACATAGACTGGCAGAGTGGATAAAAATTCACAAGCCTAGCATCTGCTGTCTACAGGAAACACATCTAACCCACAAAGATGCCTTCTGGCTGAAGGTCAAGGGTTGGAAAACTATCATCCAGTCAAACAGAAGTCAAAAGAAAGCTGGAGTAGCTATACTATTTGCAGATAATATAAGCTTTAAAATAGCAAAAGTAAAAAAGGATAAAGATGGCCATTATATAATGGTGAAAGGGAAGATCCAACAAGAAAATTTAACAATTCTTAATATCTACCGCACCCAATACAGGAGCACCCAATTACTTAAAGCAAACCCCGTGTTACATAACACTACCATAGTAGCAGGGGACTTCAACACCCCATTGAATGATCTGGATAGATCCTCCAAACAGAAAATAAGCAAAGAAATAATGGACCTGAATAAAGCCCTTGATCAAAAAGGTCTGACAGATCTCTATAGAGCATTCTATCCAAACAAACTTGAATTTACATTCTTTTCAGCAGCCCATGGATCCTACTCCAAAATTGATCACATCCTAGGCCACAAATCAGATCTCAAAGAATTTAAGAAAATAGAAATTATACCTTGTATCTTCTCTGACCATAACGGTATAAAATTACAGTTCAATTCCTATAGAAACACTCAACCTCTCACAAAATCATGGAAACTAAACAATCTATTATTGAAAAATTATTGGGTAAAGAGGGAAATCAAGAATTTCTTCGAACAAAATGATAACGGTGATACCTCTTACCAAAACCTGTGGGATACAGCAAAAGCTTACCTGAGAGGAAAACGAATAGCAATTAACGCTCACATACAAAAAACAGAAAGCTTAGATACTGACAACTTAATGAATAAGCTCAAGGAATTGGAAAAAGAAGAGCAAACAATTTCCAATCCTAATAGAAGAAAAGAAATAACAAAGATCAAAGCAGAACTGAATGAAATGGAGAACAAGAGAACTATACTAAAAATCAACAAAACCAGGAGTTGGTTTTTTGAAAAGATAAACAAAATCGATGGCCCTCTTGCTAGATTGACAAGGACCCAAAGGGAAAGGACTGTAATAAACTCAATAAGAAATGAAAAAGGAGAGATCACAACAGATACCAAAGAAATACAAAACATTATATTTGACTATTATAAAAAAACTGACACAGTAAGACAAAACTCTCAAAAAATTCTAAAGGCCTTAGTCTCACAAATCATCTGCTCTCATAACTCCTGGTGGGCATTTAAAAATACAAAAAGCACTTAAATTTTAGATTCACAAGGCTTTAAAAACCAAGACAAATTATATGACTAATAAACAAATACACATGGCTTTGATAACATATGTTAATTATATTCATTCATAACACCACAAAGAGAAAATAGTGAATATTGCTTCTAGTCTTACCTGCTAAGGTTTTTAGCAAATCTAGTGTTGGAAGAATAGGGGGTGATCTTCTCTGGAGAAAAAAGATGACCATCATTGTAAGGGAGAAATTTGTAATCCATGCACCAGGAATACTACTCGTTAATGAATGTGCTCGAGCCCAACATCGTATACTAAACACTAAGGCTCTTACTCTTGAGTCCAGGGCACCATATATATAAAGGAGTTCAGAACTTTTCAAGGCAATCCTTCAAAAAGGAAGAAGAAAAAGAATTTTCAAACCCCCAAATTATGATCCAAGAGTAAAATAAAATATACGCCTGAAAACATATCTAAACATCTTACTATATCTGAATGTATTCAGAACACCATGATCAGATAATCAAAGTAGTATGTATTTGCAATATAAAATTTAAATTCCCATTAAAACATCCTTATTTTTCTTCTTTTTTTAATGAAGGGGGAGTGAGGTAGACTCAATTTCCTTTTTTTTATTGAGATAAAGTCTCACTCTGTCACCTGGGTAGAATGCAATGGTGTTATTGTAGCTCACTGCAAGCTCCAATTCTTGGGCTCAAGCGATTCTCCTGCCTTAGCCTCCCAAGTAGCTGGGACTACAGGTACGTGCCACCACACTTAGCTAATTTTTCTACTTTTTTCAGTAGACACAAGGTCTCACCCTTGTTCAAGCTGGTCTCAAACTTGGGGGCTCAAGCAATCCTCCTGCCTCAGTTTTCCAAAGTTCCAGGATTACAGGTGTAAGCCACCGTATCCAGCCTCAAAAACACAGAATTTTTAAATCAAAATTCCTAAACATGGTTTAAATAGTAAGTGAAACACACAGGGCTCTTGATAACTATCAATGAAGACATAGACACATTTATAAATGAGTTTCACACTCTGGTTTCACACTCTGGTTATCTAGTTCTTTGGCAGACAAGTTAGCCTAAACATAGAAGAAAACATCCTAATCATATTATCAAGAAAGTATTTAGTTTGAAAATTCTTACAGTACGTAAAGTACGCAAAATTACTTAACCCTAATATTTACAGAAACCATCCAAGTCCTGGCACCACCAAAAAAACAAACAAACAAAAAAAACCCCAAAACCAAAACCATGAAGATAACACGCCTGTTAAGAAATCTCAAAACCTATTTTCAGGAAGTTTCCTAATCCAAATGTTAAAATGCAAAGTTAAAAAAAAACAAAAAAACCACCAAAACCCATGAAGATAAAGTGCCTGTTAAGAAACTCAAAACCTACTTTCAGTAAGTTTCCTAATCAAAATGTTAAAATGCAAATTCAAAGTTCCTACTGATCAAAATATGTCCTGTAATTTCCTAAAGAACCAACAGAGGGCACAAAATCACTTGGTAGTATCAACTTAAAATTGTCTCTGAAACCAACAGGGCATTTGCATCCTGAGTTTAAAGAGATTAGAAGAAACAGCAAGTTAGAAGAAATTCAGTGATTAAATGCCTTATATATGTAAATGAAGCTAAATTAAGCTACAAGTAAATATCAAATAGTACAAGGTATCTGATATAAAGAAATACTGCAAGAGTAGCAAAACCTGAAGAGATCATGTTAAAACAACTTCTTAAAAACCTGTCCCAACAAGATAAAGAAAATAACATTATTATAAAGATAAATCTCATTTTATCCTATTTTATATACCATAAAGAAAATATAATAATGATGGAAACTGCGATATATATTTTTATTTTCATATTAAAATTTGGCAAGAAACCACAAAGACTTCACACCATGGGAGAAATCCAGAAGTAGTTAGGATTGTATCAATAAGCACTCAAGTTTAATCAAAATTGGCCTACACTGTACGTTTTCTGAATCTATTAATATTTTCAGTTGATTATTTATCTAACAGATAATATAGTGAAATGAAACTGTTACAATGAGAATACTACAGTTAAGAAATAACTCAGTTGAAAAACATTTTCCCATGGCCGGGCGCGGTGGCTCACGCCTGTAATCCTAGCTCTCTGGGAGGCCGAGGCGGGCGGATTGCTCGAGGTCAGGAGTTCGAAACCAGCCTGAGCAAGAGTGAGACCCTGTCTCTACTATAAATAGAAAGAAATTAATTGGCCAAATAATATATATAGAAAAAATTAGCCGGGCATGGTGGCGCATGCCTGTAGTCCCAGCCACTTGGGAGGCTGAGGCAGAAGGATCGCTTGAGCCCAGGAGTTTGAGGTTGCTGTGAGCTAGGCTGATGCCATGGCACTCATTCTAGCCTGGGCAACAAAGCGAGACTCTGTCTCAAAAAAAAAAGAAAAAAAAAAAAAAAGAAAAACATTTTCCCTACTGTGAACTCAACAAAAGTGATCAGAGTATAAAAGAACTTGTTATTCTCATCCCATATTTTTAAGCAAATAGGTTGCTAGGATAATACAATGCAAATATGGCTGAACCAAAACCGTCCAGTCTTGAGCTCATCAGACCACTTTCTGACCTAAGCAAAGATCACGTATTTGTTCGGTACACAAAGTTGACTATAACTGGAGGCAATTCAGAGGTCAAATTCAAGTTGCTATTTTACTTTCTAAGTATATTTAGACAACTTATATGACAAATAATGGGACTAAAGTATTCACATAATCTTATATGACAACTTATATGACAAATAGGTACTTTTCACACTATCAGGCTACACAAGTAAGAAGAATGAAATGTATCTCTTCCCAGAAGATGTTAGGTATATCAGTGTTTTAACATAATATCCTAACACTTTGTTTGGGAATACCAAATTATCAATAGGTATAATATAAGAAAGAATTTGGTAATTTTCAATCCAAATGTTTGAATTTTTAAAAAATTATTATTAAAGCATGTCTCAAAGAGTTCAAAGCCACTGTTTCTATACAGTAAAAACGAAGCTAATATCTTATTGCATTTGAAGCTAATACCTTATAACACTCACATTTAACACCACAAACTTAAGAGATCATACCTATTGTTAGTAGTCAAGTCACACTGAAATCCAGAGGGCTGGTGTGAGAACCTCACAAGTGGACACCGAGCATTTAATATTTTTTGTACACCTACACAACCAGGACCAAAGTGGTCAAGGCATTCTCCTATCACAGATAGGATCTTCTGAGTTGCAATTCTTTCCGAAGGAACATTTTTCACTTGAAATTCCATCAGAAAATTTCCTGCGGACTGAATAATAAAAACATTTATAAATACAAGCTTTTTGTAAAAAGCAAATTCTTAATAACCTTTTCTAAAAGGATGCTCTAAATCACTTTTGTCCAAAAATCCCCATAAAAGTTCTTCATGAAAGCAGTCAAAAGCAGACTTAAGAATCCCAGTTGCCTTTTATTTTTCCAGTATATGAAGTACTAACTTGAAAAATCATTGGCTTTTTATAATTAACTTATGTACCACAATATATATTATAAAATAATATTATGCCTAGAACTACTTACTCCAGAAACTCAGCGAACATATACACTTGCCCTTTACCAGTTAGTCATTACATTTTATTAGACACTATAAGCTCACAGTAGTAGGGAAGTACAGGCATAAGAATAGCAGATCAACAGAATAAAACAGAGAGTATAAATAAACTTATATATAGGAATTTAACATTTAATACTGCAAATTACTGGGGGGATATTTCTATTCAACAAATGAATCAAGTGGCCATTAGAAAAAATAAACTATATCCCTAGTTTAGTCTGGTTTTACACAGTAATTTCAACATGGATCAAAGACTTAAATGTAAAAAGTACATCAGCCAAGTAATAGAAGACAGTCTTAGAGTAGTGAAGGATTCTCTAAGTATGACACAAAGTACAGAAGACACAAAAGTAATACGATTGCACAAAAATGAAAACCATATTAAGGCAAAGCATACATTTACTACTAGATAAGACAAAACAAAATAGCACACATCACAAAAAGGGCTAATACATGAAGGGTGTATACAAATGAAAGGAGGGAATCCATCTAATTCTAAAAATGGGCAAAAAGACAAAAAATTAACAGAAGAAATAAAAGGCTAAGAAACATAATAAAAGATGCTCATGTTTTCTAGAAACTAAAATAGAAATTAAAACTGCATTGAGATTTTTCATTTTTCAGTCTGGCAAAGATAAACTGACAAATAGCATTAGTGGATATGGGGAAACATGTATGTACTGTCCGTGGGAATGTAAATGAGGACAGTCTCAAAACTCTTGAGCTCAAGCGATCTTCCTACCTTCGCCTCCCAGAGTGCTACGATTATAGGTGTGAGCCACCGCGCCTGGCCTAGACCTTATTCTTTAACCACAACATTGATGAAGTTTAGAAATCAGTAATTATAATTGTATTAAGTCCAAAGATTTCCCTCTTCTAATTTCTTAAGTTTAAATTATAGTAGTCTAAAGAAATATTACCTTGTGAGTGCTGCGTTTTCCAATTTCATCTAGATCCAAAAACATGTCCAAATCACATCCTAATTTCCCAAAAGTGTTCACTGAAGAGCCAAAGGGTCTGACTATACAGTCCGGAAAATATGCAGCTGCTATGTCTTCAATAAGAGAACAGGTGAGATATCGGAGCCTAGTGTTCTCCTCTGTTAGTTCGAATTCCTTCAGGAGAGTATTCAGCTGATCATCTACCTAGCTGGCCAAGACAAAAACAACAAAATATAGAAAATGTACAGGTCATATAAAATCATTGCCACTTTATTTCTAAAGATTTGATGGCTTTGGAAATCCACCTTTAAAATATGCAATTTTTTTTCTTCAGTTTTAAAAGTGGATTTAAAAAAAATACTCTTTACAAAGCACCAAGGAGTGACACTAGCAAAATAAAAGTTGGCTAGAATTAAACCTACCACTTTACATAAGCAATGAGTATAACATGCTGTTTCAGGAAAATGAAAGTAGTTAAGTGCTCCAGAAGAGGTCAAAACAACCACAAGCTGAACATTTTAAACACAGAAACAAGGGAGACCAATGTTAAAGGAGAAAAAACACTAGAAATAAGTAACAATTCAAGTAAAGAAGGCCCAAGATCTTAGTTTCTCAGAATAACAATCCTGTATATTCATTATAAGACTGGTGTTAAAAATGATCACATTTTAGCCAGACATGGTAGGTCATACTTGTAATCCCAGCACTTTGGGAGACCCAGGCAAGAGGATCACTTGAAGCCAGGAGTTCAAGATCACCCTGGGCAACACAATGAGACCCCAGCTCTACAAAATATTTAAAAATTAGGTAGGCATGGTGGTGTGTGCCTGTAGTCCCAGCTACACAAGAGACTGAGGCAGAGGATCACTTCAGCCTAGGAGTTTGAGGCTGCAGCCTGGGCAACAGAGAGAGACCCTGTTTCTTTAAAAAAATAAGAGATCACATTTTGAAACTTGCACTGAAGTTGAATATTTCCAGTAAAAATGCATAGTTTCAAATTCCCTACTCAAAAACAATATTGAAAATAACTGAACTAAGCATTCAACTCATGAATAAATAAATAAATAAATGTAAAGGAAATGTATTGGTTAGAAGCAAAAATTTAAAAAGTAGAAAATCAAACGGAAAAAAATAACATTTTGATAAATAAAACCATGAATTGATTATCTGAATGGATTACCTAAATGTTTGACAAATCTGAGGAAGAAACACCAAAACAAATACTAATAATACAGGACAAAGAAAAGAGAAAGCCAGAAATAAAATATTTTAAAATTTATGGAAAACCATGGACAATTTTATGTCATCGATGTTGGGAAAAAAAAAGAAAACCTAAATTGTCCAAAAACTTTGAAAGAATATGGCCCCTCTGAGGAGTACAAACGGGATGGGGATGAGGGGCTCAGGGAGTAGAGAAGGATTACTTTCACTTTTCACTCGATATAGCCTGTAGTTTGAATTTTTAAAAGCACTCCCATTTATTAATAGCTATTAAAACTGTAATCAAAATAGCAAAATAAATGTACTAATGTTTTTTTTTCAAATATACCTTGACTAAGTAAGGTTTATGTTGTGAATGCAAAAATGGCTTTACATGAGGAAATCTATAATTACTGGGTATCTACCCAACTAAAAGAAGTCATTTTATCAAAGACACCTGCACACAAATGTTTACTGCAACAATTCACAGTCACAAAGATGTGGAATCAACCCAAGTGCCCATCAATTCATGAGTGGATTAACAAAATGTGGTATATACACACCAGGGAGTACTACTCAGCCATAAAAAGGAATAAATTAATGTCTTTTGCAACTATTTGGATGGAACTGGAGACTATTATCCTAAGTGAAGTATCTCAGGAATGGAAAAACAAACACCACATGTGCTCTCTAATAACTGGGAACTAATCAATGGGCACAGGGAGATGTTAAAGTCATTGAGAATCAAGAAGGAGGGGGAGGGCTGGGCGTGGTGGCTCACGCCTGTAATCCTAGCACTTTGGGAGGCTGAGGCGGGCGGATTGCTCAAGGTCAGGAGTTCGAAACCAGCCTGAGCGAGACCCCGTCTCTACCAAAAATAGAAATAAATTAATTGACCAACTAAAAATATATATACAAAAAATTAGCTGGGCATGGTGGCGCATGCCTGTAGTCCCAGCTACTCGGGAGGCTGAGGCAGTAGGATCGCTGAGCCCCGAAGACTGAGGTTGCTGTGAGCCAGGCTAATGCCACGGCACTCACTCTAGCCTGGGCAACAAAGCGAGACTCTGTCTCAAAAAAAAAAAAAAAAAAGGAGGGGGAGAAGTGGGGGGTAAAAACTTATCAGGTACAATGAACACTATTTGGGGTGATATGCACAGCCCTGACTTTAGCATTATAAAAGCTATCCATGTAATAAAAACATTTGTACTTCCTTAATATTTTGAAATTTAAAAAAAAAGACAAAAGGAGAAAAACCATATGATACTCTCATATGCCAGTTATGACTTTTACAGACACCTCTAACCCGTGTCTCCCTGAAATGTCCTAAACCAAACTGTAACCCAACCACACGAAACCACTTGCTCGAGGCTTCTTGGGTTTGGCTCTGGGTCATGGTCCTCAAAATTGGCTCAGAATAAATCTCTTTAAAATAAAAAAAAAAAAAAAAGATAATCTCAAATGCCAAAACTCAACATCTACTCAATGTGTTGAACCAGATGAAATTCTAAGAAACCTAGAAGAAAACTTTTCTTCATAATGAATCCATCACCACTATCCATCCCCATAACTCTTTTCACTTTGTAAAACTGAAGATCTATGCCCATTAAACAATAATGTAGTTTGAATATTTTATAGCAACCTTTAAAATATCTAAAATAACATCATATGTATTTTTAAAAGTTGAAGTATACTGAAAAACTTACACTTTCTGCATAACAAAGTAATTCAAAAAGCTTCTTGCTTGAGGGAGATAACTGATGACTAGACTGCACACATGATTTTTCAGAAGTCTGGGTTGGTGAATTCTTTAATTTTAAATTGAAGAAACGTGACCTGAATGGAATTGCAGCTTCCATGCCCACGCTTGGAGTACGAGTTCCATTCTGCAGTGAACTTATACTTTCCTTCTGGCAAAATTCTACTACAGCATAGAGACCCTACACCAAAAACATAAGAAAAAACGATACATTTTTATGATACATTTAATATACTATTTTAATTCATATTTTAAAACAATTATTATAATGCTACAAAATATTACTTTTTAAAATTTATAAATGATTCTAAAATGGGCATTGGTTTTACTCATTATAAGCAGATTAAGAAAAGGAACAATATAAAGTGATAAGTCAAAAAAAAGCTGAAAAGAATGCTAAAATAGAAAATTAAAAGGCAAAACAAAGATTCCCCTCCCATTGGCCTTTATCCCCCAAATAATGGGACTAAAGTATTCACATAATGAAATCAGTCATAAATTACTTATAATTCTAAAATACTGCTATAAGGATTTCTTTTCTCATATCCAAAAAAACTTAAAAAAACCAAACTCATTAAAGAAATTTAGATAAGCACTCAAATGTTTATAGCAGCACAATTCACAACTGCAGAGACGTGAAAACAACTCAAGTGCCCATCAATACACAAGTGGATTAATAAAATGTGGTATATGTACACCAGGGAGTACCACTGAGTCATAAAAAAAAAATGGTGAACTAATACCTTTTGTATTAACCTGGATGGAACTGGAGATCATTCTTCCAAATGAAGTATCACAAAAAACGGTTTTACAAACACTACATATATTCACCATTAAACTGAAACCAATCAACCAACATTTATGTGCACATACAGAACTAACACTCATCAGAAACCAAGCAGGTGAGAAGGAAAAGGAGGGGATGAGTAAATTCATACCTAACCGGTACACTGCACATTATCTGGGTGATGGGCATACTTGCAACTTTGACTCAAATGGTACAGAAGCAATTTATGTAACCAAAATGTTTGTACCCCCATAATATTCTGAGATTAAAATTTTAAAAAAAGAAATTTAGATAAGGAAAGATGGAGGATATCAAGAAAATCTAACTTCACCATATTACAAAAGACAATAGCAAAAAAACAACGGAGACCTCTATCTTTTAAAAGCATAAACATTAAGTTAGATTGTTTTTCAAATACTTACAAAGCTTTCATAGAAGAAATGATTATTAATAGGTCCATGCTGGGATAAATATTTAAGAAACTTTTTTTCACTGAATTTATTTGGGCAATGTATCAAAATAGTCCGCTGTGCCTGTTCTCGTCTTTCTTTTTGCACCTCAAAGAATCTCTTTTTGGGAGTCTTATCTTCAGAGCCTATGAATGAAACAAAAATATTGCCAGCACACACACAAGTAAAATTTAAAACATATTTTGATAAGGTATACAAAGATTTTCTATAGGACTAAAAACAACTTCACCCTAATCTTGTATTTTTTTCTTCTCTCCCTTTATAAGGGTTAAGCTATACTATAGTAGTCTCCCTTTATCCAAAGGGGATACGTGCCAAGACCCCCAATGGATGTCTAAAATTGCAGACATTACCAAATTCTATACAGACTAAGTTTTTTCCTATACATACATACCTATGATAAAGTTTAATTTATAAATTAGGCACAGTAAGAGATTAACAACAGTAACAAAATAGAATAATTATAACAATATATTGTAATAAAAGTTATATGAATGTGGTCTTTCTCTATCTCTCATGATATATTATACTCACCTATTTTCAGACCACTGTTGACTGCTGGTAACTGGAACGGCAGAAAAGAGGGACTACTGTACTTCGAAAGTTCATTTGACTACTTTCCTGGAACTATCATTAAAATTGTCCACATTCTCTGTTTTGATTTACTATACTTGATACATAGTGCTGAAAACAGAGTTCTACAAAATTTTAAAAACAAAACCAGGGAAGTAAAACCGCTAATTTAACACTTCCACAAATATGCACATACAAAACCTGTGCGAACTATAACATTCCAAATCCTAAAAGAAATTATTACAAGCCTGAATGTAATGAGATAATAAGGTTAGAAATTCAATATAATGTAAGTTATTAAGTTTTTTTGATAAAGGGTCTTGATCTGGCTTAAACACCACCAAATTACCAACTATCATGTGCTCCATATCACAAGGAAATCAAAGAATTTAAAACCTAACTGCTGCCCATAAAGAGCTCATGATAGTTTTACTAAGGAAAGAGAGGGGCTAGGAGTTTCATAATCACAGAGAATGCAGAAAACAAGAGTTGTGATAGTCAAGAATTACATATTAACAACCCAGTGCCAAAATGGGAAGATCAACAAATGAACTAAATATAAAGAAAAAAATAATCACTCAAGTTCTAAGAGCATATTAAAGCCAAACAATAAATATTAATAACTCATTTTTCTCCCAAGATATTTAACTTCCAGTTGGGTAGCTTACAGTAGTTCTTTTCAAAGTCTGGGATGATAGATTCTAGAGTTTATAAACCACCAAGTCTCATATCAACTGCCTCAACAAAATTCCAAAGATTAAATAGCACAGAAAATGTGAATGATGTACAGAATCACCAGAAACTTTTAGCCTCATTTTATTACAGAAGGCTGTAAAACTGACAGATCAAGGAAATGCTCCAAACAAATACATCTTAATTTCAGCAAACTCCAAGACAACCTCATGGACAAGACAGAGAAATATGGGTTAATGACAGTAAGAGCTAGCTGACCCTAAACTGTGTTCCTTTGTATCATCCTCGGGGCAAGCCTCTAACAGCATACCAGAGAACTCTTGGCCTTGACCCGCTCAACATTTTTAACAAGTGATCAAACACATACTGAATATCTTTCCTATGCTTACTGTACTAGATGCTGAAAATACATCTCCTAAATATGTGCCCTCACCTCCATTCTCAATGCCAATTCTTTAACATCAATCTCATATTTTAGGCCCATATCATAATAACCAGACTCCTAAACTAGTCTCATTCATTCTAGTCTTGTCCTTCTCAAGCCATTCTCCACATTACTGCCACAGTGATCTTTATAAAATGATCTTCTTTAAAAAGTCTTATGGTGGGTACAGTGGCTCATGCTTGTAATCCTAGCCCTTTGGGAGGTCCAGGTGGGAGGACTGCTTGAGGGCAGGAATATGAGATCAGCCTGAGCAAGAAGGAGAGCAAGACCCCATCTCTACAAAAAAAAAAAAGAAAAATTAGCCAGGTATGGTGGTGCACGCCTGTAGTCCCAGCTACTCAGGAGGACTGCTTGAGCCCAGGAGCTTGAGGTTGCAGTGAGCTATGATGATACCACTGTACTCTAGCCCAGCAACAGAGTGAGACCCTGTCTCCAAGAGGAAAAAAAAGTCTTATTCTTTGAATTTCCTGCTTAATATCCTTTAATAGCTTTTGCACTGCCTTTAAGATGAACTCTAAACTCCATAGCATGGGTATAAAGGTTTTGGCACCATGTCACATGTCCCCTCTTCCATGTCAATTTCTACCATTTCTGCCCTTTCACATATGGTACTCTACACACAATATTCTCACAGACTATGAACTCTCTCTCTTCTTCCCTGTGGCTCGAATGCCCACCCTCTCATTTTCTGTCTGGTAAACTCCCATTCATCCTCCAAATCTTGCTCAGGTCTGTGAAGACTTCCGAATCTCCATGGTAGAATCTCTTCCACCTCTGTATTACTTTAACATCTGTGAAAGAATGTAATTCATAGTTTTGTTTATTTAACAACATGGAAGAATACCTTCTTCCACACTGAGGACAGGAATTATCCTTATTCAATTTGATCTAGTGTATTGACTGTCCTTTTTCCAATTGGCCCATATTTCCTTATCTTTTTATGCCATAGGCTCTGCCTGTATACCTCACCACTTTTTCAGTTGTAATTACCACCTACACATTCTTGTCTTTGATTTTCACTCTGAAACTAGACTAATGTCCAACTGCTTATTGTAAAAGTTGAACACTATAAAATTTTATAAAGTATAAATCATCCCTAGTCCTCTTACACTAATAGCCACCATTAAGTTTTATACTTATCTTTCCAGACATTTTCAAGGCATATGTAAACATATTTATTTGTATACATAGATAAACATCTTTGACACAATGGATATTATTGAAATCATACTATACATCCTATTCTGTAATATGCTTTAAAAAATGTAATACACTGGGGACATCTTCCCATGTCAGTAGATATATATTTACCTTATTTCTTTTAATAATTGTGTAAGTATTCTTGTATATATATTTACCATAGCTTAGCCAATCCTTTACGGGTAAATATTTAGGTGGTTTGTCAGTTTTCAGTCTCACAAACAATACTGCAATGTCATCTGTTAATGTCTTGGCACATTTATGTAAGTATATCCCTGCAGTTGGACTGCTAGGGAAGGGCAAGGACTGAGTTTTGAGACAGAGATAGAGAAATTTGATAAAAACGATGGAGCGATGTGCTTAAAAAAACGAGAGAAGTACAATTTAAAGCCTTGAACAACAGTAGGTAAGAATGATGTAGACATGACAAAGTTGTGAAGACGGGGACAAAAAGTTGAGGTACTTTAAATTTATTGCCTTACTAAAGGCTTATCAAATCTATAAACAACACAGTTGAAAGGAAGAACTAATAAGTGCTAATATCTTCTCACAGGCTCAAATTTGCAATGTTTTTGATAATATGGTAAGTATAAACTAACAAAAATTAACTGAATACTGTTCTGTATTTAGAATTAAAAACAAAATAAAGACACAAGCACATAATGGGGGGAAAAATTAACCTAGCAGTTCTTTAAAAGAGGCCCAGAAGTTTGATTTGATGAAACTCAAAATGTGTCAAAGGAATGACACTTCTGAGGTGAGGATAGGGAGAGAATGAATACATATATATAAAACTTAAGGATTTATTAAAACAAATGTTATTAAAAATCCAAATTCAAGGGATAATAACACTTCTTTGCCTTTAGTGGTCAGGCCATATATGGAGTGTATGTTCTGCTCTGGATATAACCGATAGGAGGATATTAATGAGCCAGAGAGCATCCAGAGAGTAGTAACAAGAAGTCTAGAAACTCTAACAGAGAATTACTACAGATAAAGTAGGGATTTACAGCCTGGAAAAAACTAATGAAGAGCTGAGAGTTGTCTTCGAATACGAGACAGCACCTTCTCTTTGAGCAGCACTTTATAGTTTTCCAAGCATTGTCATGTATATACTTGCTTCTGAATCTCACAATGACCTTTTAAGATAAATAGAGCAGGTATCATTACAGATGAGAAAACTGCACAAAGTCAAACGTCTAAAAAGCTGGGTAGGTTCCTGCAGAGTTTAGCTGGTGTTTGGTTGCCTGCAACCCATTCTCCCCTTGTTCTGGTAACAGCACGCCCCTGCTTATGAAAATCACTCTATGTGGCTGTGGTGGAACTGTCACACTTACCCCAGCTCCATTAGATGAGCCAGGATTATCAGACTATTTGGGTTACCTACTCTTGATCCAAAGGGTGGGCATGTGATCAAAGTTTTTTCTTGAAATTTTTCAAATTTGGGTAAAAGATTATTTTATTCTTTCCTTTGAGAAAGCTACAAGCAAGGGAATGTGGAGCTGCTAGCAGCCATCATGCCCATCATCAACACCCCCACATAGAAGAATCTGAGGTTATAAGGCCACTAAGCAATAACTTAAGGAAAGTAACAATATCTCACAATGACCACATCAGTCCAGTTGACCTTAAAACAGCTATGTGTGTTTCTTTCCAGAGTTTGTTACATGGATTGGTATATACCCCATTTCTGGCCAGGCGTGGTGGCTCACGCCTGTAATCCTAGCACTCTGGGAGGCCGAGGTGGATTGCTCAAGGTCAGGAGTTCAAAACCCCATTTCCAACTTAAGCTATTTTAAGTTTCTGTCACCTGCATCGAAAAGAATCCTGAATAATACACTATATACACTTAGTCTCTTTTACTACAGCTCTTTCCATTACGTACATGAAAGCTATGTCAAAACTAAGGCCAACATGGAAATGGGAAATTAGATTTTAACTCATTATAAACATTTTTCAACCTTAGAGCATGACCAAAAATAGAATTAGCTGATTTATGAGAAAGTGTGTTCCTTGTTACTAGAAAATATTGCTAGGAATGTTTTGGTTCTCACACAGAGTGAAAAACTGAATTGGATATTTCTCAAGTTCCTTCCAATTATAAAATTATATGCTTCTAAAGGCAGCTACCTTCTTCTCTTTTTAAAAATGGTAAAAAAAAAAAATGCAAGTGAGGATTTTGTTACTTGTTATGCCCCACAAGAGCCCCCGAATATTCAGTCAGTTATATTACCCTAATGATATACAATGAAACATTTCCTTAGAAAAGAAAAACAACAAAGCTATAGTAAATGAGGAGTACAGCCTTAGAATCAACCATGGGGTGTTTTATTCTTACTTTTGCCACTGCATAGCTATGCAAATATGAACTATTGAACTTATACTAGCCTGTTTCTTCATCTATAAAATGGAGTAATAATAATCCCTTCCATGACTACTCCACAGGGTTGTTTTAAGTCTCAAAGAGCACATGAAAACACTCTCAAACTTTAACGGTTATATAAATGTTACAACAACTGCTTTGGCAGAATCCTTACTCAAATTTTCAGAGTTACTTAGCAATTTTCAACAGAACCATCTTCTACTAAATGCAATCCAATCAATATTTCAATGAAATGTCATATAAAGCAATATTTCTCACTCCCTATCAATATAATCTTTCATACAGTCTGATGAAGACAGCAATTTATTTTAGGGAAAAATACCTATTTTTTTGTTTAAATCTGTTCTCAGAAACAACTTCATTTCTTAAAACTATAGCTTTAAGGAATGACAGAAATCAATACATTGATAGCTTGACTCAAGGTCTAAACTGAGCTAAGGTATTGTTGCACAAGTTATTTAGCTCTTTGAAACTCTTTCTATATCTGTACAACGGAAACAGTGATACATTTATTGCAAGATGGTTTTAAGAACTGTAAATGCCATACACACGCTCTTGGGTCACAAGGGGGGTTCAGTAATAGTGAACTACCTAACACACAAAGCAGCATAGAAATTTAGGACATCCGCGGGACTGCCTGTTCCAGTGGATTTAGATCTGTTACCAGACTGATTTTGCTCAAAATGGACAAAAGAAGTAAATTTCATAGGTAAAACCCTAGGTCTACGAGCTAGGAATCCCGGTTATTCATCAGGCTGGAGTTGGCCTCTAGCAGCATGCATCAAAATTAGAAATCTAATGTATCAAAATTATAAATGTGAAAAATGAAGCAACTGACTCGTGTAGCATTACTATTATTACTGGGGACACTATTTCGCCAAACTGTAAAATGCTAGCAAACTGTGCCCTTGACTCGAACTTCACAGAGATTTAACCAGTTTCTTTCTGTACACCGGAGTCGCCCGGAAGAAACGTCACAAACACCCCACTTTTACATCAGCAACGGCCGCGACCCCAAGCTCCCCTAGTGAGATCAAAGGACTGGACACGGCCTCACCCTCTTGCCAAAGGCTCCACGGCCGTTCCCACAAGCCACCCGTTCGCCCGCAGCCCCTGCCTCTTCCCCCTTCCCTCGCCCGCTGCGGGACACGGGCAACAGGGTAAACCGAGGCCACGGCGCCATCACCTGTCTCCGCGCTCCCCGAAAGCCGCTCTTCTCTCTGGAGGTCTTCGGCCACAGTTCCTGGGCAACCGAGAAGCCTGAAGCTAGGACGCTGGACTCGACTTCTCCTCTGGGCACACATTGGCAAGCGAGTCAGCAGCCCGAAGCCGCGCGCCGCCATTGTCAGAGCAGCAGACGCGCGGAGCCGAAAGGTCAGCGTGCTTCCGCGCATGCGCCCTGAGGTGAAAGGGATGGGAGCCCTTGAGAGTCAAACTAGACGAAAGACGTTCGTTTTATAGAACTAGAAAGTTGTGAAATTGTGGCCAGAATCCAGACGCTTGAGCTTTCGAATACGCTCACAGTTCTCTAAATGAAGAGCCCTGTCGGGCTCCTACTCTTTGAAATAGTGTCCAGAGAATTAAGCCAGAAAGCAAGGTCATGACGGAGGAGCACTGAATTGGGAGTCAGGAGTCTAGACACACAAAAATTACCTAACGTTAACACGAGAAAGCATTTAACGTGATCTGAATTTTAGCGTTTACACGTCTCATTCAAAACTCACCGCACTGTTTACTTGTGAGGTAAGTGGTGATATTCCCCTTTCACAGAGTTTAACTTACTCCTTACAGCTTATTCCCATTTTACAGAAGAGGAAACTGAATGAGCCGCCCAAGTCAGAGCCCCCACGTCCGACTTCAGTGCTATTGCTTTGTCCTCTGCAGAAGGCGGGTTTAAGTGTTACCATCCCTACAGGTTTGTGTGACTGTACAATGAGTTATATGACTGGCTCAGTTTTGCATTTGTCTCCCTTTCCCGATTCCCGAAAGTATATACAATTAAAACAATTATGTTTCAAAAAAGAAATGTAGAAGTCACTGATATTCTTAATAAGAGCAGTTTTAATGGAGAAATGGATACTGATTAGAGTAGTTTCAAGTGCAAATGAGAGGGAAGAAATTACACTAGAAAGGATGGTTTTACTATAAAGGTGAATAGAGAAATGGGGTGTGAAGAAACAGCACGTTTGTTATGTTGATCAGATTATTCAAGAGAGATGGAAAGTAGGTGTCAGGAGAAAGAAGAGAAAATTGCAGGGCTGTGCCCTTGAGTAGGTCTTGTAAGGAGATGGAGTCTAGTTCCCAAGTAGAGGAACTCAATCTAGGAGTAAGGGCTATATAGAGATGGAGTAGGTAGCTGGTATATTTGTTAAATGAATGACTGTCAGCCCATCACAACAGCAAAGTATTTGCCCCAGGAAATTCCATCTCATGACCTGGCACCATGGGACTTTTCCTGACCCCCTTTGTCAACAGAGTCCATTTTTGTATGGAGGATAGTCCACTGGGTTGTACTCTAGAACATTAAAGTCTGGGCTTACGTACTGACTTGTTATGATTCCCTGAAGACTGTTGCAACAATTATTTTACTTGGAACCATTTTTAATGTGATATATGAGGAAACTAACTCAAATTCATGTAAATTTAAAATGCATTTTGATGCATTTTATCCAACATTTTACTTCTAGGAATTTACCTTATGGGTACAGTTACACAAGTATGCAGTGTTATATGTAGAAAGATGTTCTCTTCAGCATTATTTGTTTTGTTTTGTTGTTGTTTTTGTTTTGATTTGAGACAGAGTCTTGCTCTATTGCCCCAGCTAGAGTGCAGTGGCATCATCATAGCTCACAGCAACCTCAAACTCCTGAGCTTAAGTAATTTTCCTACCTCAGCCTCCTGAGCAGCTGGAACTACATGCATGCATTACCATGCCCGGCTAATTTTTCCTATTTTTAATAGAGACGGGGTCTCACTCTTGCTCAGGCTGGTCTCCAACTCCTGACTTCAAGTGATCCGCCCACCTCGGCCTCCCAGAGTGCTAGGGTTATAGGCATGAGCCACCATGCCTAGCCCCTGCAGCATTATTTGTAATAGCAGAAAAATGGAAACAACTTAAACATAGGGGCTATGGTGATTGGCTACATGAACTGGGGTACAGACATGTTATGGAACTTTCTTCCCCTATTCCAAAGAGTGATGTACCTTGTCTAGGGGGTACCTCCAGCATGGGAAAACTTTAAATTTTTATTCCATATAATTCTGAATTATAAATATTTTTGAAAGCAAGCATGTATCAATATATTAATTTTGTCATTAAACATAAATATATTCAAAATAAATAAATTTTTTAAATTGTATGTAATTAAAAATACTTCAAGGATAATGGTAATGTTTTTAAAATTGTGTGGTAGGGCCACAGGTATTCATTGTATTAGAATTCTTCTTACTGTACACATATTTATAAATATTGTTTTGTATCTACTCAATATTTAATAAGAAGTTATTCCCATGATAGCTGATTATTTTCTTGTTAATGACCACTCTTTTGAAAAGGCTACTGCAAATAAAATTTCTTCAATGAATTGAGAATTCTGGTTAGCTGAGATCAGTTCATTCAGGTTTCTGTACATCTCTCAGTAATTGCTCATATAGATTTTCTTAAACATGAGAAGGCAGAACCAAATTCCAGGGATTGCTGAGTATTTGTTACATATGGTAGCCTTAATTTATCAGTTTACAAAGCTAACCTGTTGTTATGGACTGTAATGTGTCCCCCACCCCAAAAAAAGATATGTTTGAAGTTCTCACCTCCAGTACCTCAGAATGTGACCTTATTCCAAAATGACAAAGGTTGCCAGCAAGCCACCAGAAGGTGGGAGGAGACCCAGAAGGATTCCCCACAGGTTTCAGAGAGAACACGTCAGTGCCTTCATCTTAGACTTCTAGCCCCCAGAACAGTGAGATAATATATTTCTGTTGTTTTAAGCCATTCAGTTTGTGGTACTTTGTTACAACAGGCCTAGAAAACTAATACACTTATAGTTATAAATATTATTTTGACATCAGACCATAATTATCAATCAGAGTCATTATACTTCATACCACTAAGCCAATGTATTCACCCTCTGGGAGATCGTCTGAAATACAGCTCCATGAGTAACAGCTCACTATTTTTCTATGCATTGGAAATGTCTGGAAGGATCCTCTTTAAGCTGTCAGCGGTGGCTACCTTTGAGGAAGAAAATTAGGGGCTGAAGTGCATAAAAGTGAGGGACCTTTAACTCATTGACTTTTTTCAAAAAAACATTTTTTAATCATTAAAATTAATGATTGGAAAGTCAGTAGAAAAATAGTTAGCAAATTCTTGAATTGTGTTTACATTTCATTTGCTACCAAAAATTACTCTCATTTTAAGGTAAGCTAATCTTTCGATAAAATGGGAGCATGTGTGACTTACGGCTTGGGTGACCTTATATTCAGGTTGTGCCCATGTAATTACTAATAGCACCCTCTTTCACTCTCAAAATGTTTCAGTGTAGCTAGTAAATTATGTGGTCACCTAGCTAATTTTCAGGTCCTAGTTTCCTGTTTGAGTCATTAAGAAGGATTTTCATGTTCAAAGCCAAGTACATCGGCTGAGAGCAGCCGGCAGACAAATTTTACCAGTAGAGGAAACAAACATATACATAACCCCCAGGAGTTCTGAAAGGCATGAGCTATCACAATCTTGCAAATTCTGTGAAATTTTGTCTTTTATTTTTAAAGTCATAGAAATTTTGCATTCTCTACATCATTTATGTGTTTGTTGTGATATAAAAATAATATACCTCTTCCCCATACAGTTAAATTACTTTACTTTTCCCCTCAAATTGTCTTTGAGTAAAATTGACAGTCCTCAATTCTCATGCTTTCCCCAAGTCCTGACTACTGAAGATGCACACCTCTAACGCTGGGGACTTTTTGATCTTCTTTATCAAATGCCTGAGTGTTCAGTAAAAAGTTGAATTGTCATCTAATAAGAAGAGACTCCTGTGGGTAAATTGCCTTTAGTAACTGAGTTGACTTCTCACAGCCTTTTCATTCACACTAGCAGGGAATGCTCACAAACCCCTTTCACTGACTTTGGGCTAATGCTTGTACAAAGATTTACTTATGTATCAGGTAAGCAGAAATATATATTTATGTTAATTCCATTCATTCATTCATTCATTGCTTAAGTCCAAAGAACAAATCTCATAGCTCTGTTTCTTATGGCTTAGCCTCGCACCTTTCACAAGGACAATCCCTAAATATTAAGTGAAGGTTGGAACATCTTCAAGGGATAGTGTAAAAATACTGGCTTGGGAATCAGGAGATCCAGGTTCAAGTCTGCCTCTACCAAGAACCTACTATGTGTCATTAGAAAAGAAATTCAACATCTTGCTTTTGTCATTTCAGTCTGCTAAACTGCAGGAAGAGGAACAAAGATCCTCCCTTTCTTTATAACAACAACACTTGGAATTCAATTAAGACTTTTTTTTTTTTTTTTGAGACAGAGTCTTGCCCTGTGGCCTAGGCTGGAGTGCAGTGGTGTCATGATAGCTCACTGCAAACTCAAATTCCTGGGCTCAAGCGATCCTCCTGCCTCAGCCTCCTGAGTACCTGGGACTACAGGCGTGCACCATCACACCCGGCTAATTTTTTTCTATTTTGGTAGAGACAGAGTCTCCTTCTTGCTCAGGCTGGTCTCAAACTCCTGGCCTCAAGTGATCCTCCTACCTCAGCCTCCCAGAGTGCTTGGATTACAGGCATGAGCCACTGTGCCTGGCCAACACTATTTACTCTTGATATAATTCTTATATAACCTTATAGTTCCTGGCACATAATTTTAAAAGAATATGTTTTAGTCCTGGGTACTTTGGCTCACATCTGTAATCCTTGCACTCTGGGAGGCAGAGAGAGGAGGATTGCTTGAGGTCAGAAGTTTGAAACCAGCTTGAGCAAGAGTGAGACCTGATCTATAACAAACATAGAAAAAAATTAGCCAGATGTGGTGGCTCACACCTGTAGTCCCAGGTACTCAGGAGGCTGAGGCAGGAGGATCACTTGAGCCCCGGAGTTTGGGGTTGCTGTGAGCTAGGCTGACGCCACGGCACTATAACCCGGGCAACAGAGCAAGACTGTCTCAAAAAAAAAAAAAAAAAAAAAGAGCAAATAGTGTGTCTGCCCCTCAGAAGTTTGTCCTCTGCTGAGAACAGACTAGTCAATAAGTAAGTGCAGTCTAGTGGTAAATGTTAAAAGGGGAAAAGAAGTATAAAGCATATGTTCTTAAGAAAAGAGGTGGGTGTGCAGTATGTCAAGGACACTGGAAGGCACGATCCGCTATAACTGATCAGAGCAGGTAATCATACACCGCACACAGGCACACTCAATATTGTGAGCAATTTGATGTTAAGGACTGTGACTTAACCATCCCTGTTTCTCCAGCAGCAAAAACACAGGTTTACAACACATTGGATTATACACAAAAATCAAAAATACTTGTGCTGACATAGGGCATATATTCATAAGCTTGAAAGCAGTACTGCCTTAACCTATTACCTTTCATTTCAACTTGGTTTGATGGTCATGGTCTTCCATTAACTCCCGGAAAGTAAATGCTTTTTATTATAATTTTACATATTTTAAAACTTAAAGAATTTATTGATATTCTACCAATTTGGAATTGAGAGCATTTGGAAGAGATTAGACTATAGTTTACCTTTCCTTTATTTATGAAGCCAGGATTTGCAAAGAAAATGAAAATGTAAATTATGTTTGAGTTTCTTTGAACTACTTGCTGAACAATCTTCTAAAAATGTCCTTCGGTTTGGCAATAGTTATCAAATATACAAATTAGGAAATTACACTTAGAATAATTTATTCTGTAGACACAGTGGCTGATCTTGCAGCTGATTTCTTACAGAAAGAGATAAGAAACAACCTAAATGAATGAGGAGGCTCTTTATGTACCAATCTGGAGCAAAGGTCAAGATACGTTATCACAATTGCTAAATGATCCCAGGGGTAGGACACTGCACACACACATGCTTGAATGTGTACAAACTATCTCTGGAAGGATACATGAAACTGGCAGCCTTGGTTTACCTTGGAGATGGAACTGAATGGCTGGATCCAAGACAATGGTGGGAAGGAGATTTGTCTATACATTTTGTACCATTTGAATTTTTAAACATAACTCTAAATTTTATTTTAAAGACTAAAAATACTTTTTAATTAAAAATATAAAATGCTTTCAGGTCTATGGTTTGCTTCAGGGATGATAAATTGAGTATCTAATGATCAGAGGAGGCAAGGAAACTTACTTTCCACTGTCTACTTTTTGTATCTTTTAAATTTTGTACCATGTATGTACAAGGAGGAAAAAAGTTTCTAGCCAGCCATGGTAGTGCATGCCTGTAGTCCCAGCTACTTCCTGCAGTTCCAGCTACTCCAGAGGCTGAGGCTGGAGGATCGCTTGAGCCCAGGAGTTTGAGGCTGCAGTGAGCTATGATCACGCCACTGCATTTCAGCCTGGGTAACAGCCAGAATCCCATCTCTTAAAAAAAAATTAAAAACTAAAAATAATTTAAAAATTTTAATAGTTCCTTTAAACACTTTGTTAATGGAGTTAGTATATACATTTTTAAGAGTAGTCAAACTACATTTAAATTTATATAAAGCTTTGTAATTATATATTTCAAATTTATTATAATTCAAACCAACTATTCACATCCATATCTTTGGGTTTTTATGATTTTGCTACTGATAGTGATTTTTTAAATTGTTACTTGAAGCTCTATATTTCCCCTATTCATATACTAAAGAAGTAAAAGCTAATTTTAAAATCATATCTTCTTTTATTTAATCTTTATGAGTGGATTGTATTAGTAGAACTGTGGGATTAAGATTGACACAGTGTTCTCTGAAATAAAATTTATGAAATGTGTATATTCATCTGACAAGCCAGTTGTTTAATGTATGCAAAGTGCTCATTATGTAATCACTATGGTTGCATTTCTAAACTCTGGGCCTCCTCACTTCTCCAGCAGTTCAAACTAAGAGATCTTTCATAAGTAACATCTCAGATATTACATACAATCCCAATCATTCATTAAAATTCAGTATTAGAGTTTGCTATGACGTACAAATAAAATTGCAATTAAAAATTTCTCATGGTCATATTATGCAGAGATAAACTGTTCCTTAGAAATAATTACGAACTATTTTGCCAGTTCATATGTATATATATGTATATACACACTATATATAAATATATACTATGTATAAAATACTTAGATAATATATAACAATATGTCATATAAAAATATATCTGATATATAATAAGAGGCATGACATCTAAATGAGATCATCATCTTTTAATATTTAAAGCAATCACTCAGATCCTCATACGCAGACTGGCAGGGCCTAATATTTCTTCCCTGAGGTCTGCTTGTCTCAGATTGTTCGAGAATCCCAGGCACAGGCTTCTGCCGTCCAAATGGACAATCCTATTAAATACCAAGAGAAAGAATCAATAAACCTCATCCTTTCTGACAACACACACCTCTTTTCTGCTGCTGCTATTGCTACTACGGCCACATGGAGTCACTGTTGAAAACTGATGCTCTTATATAGTGCAATGCACATTCACCCAAAGCTGGGGTGAAGACAGGCAACACTGCTGGTGTCTCAACACCCTAAGAAAAAGAGCTTACATTTATTTTGAACATACTATGTGCCAGCATTGTGTTGTGTCAAATTGCATCATCTTATTTAAATGTCACAGTATGCCTGTGTACGATATTATTATTCCCATTTTATAGATGCAAAAATTGAGAAAGTTTAAGTAAAAGGACCAAGATCACAGAGTAAGTGGTGATTCCAACCCAGCTTTGACTGACTTTCTAATCACTATGATTATAAGTCCATTCCTTAAATTGTTCATGATTTTTTACCTAGTAGTTTCCCTTAATTATTCATAGGAATGCACATATGGGTTCACATACGAAGATATTCAATGCCATATATAATAGCAGGAAAATTAGAAGAAATCTAAAGGTCCAGCATAAGGGGACTAGTTAATTTATAATCTATCCACATATCAGAATACAAAGAGATTACATTGATTAAGTAATTAATATTAGCCAGTCATGGTTCTAAGCATCTTATTTCTTGACTCAGTTAGCTCCCATGAAACCCTAGGATACAGGCATTATTATCATATTTCATCTGGTCTAAAACATCATCACTGAAAGACACTCCATTATTTTATGCATCACTAACAAAAATACCACCAATTAGTCTGATACTATACTTTTTTATTCTCCCTCTTCCTTTTCCTCTCCCTCTTCTCTGTAGGAAAAATATAATATTTTAACAATATTGAAAAGAAACAAAACTAGTAATTCAGACACTTCAGAACACAGAGAGAGCCTTTGGGTTGACCTCAAATCATGGGAAACATTTCTACTAGGACCTAAAATACTCTTTTATTTAGTGAATAAAACAGAGATCAGACCTAAAAAATTGTGTTAATTGAAAGAGCTTCGTATCTTCTTCACCACCCTATGAGATGCTGTACATAAACAAGTAGCAATGACAACGTTTTCCTTTCCTCAGTGACTTTTTTCTAAGCAGTTGCTGCTGTGGAGACCACAGAGGATCAGTTAGATTGAAAGTCCTGCACCAGTATTGGAAGGCAAACGATTGAAAATGTGAGCACTGGCAGAAGGAATGTGACACCAGTGTTCTTGCAGTTCAGCTTTGTATATTCCAAACTAAGTTTCTTTTTCTTTTTGAGAGACTAGGGTTGCTAAAGTTGGTCCAGAGAATTGATTCTGTGTTGGAAGCATTTGGTGAGCTTATTAAAATTTAGATTTCTGGGCTGCACTCCCAGATTTATTTCATCAGAATGTCTAGGAGTGGGATTCAGGAATCTGCATTTTTTACAATGTTTTAGATGTGCTAAAGCATGAGAACCACTGCTGAAGACCATCCTTATGTGTCTGTGTGTAATCTGCGTAATTCTAGATTTACTTTTTAATTTACTTTTCTGAAGAGGTTGCTTTACCACATGAAAAACATTTCATCCAAGCCAGTTATTGCTAAAGTTAAGCACTTTTCTCCATGGAAACCAAGTGAATGCTTTTTCATTTTTCTTTTTACTTTCTTTTCTTTCTTTCTTTCTTTTTTTTTTTTTTTTTTTTTTTTTGAGATAGGGTCTTACTCTGTGGCCTGGGCTAGAGTGCAGTGGCATCATCACAGCTGACAGCAGCCTCAAACTCCTGAGCTCAAGTGATCTTCCTGCCTCAGTTTCCTGAGTTTCTGTAGGCACCCACTACCACACCCAGCAAATTTTTCTACTTTTTTGTAGAGATGGGGTCTTGCTCTTGCTCAGACTGGCCTCAAACTCCTGGCCTCAAGCAATGCTCTTACCCTGGCCTCTGAGAGTGCTAGGATTTCAGGCATGAGCCACCAATCCCGGCCTGAGTAAATGCTTTTTTCTATATTTGTTTCCATATTAATTTTTGACTTAGATTGCAGAGTTTTATTAATTCTCTTATGTGTGATTTTTAATTGTGATCCTATCATTAATAAGGAATTCTGTGAACTTATACCCCAGTAAGCCCACAAGCCCAGATGCATAGTCACTAGGACAGAATTACTCATATCTGTGATTGCCACATTTAGTACTAACTCATGTCTTTTCTTTAAAAAAGGAAAAGAAGAAAGAAAGAAAAGATCCTTGGAGGAGGCAAGAGAGCGAGATTGCTTTGCCGTGTTTCTTTCCTCCGCAGGCTGCTGTACCCTCTTGGAGCATTTGTAACTGGCTCCCTCAGGAGATGCTCCTGCCAAGCTGTCTTCTTGTGGGTGGAAGTGCCTGCCCCTGCCAGGGCTTGCAAGGCAGCAGAAACCAACCACTAGCTGGATGGGGACCTCAGGATGGAGCCCATGTGCACTCTCCGTGGCAAGCCACTTCTGTTTGGTCTATGGCAACCCAGCTGGGTTAGGGAGAGAAGCCTCCCGGCAAAGACTTACAGTTAAAAGCTCAATGTTCTTACCTGTTCCAATGTACTAAAAAATGAGCACTCTATATAGGTCCCAGGGATTCAAAAACATGCCTTTAAATGGATCTTTCTAAAGAAACTGTTAAGATCTCCCTAAAGCCTCTGCAAACTATGTCAGACATTCAACAGTTTCCTAGCTGGGTATTTCCTTAATAATGTCTTTTTTCTTATCAATATTAGATATTTTTCCAAGAACTCAAGGGAGATTTGCAGCGGGATAATCCAGTTCACATGGTAAAAATGAAACCACTACCACGGAGCTTGTGATGCAATAAAGTAAGCGTAATAAAAGAGCCACCAAAGGAAACCGGAAGGTTCCGTATCTTTAAAAGAAAAACCACAGTGATAAGGCTTCAGCCTGCGGAGTTGGTTACCCAGGTTTCCCCACGCACCGACCCGGGTTTCTGTTACTTAGTAGAGCCCTATCCAGCTGGAAGAAAACTCAACCACCAATAAGCTCCACTCTATTTCTCCTGTATCAAAGAGGTTAAATTTTTCACTCTATGTATGCCTTTCCCCCCCTATAATCTCACTGTTTTTTTTTCCCAAATTCTGTGGGTACAAATATTGTTAGGGTTACATATCTTGCCCCTGCCCCTCTCCCCACCCTGCTTTGCCAGAGCTTCAAGCGTGTCCAGTCTTCAAGTGGTGCGCCCTGCACCCACCATGAAAGTGCGTACCCTTCCCCTTCTCCCCCCTTCCACCTGTTCACCTCCCATTAACAAAATTTTTTTTTTTAGACATTTTGGTTACAGCGTGTTTCTTTGCCTCTTCCTAAAAAGGGATAGAGGTAATCCTTTCCCCCCTACAGTGCTCATCACGTCCTTAAGATGTGGGTCTCCCCCCATCAGATCCCTGTTGAACACTACAATTATTTGAACACCATAGTTTTAGGCTGTCAGTACCAATTTGATGGCGAGTAGATGTGTAGCCCATTTTCCAGGTCTTGTGTCGTCTCGCTTTGTATTACAGGCTTAAGCTTAATCCACGATAGCATAAACGGTGCTAGTTCACTATCGTTTCTTAGGATTGAGTAATATTCCATTGTGAGTATATACCACATTTTAGTTATCCATTCATGAGTTGACGGGCACTTGGTAATCTCACTGTTTTCTACATTTAAACGTTGAAATGATAACCACATTTACTAAGTATCCTGGTTTCAAAAATAAACTAAAGCTCAAAAGGATTAAATAGCTTTTTAAAATCACACAGCTAGTATAAGACAAAAAAATAAATAAACAAATGCCACCTGGGTATTATGTAATTCTAAAACCATGTGCTTTTCTTTGCCTCAGACTTTCCATCAGGGAGAAAAGATACAAATACTATGCAATTGATTATATTTGACGATGGTGTATTGATAGGGACTGTATCAAACAATATTTCTTTATGGCATTCTTTCCTAAAAGGAGCTGCATGTTATCGTAGTAATTGACATGCTTCGTGTGTTCACAGAGCTGGCCTCTGGGTTGGGTTCTGCTATTTGTTAGTAATGTGACTCTAAGTTTCATCACTTATAAAGTGAAGGTGTTGGATTAAATCACCTCTAAGACCTTGGCTTACTTTGAGAATCCACACCAGCTAATAACAGAATTGAAGCATGGATTTAAGAGACAAACAGTCATTCATGGTGACTTTTGACTTACACCAGATTGCTGGAATCTGCAGCATTATCTTCATGTGAGAGTCACATTCTCAGAAAGTCCTCTCTGATCTAAAAGCATCTCTTCCCACTCCCTTTGCTTCCCTTACCTTGTTCATTTCTTTCTTGGCACTTGTCACAAGTTGTACTCTTACACATATTTGTTTACTTGTCCAGTGTCTCTCCCCTGAGTAAGCTATGGGCTCCATGAAGGCCATTGAGTTTTGTGCACTGCTGTCTCCTAGCACCTGTAACTGTGACTGCATATAATACACGCTCAAATACTTGCTGAATGAAGGGATGAGTGAGCAAATTGCCCATAAAATATTGTAGTGGTTATTCTTTCTTCTCATTTGTAACATTACTATTAGAAGCAGGTGCTAGAGATAAAAGTAATAAAATAATCTGTGTGCATTAAAAAGAACATCACAATGATACTCACTAAGACATTGCCAGCAGTTATCGTTGATCTGGGTTTGGGGCAGGGGGTAAATTTCATTATTGTGATTTTCCAGAATGACTTTACTAAACATGAATTGTTTTGCAATCAGATCTAAGTTTTTAAAATGTATAAACACTTGGCGTGCTCTCTAATTTGGTGTTCTTCTGGAAGCAGTTAAGGCTATAACCTGTGTATTGGGATGGGGCATCTGAAGCTTCCTGAACTATAATTAACTAGAGCCAAAAAGATGCATCTTATTATTCTAGCCTCCTGCCTGCGGCTCCGCCAGGAGGTCTGTGCAGACAGATTATGCTCTGTGAATCTTGGATCTGAGGTGAAACTGGGAAGTTCTCAGACTGAACAGCAGTTCACTTAGCCAAGACCACCCATGGTAGTGGGTGTCAAGCGAGCAAGGATGTGGGGGCAACCGGGTGTCAGCTGGGAAGCAGGGCTACAAGCAGAAGTGAGGAGGGCTGGCCAGTGGCTTCATGGTCAGCAGCAGCCGATGAGTAATGTGGGTTGTATGTCCAGCGCCTGTGGCAATCCCTGGAACCTATTGATGCATCTAAATGTCTCTTGAATGTGTGAGTGACTTAGCACCTGCTAAGCCCAAGAATATAATAATCCAATGGCTACATAATTTTGAAGGCAATACATTTAGGTTAGAATTTTCGGCTTTGGGTATGATCTGGGTGATCTTGGACAAGGAACTTATCTCTAAATTTCAGATTTCTCAAATGCAAAATGGGGCTAATTACACAACATTCAGGGTCATTGAATTAGTGATAATAACTGAGTAGATGAAAGTATTACAGTTTTCAAAAATATTTGAGCATAGTGTAAATACATGCAATAATTGATTTCACTTTTCTCCTATTGTCAAAGCTGTAGATTGTTAACAGCTTTTGATATTACAAAAAGTAAAATGAAAACAAGGTATTTTTTCTTTTTCCCCTAATATAAATAAAGAAACCAAAGCTCCTTGAGTTTAAATGACTTTAAATTCATTAAGGTCACATGGACAGAAAATGGGGAAGCAGAGATTTGAATCCAAAAGGTGTTCTTTTACTTGGTCACTATTTCCCACTAACATTCCCCTCTTGCTTTCTGAAATTCAGATTTCAGGGGCCCAAGCCTGCTCTGACTGAGAATTTCCAAGGCACTGATCCCCAAACCAAGCGATTGCAGCATGGAGTGAGGATTCTGAGTGAGGGTGCCCCTCCCGCTGCCCTGGGACACACTGAGTGGCCCATGCGTCGTAAGTTAAGGCTGCAGCCTGCCTCTCGGGACAGGTGACCCACGAGTGACTTTCTTCATCCCTTGGTCCTGCTGTTTGAATAAGGGTGAAGCTATAGTAAGCCCTGAACTAACAGAGTGAGGGCCACAATTACCGTTTATTGCCTGAGATTTTGCTACCTACCTAGACAGAAATAAGACAGGTATATTACTAAATATTAGAAAAGAGAGGGTATGGTGCAAAAATAAAACACATAACCTAAAGTATGTCAAAAGTATCAGAAAATATAAACTATGCCAGCAGGCAATGGTGTGCTGGGAAATGTTTAACAACCAGCTTTCTATTTTTTAATTCTTATAATTAAAAAATGTATATAATTGTTTAATATTGAACGCTTCACAAATTTGCATATCATCCTTGTGGGGGGCCATGCTAATCTCCTCTGTGTCTTTCCAGTTTTACTACATGTGCTGCCGAAGTGAGCACAACAACCAGCTTTCTGAAGCCCCGCCTCAATCTGTAGCATTTGCTCACCTCTGTGGTGTACATACTCCCACCACAGCGCGTGTTTCAGGCTACCAGCGTGAGGCCACCGAGTGCGACGTTGGAGAGAGATGCACGTCAGCACATCGCAGTGTCGTGTTCCCGCCACACGGATGTAATAGAGCAACCTCATAGCCTAGATAAGAGTAAAATGTAATAACGACATCAGGAAGTGGTGAGTTTTTAGTATCTTTACCTTTGTCTTTAATATATATGGTGATTTTATTTTTAATAATGGCTATCATTATTTTATTTTCTTTTTTGAGACAGAGTCTCACTCTGTTGCCCAGGCTAGAGTGAGTGCCGTGGCGTCAGCCTAGCTCACAGCAACCTCAAACTCCTGGGCTCAAGCAATCCTCCTGCCTCAGCCTCCCAAGTAGCTGGGACTACAGGCATGCGCCACCATGCCCGGCTAATTTTTTTTCTATATTTTTAGTTGGCCAATTAATTTCTATTTATAGTAGAGATGGGGTCTCGCTCTTGCTCAGGCTGGTTTTGAACTCCTACCTCGAGCAATCCGCCCACCTCGGCCTCCCAGAGTGCTGGGATTACAGGAGTGAGCCAGGCTGGCCTAAAGTAATGTTTAACAACTTGCGGTCACCAATCCTGAAAACATTGGCTCTCATGAGCCGGTAAGAATGGACGCGTGCGTGCCACTGCCTCCAGGAGTCTGGGCAGAGAACCGTTGTTTCAGACAGCGCTGGCCTGAAGAGCTGGCCTCTGCGCCAGAGTGGGAGAGTGGGGAAGATGCTCCCTCCCTCAAGCATTCTTGGTCTTAAGTTCTGGGGAGACTCAAACGCTGTAAAATAATTTAAGGAAATTTATTCTGAGCTGAATATGTGTGATCATGGCCCAGGAAGTTGTGCCCAAGCAGTCTTGAGCAAGGGGTCACGAGGCGGTCAGGTTACAGTTTGGTTTTATGCATTTTAGGGAGATAGGAATTGCAGGTTAAATCATAAATCAACACATGGAAGCTGTATATTGGTTTGGCCCAAAGGAACGTCTCAAAGTGGAGACTTACAGGTTATACGTGGGTTTAAAGATTCTTTGATTTGTAATTGGTTAACGAAATAAAGCTTTGTCTAAAGACTCGGAATGTTTTAAGTTAAGACAAGGAGCTGTTAATGGGAGACAAGCCACAGTATGCAGAGCAGGTGACCTGTTCAGCTAATTGATGGCTTGCAGGTGACTTAACCTTTGCCCTGCATGGCCTTAGGTCCTGTTGATAATTTAGTATCTTATGTCACAAAGACTCTGTTGTGTCAGTCTTATCATCTGTTTTGTTTTGTTTTTTTATCATCTCTGTTTTAACATTAATGCTGGTCAACTGTTGTACCCGGACTCCCAAAGGGAGGGGTAGCAAGGGCTGTCTGACCTCCCTCCCCTCATGGCTAGGGTCTCAGCTTTAAGGTTTTTTGAAAGTCCACTTGGCAAGAGGGGGTCTGTTCATGGTGGGGGAAGCACTTAGGATTTCATTAGTTCACACTGGGAACACCTTAGGACCAGGGCTTAACCCCCAGCAGCACCTCTTCCTACCTCCATCATCCCACCCAGAACTTCCTCAGCGTCTTGGGGTGAGAGGAGGCAGGACCTCTCTGGGTTCCTGCAGAGCTGGAGGATTAAAGCCAGTCTACCTTAAGGTTAAGCAAAACTAGTGCTCTATTCCTGAGGCCTCCTGGGCTCAGCTCTCCCTCACATCCCACCCCAGGAGATAGGTGAAAAGGTGAAATTTCTTCAGAGGCCCGCCTCTCATAGTTAAAGATCAGAGATTAAAATGTAAGACCTGCCACCTACCTGACACCCTTTCACATCTTGAGGAAGAGGCCCAGAGGCCTGAGCATGCCTAGGAACACAAGCTGAGGCATTTCAGCATCGGCCTGTGGCACTAACAATACCAGCTCTGCACAGAGGCGCGTTTGCTGCAAAAGGCACGTGCCCGTGGAGGCAGGAAGTTGTTTGTTTGGGTCAGACAGACATGGATGACAATCTGGTTTCCTTGGGCATTTTATTTAACCTCTTTAAACTCATGTAAATCCCACATGTAAATGGAGAGAATAGTACCCACCTCATTGTCCCTGAGAGTCAAAGGAGAAATTCCACCTGAAAGGATCAGCAGAGTGCCTGGGACATATTAATATGTGCTCAACATGCAATCAAAATTAATGTTATTTTTAATATGGCCATAGTGTATAATGATGCTTTGTTGTTATGAAATTGATCAATCAAAGCATTTCAGGCCAGGTGCAGTAGAAGCCAAGAGTTTGAGACCAGCCTGAACAATATAGTGAGATTCTATCTCTACAAAATATAAAAAACTTAGGCTGGTGGCATGCACCTGTAGTCCCAGCTACTCCAGAGGCTGAGGCAGGAGGATCACTTGAGCCAGGAGGTCAAGATTGCAGTGAGCTGTGGTCATGCCACCGCCCTCCAGCCTGGGCAATAGAGCAAGACTCTATTGTCTCAAAAACAAGTTCTGATGACCACTAATCCGTAGCCTTAAGAAAGGAATACCCCCTTTCCACACTGAAGAGATTGAATCTGTTGGCAGTTGCTTTCAGTCCTGTAACATAACTAACTGCTATGTTTTGAATGTGGCCCCCTCCAAATTCAGGTGCTGCCAATGTGATATCAGAGGTGGGGCCTTTAAGAAGTGAGCAGGCTGTGAGGGTTCCTCCCTCGTGAATGGGATTAGGAGCTTTACAAAAGAGGTTTCAGGCAGGGTTGGACTCCCTGGCTCTTTGGCCTTCTGCTGTGCCAGGATACGGCACTCCTACCCTCCCGACCACGGCCAGACACGGCCCTCCCCAGACAGCCAAACTGCTGACTTCCCAGCCTCTAGCGCTGTGAGAAAATAAGTTATTATCCAGTTTCGAGGATTTTGTTATAGCAGCACAAAAAAGACTAAGAAAGGAAAGCGCAAAAAAAGATTTGAAAACAAAGTATCACATGAAGATAAGCATGCCACATCCTTTTAAGTCTGTTGAAATAATCTCACCAGTTTCATAACATGTTGCACGTGAAGAATGTCATCTCAAAGAAGGCTATAAATTATTATTTCCGAAGGGCATAACAGTTTTTTCTTTGCCTGCATTTACATGCATGCATTTACACTTGCATGGGCACAGTAGGGATCCGATTGGACATATGTTTTTTAACCAATTCCTCCTCCCACCCAAACAATATGTTGACAACAGTTCCTTTCCATCACAGGCAATACCCTTCCTAGGCAGCATTTTCTAGCACTGCATCATATTAGGGGAAGAGGGGGAAATGAGGTTAATACACAAAGGACTGGCAGCAGGCATAAAAGATTACACATGGATAATCTCCACAAAGCCAACTGGGGCTACTCTGTAGTAGCGTTTGGCCCCAGGTATTGTGGGAGAGGAGGGGGTTGCGGGGAGCAGCACTGCTGAGCCTTTCTCCCCCTCTGAAATTGGGACATTTGAAAGCTACTGCACAGACCCAAGGACGGAGCCTCGCACACCTCCTGGGAACAGTCCCGAGCTGTGTGGCCATTGTGGAAGGTCACGGCTAAGAAACACTGTGCAAGGAGTTTCCATTTGGGAGGTGGAACAGAGAAGCACAGAGCAATGGTTTCTGTTTTCAAAGTGTGGTTCATGATCCTCAGATTTGGGGAAGGCTCTACACTAAGTAAGTAATAAAATTCTTAACATTTATCATATAGAACAGTGCAACTTAGGCCCTTTGAGCGACCTAAATTTTAGTTTTCTGCACCTGAGAATGGATGGTCTCAATTCACACACTGGCCCAATTTACACACAGTCTTCAATGCAAACAGTCAGAGCTGAGTGAGTTTAGGAACTCCCCTTTCTTTCCCAAGGCTGCCGGGGACTTCTCTCTTCTTCCCCCACGTGAGGACTTCATCTCTGCCTGGGGCCCCATTTCCTTGTTTGCTTGCTGTTCCCACTTTGCACAGTGATGGCAAAAGTTGGTGAGTACAGAAAATCTTCCCAAAAGGGACGAGAAGGCAAAAGGAACAAGGACAGAGAAGACTATCCCTTTCCCTTTCCACCTCGTCTGCACTCCTGCCCACAGAGCTAGAGAGGGCTCTAGGAGCTGAGGCCACAGCCTGGCACGCCCATGCGCCATGAATGCATGACAGATACTCACCCTTTCATTTCTTAAGGCAGGCAGGTGGGGCCTGAGGCTCCAGGGCCTGTTGGCCTTGCAGTCCCATCGGAGATATCTTAGACAGCGGTCTCCAACATTTTTGGCACCAGGAACTGTTTTCATGGAAGACAGTTTTCCATTGGCTGGGGAGCAGGGGAGGGGATAGTTTCGGGATGATTCAAGCGCATTACATTTATTGTGTACTTCCTTTCTATTATCATTACATTGTAATATCTGAAATAATTATACAACTCACTATAGGGTGGGGACAGCTGTCTTAGAGGGCTGCTGGCACAGAGTAGAATCTAATGACGCACCTTGGGGGCCTCACAGGTCTGATGGACATCCTGATCCACTCTAAGGTGCTGAGTGGGGCTGAGCAGGTTCTCCAGCAATGGCAGAATGACCATGACTGCTACTGGTCATGGTCAGGGCATCCAGGACTGCCCCAGCATGGGCAAAGCCTGAGGAGCGGCCAGTGGTGGTGCTGGCGCGGCGGTGGAGATGCCAGTTCCCTAGTGGGGAAGCCAGCCCTGAGTCTCCACCTCCATTGGCTACTTCATCCTTTGGGCAGCTTTGCCTTTTTAGTGGTGCCCAAGCTAACTGCTCCAAGGATGCATGCATTTGCTGCATATCGAAGCTTTGTCATTTTGAAACCCTTAATATGAAAAAGTTCTATTGTATTTGAAATCCACTCACATTATAAGAAACATATGTCAATGAAAGAAAAAGAGCTACTGGATTTTTAAAATCTGGCTTGGACTGTTTAACACTTAACATTATAATAAGTTTTACATTTATTACCTACATATCTGTTTCGTTTCTTATCTGAAGGTTATTAGCAGAAGTGTAGTTACTCAGGAGGCTGAGGCAGAAGCATTACTTGAGCCCAGGAGTTTGAGGCTGCAGTGAGCCATAAGGGAACCACTGCCCTCCAGCCTGGGCGACAGAGCAAGACCTTGTCTCTAAAAAATTTTTTTTTAAAGTGTGAAGAGATCATTCTTCAAACATCTTAATTAGCATATATATCTGTTTCAACATCTGTTTTCAAACAATATAGAAAAAAGTTATGTTCATGAAGTCAGGCTCAAGTTCTTAAATTTAAAAATATGTAAAGGTTTATTCACATTATTTATCTTACTTCCATACTTTGTATTTTATTATAATTGTAAAAAGAAACATATTCCACCAATCTATAGCAGTTCCTAATTTATTCCAGTTTATTTTATTCATAAAATTCCATATGTTATGAATATGGAAAGACTAGAAAACAGTGTCCTGTATTATGGTGATTAGTATAGATCCCCATTTCTGGTTACATATATTAATGGGTAACTGACCCAGTGTTAATAGTTTTGTTTCTGTAGGTAAAAGAATTTGGATTTTCAAACTATAGGTGACAAACCCATTGTTGTCCCAAACTGTGAGTGCAGAGAGCCTCTTCAGGTAAACTGAAAGCAGTTGCAAGCCCGTTTGCAAGTGCATTTTGTTGGAGTTGTTTTGTTCTGTAGAGTGACTTCTAGAATAACCCCCGGGCGGCCTCTCACTGGCACGTTTAAAGCTCACACCGCTAGCAGGCTGCTAAAAGGGCAGGATTGTATTTGCAAGCCTGGGGTGTGAGACCTGACCAGGAAATGCAAGGAGCCCACGAACTTTTTCTTTCCAGTTGCTCTCTCCCTCTTGGTCTCTTTGGGGATGCCAGATTCAATTTTTTTTCTATTATAGCTCACTGCAGCCTCAAACTCCTGGGTTCAAGCGATCCTCCTGCCCCAGCCTCTCGAGTAGCTGGAACCACAGGCAAGCGCAAAGACACCGGCTAATTTTTCTATTTTTAGTAGAGACGGAGTCTGGCTCTTGCTCAGGCTGGTCTCGAACCCCTGGCCTGAAGCGATCCTCCCGCCTCTGCCTCCCAGGGTGCTGGGATTACAGGTATGAGCCTTCGCACCCGCCAAGGTTCAATCTTTGTTAGACTTTAACATGTTTTAAGGAAAACCTAATTCACCCCAACGAAAGGAATCTGCTATTGCCTGAGCCAGGAGCAGCCACAGGGAGCCCTGCTGACCAGCCACTCCGCCAGCTCCCTGAAAATGCAGCTGTGTTCGGGAGACCTCAGTGTAGGAAGGAAGGCCAATATTTGGTTCCCAGAAGATTAGGTGTGGTTTATAATGAGCTCATTTAGGGCGGGGCGGGAGGGGAGTGGCTTCATAGTTCTATTTTTAAAATGCTTATAAAGATCACCCTTTGTTGCCTAAACGCGGCCAATGCGGGAGAGGCGTCCACGTCACTGTGGCAGGGAACAGCCTGCGCTCACCTGGTTTCCCGCGAAAAGGCCAAAGGGGGACTTTGAAATACTTGGGCTCCAGCGGGCCTGGGATAACCCGCTTTCGCCCGAGCCAAATTCCGCCGCGCCGCGCGGGGCCCGCGGGGCTCGCCCGCCCGCACGCAGCGGCCACGCAGGCCGAGGCTGCGCGCGGAGGGGCCGGGCCTCCCGCAGAGGTAAAGGGCGGCAAAAGCCCCGCCTCGTTCCGCGGCGGCGCCCTGCTGGCTCCCGCGCGAGCGTGCGTTAGGGGGCGCCGCAGCCGCGGCGCTCGCCCGGCCCGCGCCGTTTGGTGTTAGCTAGCTGGACTCCGCAAGCTCGGCCCTGCAGGAGGCCCCACCTGTCACCTCAGCTAGCCTAGGCCCCGGCAGTAAGCAACTCACTCTCCGCAGGAGAAACGTGGAGCCACAGCGCGGAGGGGAATGGACGCCGGGCACGGCGAGCCACGGCGCGCTCCGACTCGCACTGAGCTCGGCGTGGGCTCTGCCGGACGCCCAGCGGCCCGGGCGGTGGCACGGTGGGGCTGTCCACCTGACGTTACACTCCTGCTCTGGGCTGTCCTGCAAAATGCCGGGCTCACAGGAGGGCTTGCTGCGTGGGAAACGGGGCGAGGGCGGCGGGTGCGCCGCAGCTACGCAGTACCGGCAACGGCCCGCAGAGCGGATTTCGCGGAGAGGCGCTTTTCCCTAGAATCTCTCCCCGTCTCACCTGGAGCAAACGCTTTCCACCTGCGAAGGAAAACCCCACATTAGCGACTGGGGCTGAGCATTACGGGGAGCAGATCGGGACAGGTGCGCTTTGTAACGAGGCGGTGCCACAGAATAACCAGGTTCTGCTGGCCGAGCGCACCGTCCCTCGGGTGCTCACCCCCAGGTTCCGGGCGCACCTGGCGGCAGCCTGTCCCAAACCTTTCCACCTGAGCCGGACCACGGGTCACCGCCCTCATTGTGTGAGGACCTGAACCGAAATCTGGGCGGGGCGGGCCGCGCTACCCGCCATCGGAGGATGGACGCGGTTCCGAGAAGCCAGGGCTGCCAGTGCTTCCCGTAGCTCAGCGGGAAGAGCGCCTCTGTCCCCTGGAGTGGGGCGCGAGGACAAAGGTCTAGCAGCCTCTGGGGGCTTGCCCTGCCCGCCACAGCCTGGGACAGCAGAGTAGCCGGGGGCACGAGCCACTAGGATGTACGGTCTTCCCCTGGTACCGGGCAAGGGCACGGCCACCTTTTCCAACCCCGCCATTAGTGCGCGCAGTCACCAGGTCCTGGGAAACTTTTCAGTGTCCCGGGCCCCAGCCCCGGGCCGCTGCCGCCCCCGCCGACGTGCGGCGCCCTCCCGCCACGCTCGGCTCCGCCCAGGCCCCGCCTTCGGCCCGCCCGGGCGCCGGAGGGCAGGGGGCACGGAATTTCCCAGCGCGGGGCTCGGCTCGCCGCTATCGGGCAGTCTCGCTCTGTTTACGGAGAGAAAGGGGAAATGGAAAAGGCGGGGAGGCGGCGGCCGGCCTCCGCTGCGCCGCCCCTGGGCCGGCTCAGACGCCGTGAGTCAGGGGCCGACAGGGGCGGTCTGGGCGCGCTGGCGGCCCGGGGCTCACTTGTCCGCTCGGCTCCGGACGACGCGCCACGCTCTGGGGCCTGTCGCCCTGGCTCTCTCTCCTGCCGCCGCCGGACCCCGGTGGCCCTGCGTGCCCCGCTCCCGAGGACCGGCCCGCAGCCGCGCTCCGAGTCGTCGGGGGGCCGCGGCGGGAGCGCTTGGCCTGCGGGGCGGCGTGCAGGCCGCAGGTAACCCAGCATCTGGGGGCTTGGGGTGTCTTTCGGATCGTGCGCCACACGGGTGCCCTGGGGGTTCTCACCCAGAACCGGAGGGTGCCCCGGCAGAGGGGAGAACTCCGCGGCGAGGGGCGGTGGGGGCGTGCCCGGATCCCGCGCTGCGCCTGTCTCGCGCGCGGGGAGCTGGCTGCAGCAGGCACAGCTGGAAAGCACCTTGCGCAAGGGTCTCGCGGAGTGCAGACTCCTCCCTCTTCCTCCTCCTTCCCGGATCCCCGGCGCCCGGGCTGCGTCGGTCCGGGCAGCGCGCGGGGAGGCAGGGACCCGCTGTCGCCGCGCCCCCCGCCGCTGACGCCGCCGGACGGTGCTTCCTCCCTGCCGGGACCGGTGAGTGCGGCTTGGAGGCTGGAGGACGCGCGCAAGCGATAGGTGCTTTTACAATTCACAAGCCTTTAAGGGTCCCTGGCTTTGAGGGCCAGGGGGAAGGGAGTGGGGATGTGGGTTGACGGAGCAGGGAGCCCTTTGAATGGTGGAAAGTTAATTTCATGTTTATACTCGGACTCCGTTCCGTGACTGAAGGGCGGTCGTAACAGAACACGAGTAGTGGGCGCTTGGTCTCGGAGAGAGTGCCAGGAGAGGAGAGGCCGGCTCGCAGAGGCTGCTTTCCAGTGGTGACGGGACGTCGGGACTCCAAATGTTTCTAACCTGGGGGAGAGTGGAGATTAGAAAGAAACACAGTGCGCCCAGGAATCGTCCCTGCAGTTCCCAGGGGAAGGCCGCCAGCTGTCTTTAAGTGACACGTCGCAATGCTTGTCTGTTTCACTTTTGGGAGGACATATTTTGGTCCGGCATAAAAAGGCTGCTGTTGATAAAACAGGGAAAGAAACGCTAATGTAGTGGCTTTTCACACCTGAGTAGTATGTGCCAGGTGAAGTGGAATCCAATGCCAGCTGTTGCTCCCAGCTCTCTAGGGTGCTCCGAGGTTTCTGTGGTCACATCGCGGAAGACAGCTCTTAGGCACTTGGTCTTGAAGGAAAATTGCATAGTTGAGGCATCTGGAGTTTTGGAGCAGAGTGGCAGTTCTTCTGTGTGGCTGCAATGTGTATCATACTTGGGCTTTCTGAGAACAAAAATATATTAGAGTTGTACCCTGAGGGGCAGTGTACTATTTTGGCAGAAAAATCTTTTAAATGGGAAGTAACCCGAGGTATAATCATCCCTTGTTAGGCAGAAGCTGGTGCCTGTAACACTGGCCACTGTCACACACTTGCCAGGAAACAATGAAATTTTGTTTGTGTAGATGGGAGTAGCCAAGAGTATTAAGTTGATGTTTAGGAATAGGATTTCCTTGTGATTTTATTACTGATTTCTGAAATAATTTGAAGTAAACAATTTTGATTGTATTTGCACATCTTTTCATTTCTAAAATCAGTGTAATTTTCTATTCTGTTAGGAAGTAAGAATTTTATGAGGCTATTAATTGTGAATTGTGTTGGGGGAAATGATCTTATGAAAGTCTTTGTTGCAAAACTAGAATACCTTCACAAGCCACACTTTTCTAGGTGGGTACTGACCATGAATAAGGCAGAAACCATTAGCATGTTGTCTGCTTCATTAAGGCCGGAAAGTGCTGAGGTTTTGTGCAGGAGCAGGTAGCAGACTGGTCGGCAAGGGTCTGGGCAGAAGAGATCTGTGAGACAGGAGCCCTGCGTTGCTAAGGAATGAGTGCAGGTCCCCAAATATCAGTGTCAAACACTCTTCCACCTCTCCTGTCACCCTTTCCCACCTCCCCCTTTCTTTCCAACTTGCAGTTTAGGGATGAGCGTGTGTGTGTGTGTGTGTGTGTGTGTGTGTGTGTGTGTGTGTGTGTGTGTGTGTGTAGCTCAGGTTTTACATAGACATGCCTGAGACTTTCTGCAGAATTCAAAAACTGAAACTTATCTTTTTTCCTCAGGATCAGCTGTGTGAATTTGAACTGTGTGAACTATTTTGCTCTCTTTCTTGAGTCATGTTAGTACTGGGACCTTTATTTTCCATGAAGTCATCATTTGATAAGTAACTTGGATCTTTTCAGCCACTGGGGCCCCAAATTAGGCTCTTTTTGTTTTAACTTCTGTTTTCCCAGTAAATTCTGCAAGGAGAAACTGCAACTAAACTCAGTGAAACTCAAGTCAAATGTTCCTCCATGAACCTAAAAAGTTCCTTCTCTATCTCAACATACTCCAAGAACCTGAATCAAAATCTCCTTCAAAGCTATGTGAGATCTCTGAGAGGGAGCTGCCACCCCCACTCTAGATCTAACTGTGGTGATAACAGTCATCAAAGCATTTCATAGGTTTCTGCCTTTTTTCCCTTTGCATCTTGTTTTAGATACAATCTTTAAAAGCTTGCTGTGTAGAAGGGGGTGGGAAATAGGTAGCCACATCCCATTTGCAGATAAGAAAGGAGACTAAAGAAGAATATGCAAAACTAGGAATCTGACTCAGTACTTCTCTGTCTCATGCACGTAAACCAGCTGCAAATGACACAGCTTACTCCTCTGTGGCTCAGACACTCTGCCAAGCACCGTATGCACTTGAACTCATTTAGTCCTCAAAACCACCTGCCTTTCAGAGATGGAAGAAATTGAGGTGTAGAAAGGTTCAGTTACTTGCTCAGTGTTATGCAGCCAGTAAATGAGGGGCCTGAGATTTGGCCCCAAGCAGTCTGAGACTAGAGGAATGTTGCACTTGCACAATGTAGACTATTTTGCTCAGGCATAATTTGTATATCAGCATATGACCTTGGAGCAAGGTAGCTATGGCACGAAATTGTGTGGTTCTTTTGTCAAGTGAAATTTACTCTGAGGCAGATGGCTGGGTCATGCATGCAGGTGGCCCTGCGGTGGGACATTTCCTGGAGCTTTGAGGTGAAGCTCCAAGTTGATCAGAGGTATGTAGCTTTAGCACTGGGTGTCATGTGTGTTAAAGACTTGTGATTTTAAGAACCCAAGTTATCTTTTTAGAGAGAGGCTGTGCTTTCAGGAGCACAATGGTTTGAGCAGATAAATGTGTTTCACAATTCTCCTAGATTGCTTATATTCGTTTATCTTTTCTGCTTTGGAATGGAGTTGTTTGTTCTAAAGTCTTGAGTGACAGTGGTTACACTTTTGACTCTGGCATTATTTTGTTTTTGTCATCTACAGATCCCCAAGTGTGGCAGCTGACTGGCACATAAGAACTGAAGTGCAAGTTTTGCTAATATAGTCAGTTGGTGGTAGCCACATATTGCTTATGGTGGCTTTGGCTCTCCTGGTCTCTTTCTACTACCCACATCCTCTAGAGGGTCATTTGCCTAGATATCAAAGCAATTATCTGGACCCTCAATGTATTTTCTTTGAACCCTTAAAGAATTCTGGTCTCAGGAGGGGACAGCTGAATCGTATTTTAAATCATACTTGTCACTGGCAGAACTAGGAGTTAAGGCTCCCTGGCTCCCTCCCAGTGAGCTGTTTATCTCATCTGCATCAAAATTATTCCTGAAACTTGACCTACCACCATCAAATTGGCTTAGGTTGAAATCCATTTTACATGCTTTCTGGCTTTCAGGGCCTGAATTTTATTTGCCAGGTTAGCTCCTGAATTTATAAAGTAGTTGTTTTTCTTCTTCAAAGTTACTGGAGGAAAAAATAAATAAATAAATAAAAGCTATAGTGCTTCTTGCAGAGAACAGGCGAGTTGTGCAAGGTTGAAAGCTGTTAAGAGCCAGCAGCCTGAGCTCTTCACAGATTCCTGAGCTGTTCTTTCTGGTGTTTATGTTGAGTGAAAGTTTGTTTTCAGAGGCTGTAGCTGGTGCCGCTGACTCTGATTTAGAGCAAGCCCTCTGAGTCTCAGGTTTCGCCTCTGCAAAGTGAGCTGCAAGAAAGGTTATCTCAGTCCCTTTCAACTCGGCACTGTCAACTTGAATTCACACACACAGTTGGCAGGCCCTCATTTTCTGCCCAAAGGCATAGAGAAGCCTGGTCCAAATCCTTGTGCCTCAGTTTCCTGTTGGTCTTGAATACAAGTACGAACATCCTAAACCATTTGTGTTTTCTTTTGTAGACTCTGCAGAAAGTGCAACAGTGATGGAGTACATGAGCACTGGAAGTGACAATAAAGAAGAAATTGATTTATTAATTAAACATTTAAACATGTCCGAGGTGATAGACATTATGGAAAATCTTTATGTAAATGAAGAGCCTGCGGTGTACGAACCTAGTCTGATGACCATGTGTCAAGACAGCAATCAAAACGAGGAGCACACTGAGTCTCTGCTGCTTAGTGGCCAAGAGGTGCCTTGGTTGTCATCGGTCAGATATGGAACTGTGGAGGATCTGCTTGCTTTTGCAAACCACATATCCAACACTGCAAAGCGTTTTTATGGACACCGACCACAAGAATCTGGAATTTTATTAAATATGGTATGTTTTCTTCTGCTCAGTTGAGTGCTTGTGTGCACAGCTTTACTAACTCAGCTTCGTTTAATGCAGAGTGGCACTTGAACTTAGTAGCACTTACCTTAGACTGGCTGCCAGGTATGATTATTTTTAAAAATGTAATTATGGGTAAGAATCACCTCCATGTTAAAGATGCAAAAAAAGATCTTCATTAAGAGTTCCATTTAAAGAGTCTTGGCCATATTTTAGCAGTAATAAACAGGTAATGAAGAGAAATATATCTCATTTTAATAATTCACTTAAAATCTCATTCATCAGTTGTGCAGAAGAGAAAGACTTAAGGAGAATACTTCTGAAAGGGGAATAAACACTTTGTCTTTAATTAATATTCTTGAAGGCTGAATTATTTGCTCCTTGTTGCATCTTGAAATGTCTCACTGGCTACAATATGTTTACTTGAAATGTATACTGACTACTATAAGTTCTTGCAGAAATGTAGTTTGTATGCAGTAAATAGCTATCCACAGATTCACTGTCTTTAATTGGCAAAGTATGAATGACAAATGATACATTTGCTTAGTTATCCAAAGTATGCAAATAATTCAAGATGATGTGGCAACACTTTGTTGCCACAATAATAGATCAGGTGATGTGTTTAGGTGTGCCTGGGATTCTGTCAGGCTTTTAGTATGTCAGAGGTGAATGTAGATGCTGGCTAAAGATAATCTAATTTTTTTAAAAAAAGAACAATTTGCAAAGGAGTAGGTGGTAACTTGCCAAACATATTTATGGATGAAAGTGACTCCCTTTTCTTTGGTGTATCTGAATGGCAAAATGGCTAATGTTGAGTAAATGTCAGTGTTAAACGAGTGAAGAGTCTGGACAAAGTACTTGATTATTTTGTTTTGTTTCTGCATATCACACTCATTTAATTAAAAACAGCATAGTAATTTAGGTCAGCTATGTAGTGAATTGTTTTGTTAGAAGCCAGTTGTGTTCAACTACAGCTCTGTATGGAACAAGATTACCTTTTGCATTATTGTGTGACTTGCTTTGGTCTGGATATATCACGCTGTATTTAACAGTTGGCTAAGAAGTTTACCTTCAGAATATTACTTTTTTTAATAAATGGGAAGTAGTAATTTGAATTAGGAGCAATACTTGGTTTTTTTTAGCTAAAGGATGGCTGGAGAACTCTGGATCAAAGTAATGTATATGTCTATAATGAGAGACAAAATTATGTATTTCTCATTTTTTCAATATTTGTTACAGAGTATCTTAAATGAAAAATTGCAGAATAAACAAATGATTGTTTCTTATTAATATGCAGAGATTTAAGCATATTTGGCCATTCCCCTAGCCCATCAAACTGATAAGAGATGGGCTATACAGTAATACTGGGAAAGTACAGAAAGAAATTTAGGAAAATTATAAGGAATGGAAAGAAAGAGCCTCTTGAAGTTTTTAAGAAGTGGGACCAGAAAAGCTAATGTGGAAAGGGAGAGGAACTAAGACATTCATGATAAGGAAGAGAAGATTTTATCAGCAAAGGGTGAGAATAAATGTTGTCATTACCTGCCAGGAGCCTACAAGTGCATAATTAAGGAGAAAATTTAAGAATAGGATATATCATAAAGGCAGGGATCTTAAAAACTTAAAAAATCTTTTTATTTAAAAAATGATCAAGAATATAAAATATAAAACAAGAAGACTAAAAAACACTGGAATAAGAAGAGGTCCTTAAAATGTACAGGAATACAGACCTGGCTTCACTAAGGGGATAGACCCAGTGGTCGATGGCTCTAAAGTGCCAGGTTATGTAGCTCAGATCTGTGGCTGACTGTCCTGTCACTGACATTGAAGATCAGATACATCCCCTGACTGCTAGTAACCCATCAGAGCTCTGTGCTTCATGAATAGTGGCCTGGGAATGTCACCTTTGGTCACAGCCAACCTGACAGGACAGTGAAGGAAGCGGGGCTTGCTTTTAACTCCCTTTTATCCCCAGCGGTGCTCTTGGAACCACCTGTTTCAGGACCTTTCTCTTCCTGCCATCCTCTCCCCACTATCCTATCCACACTTGACTCTTCTGGGCTGAATTTGCTGCTCTCTGTCTCTTGGCTTTGGAAATAACAGCTAGTTATCCCACACAGATTGGTTCCGAGGTAAAATCCATCTCATACGATGTCATCTGTCTACACAAGAAGGGAAAGCGTTCGTTGGGTGTCACCCACTCATTTGCTAGGACGAGTACAGAGGAACAGGTGCTTTTCCAGGAGCTACAGACAGTGCTGAGCAGTCTGTGCCCCTGGGCATGTCCGGCTCAGCGCATGCAGGGCAGGTGAGAAAGCCATTAGGACGCAGTGCGCTGCCCTCACTCTGGGAACTCTCGGCCACCCGTGTAGGTCGAGGGAGGGAGAACATCAGCACGGGCTTCCAAGAAGCATTGCTGCCTAAGCCACGGTCTGAAACATGGAGCTGGAGTCAGCCAGATGAAGTGGGGAATGTTCCAGATGAAGGGAACGGCATGAGCAGGGGCCTGAAGGCACGGTGTGTTCAGGCAGCCAACAACCACAATGCCAAAGAGTTAGATGGGATGGAGAACCAGGAATTACAAAAACATTCCAAAGCATAGGGACGGTGGGTGGTAATTTGGAAGAAACTTCAGAAGACAAACCTAGGCATGGCTTTGTGTGGGAGTGCTACAAGTAATTCACAATCTATGCTGACTCACGGCCTGAGCTGGGGCTGAATAATCTAGAATGGGTCCCCAACACTCCTGGCTTACGGAGAGCTGAAGGGCCCTGAAGGGTTTGCTCACAGCTGTGGGTGTGAGATGCTGCAGGTGTTCCTCAGGGTTAGTCGGGGAGTCATGGCTTCGCCACCTTCTGCTTTTAAGGTTGAAAAAACCTTCAAGATTCTTGAGTCCAGCCCTCTGTCTGATACTCAAATCACCCCATTTGTCTTGTCCAATAATTGATGGAAAATTTTGGACTGTGCTTGAAAATCTGGGATCAGGAGCTCATCCCATCCTGGGGCACTGAGTTTCATATGGAGTTTCATTTGCTCAGTTCTGACTGTAAGAAAGTTCTTCCTTATATGGAACTGAAAATCCATCTCTGCCTCCTTAGTCCGAGTCCTAGTTTTTGGCCATAAATAAGGTGCATCTGATGCATAGTGGTGAAGCCTACACATCTTTGAATGAATTAAACCACCCAGTTCTGAAATGGAGTGGCTGTGTGACCTGGGCCTAATTATTTCGCTCTATGCCTCAGTTTACCCATCAGTAAAATGGGTAACATCATAGCACTTATTCCATAGGGTTGTTTGGGGGAACAAATAATAATTACACTTGCAGTGTGTGACCTTCTTGCACACAGCAGGTGTTTAATGAATGTGAACCATTGTGGTAGTTGTTGTATACAATTGTTATTTCCTGTCCTAGCGACAGTCCTTCCAATATGTTAAAAATTATATGTTCCCCTGATCGTCTCACTTCTTTTGTGAGCATTTGTGTTGTAGTGTTATCTTTTCTCATCACCTGGCTGGTGCCCTCCGAACTCAAGCCTGCATCAGTGCCGTGTTACAGCCCCCAGACTTTGAACACAGGATGCATCTGTTGGGGCCAGCGGAGTAGGACCTGGTTAGCCTGGCCTTTGTTCTAGATAGCATGCCTGTGCTAGTGGGACCCAAGATCACACCTGTTTCCTAGCAGCCATATCACACACGGGTCACTTATGGAATTTATTCTTACTCAAATACCTATGAATGTTTCTTAACTGCTGCTCTGGGGCCCAGTTTAGTATAGATGACAGAAATCTGGATGAGGAAATAGGGAGTTTGTTTATAACGTTTGCATTTAAAGATGGCTTTGATACGTTGAAGAATTGGCAGAGATAAACAACATAGAGCTCCCTAAAATTGTTGGTAGGGCCCTTAGAAAGAAGAAAAAAAGGCATCTCAAATGCCAGTAGAGACAGTCTGAGGCTAGAGGAAGAACCAAGACTCGGCAGCACTGCAAGCCGGCAGGACCGGCAGCTGGAAGTTCAGGTCCCACCCGCACGGGAGCCATGGGAAATCGGCGGGCTTTCAGAGGGGGTCCCCAGAACACACAGGTTGAGGAAACTTCCAGTATTTCATGTAAAGAAGAGAAGGCGAAGGTATGCTCAGTACATATGTAAATATATAAATAACTGGGTTATTTTAGTAACCAGGCTTTTAATAACTGGGTTTTCGTCACACCTCAGCTTTAATTATAGCCTTACGGAAGAAAAAGACTCTTACCCAAAGACTAGGAGCTGCGGCTTTGGGGTCAGACAGACCTGAGTTCAAATCCTAGCTCTGACACCAACTGGCAAGTTCCTCAACCCCTTGAGGCCGGTGTCTCCTGTGTGAAGCGAGATGAGAAGGCGCGGCCTGGCTCGAGGCGGCCGGGCGGGTGTGTGGAAGCGCCGGGCGCTGCTGCTGGCCGCCGCCGCCAGACAGAGCGCGGACTCGGGGTGAGGTTGGGCTGTGGCAGACTTAGGCTGGATGACACCTTCACGGAGGGGACGTGAACGCTGAGATGGTGACGCGGGTGTGCTGAAGCTGGGTCTATAAATATTTCATCACAAGAAGGGGCAGGAAACACGGTGACTGAGTGCGTGAGCAGGGTTCTGCCTAACGTGAAAAGGGACCACACTCGCCACGTTTCCAGCATGCTGCAAAAAAGGCCTCTGGCAACTAGAGGTGACACACTTCTTGAAAGGAGGTCACATTCCAAACACAGCAAACTGTGGTTTGTGTTTGCCCGCATTCTCTCCAGGGGCTCACACGGCAGAAGCACTCAGTGAATATTTAGTTTTTAACTAAGTCACTAATGTGACTTCACATTTCTAGGCATCAAAGTTATTCTCCGCTTCATTCCCTGACTAATGGTGGACACATCTGTTGGTGAGATGTGTGGCTAAAGTTAGCAGTGGTGCGCTGGATGAATGGCTCTTACGGTCACTGCAGCTATTCCGGGCAGCAGCCCGAGCGCGGAGTCCCATGCATCTGCACGTGGGAGGCCATTCCTTTCCCATGTGGTGGACTTGGGAATTTGTCTCACATTCCCCTGCAGCTTCTCTGTACTTGAAGGAACTCAAGGTCTCCTTCGTCCAGGCTGAAGTGCAGTGGCATCGTAATAGCTCACTGCAGCCGTGCACTCCTGTGCTCAAGCAAACCTCCCACCTCGGCCTCCTGAGTAGCTAGTAGGACTATAGGCATGCACCACCATGCCAGACTAATTTTTAAATTTTTTTTTTTTTTTTTTTTTTTTGTAGAGACAAGTCTCACTGTATTGTCCAGGCTGGTCTTAAACTCCTGGCCTCAAGCCATCTTCCCACCTCAGCCTCCTAAAGTGCTGGGATTACAGGTGTGAGCCACCAAGGCTGGCCCTTGGACAGATTTATAATTCCTGAATTCATAGTCTGAAGCTGTGGTATTACTGCTTATATTTAGGAAAAACTGGTATTCCTGAGACTTTATGCCTTGAAAGAACACTTTAGACATTCTGTAGGCACATATTCCAAATTATGTTTTCTGTGGACTACCATATTAATTTGTTTTAAATTTAATTATAATCATTTTTCTTCTTAATTCTTTTCCTCTTTTAAAATGGAGATATGCTTTATATAGAGTAAAATATACAGATCTTAAATGTCCAATTCGATGAGTTTTGACAGACGCACACATCCATGTAACCCACGTTGCTATCAGGATATGCCTGTTTTAACTTGAGTTCACTGGTGTTTGCAACCGCTAGTTCTAAGTGTCTACTTGCCAGTGAGCTCTCGGTGGTGAGGGTCACCTGTCTCACGTCCGTGGCGGCTTCCTCTGCCAGACACAGTGCCTAGCGCCTGTTGTGTACACAGTGGATATTAAATGAGTAAGTAGATGAGAAACAATTCTGCCTTACTTTATTTACATAGCATTGTCAACTCATAGCTCTGGCGTAACACATTGTTTTCCAAAATCGTTCACGATCGTCAGTTAATTTCCATGCTCGCTCTGCATGCATCGTGTGTGAGTAACAGCTATGCGGACCAACAGGTTCACACATCTCAATAGAAACACATCAACCTACAGGCACGGCTCCTATTTATGCAATCTTTATTTTCAGCCTTTGGTCGCTGTAGTCATGCTCCCTTAGATAAATCATTTTTTAAGTTCTGTTTGATAATGAATTACTCATGAGTAGATGAAAATATGACCAGGTCTGACCAGGGACGTGTGTCTGTTACATGCTTTCTCTGACTTGCCCAAGCTCTAAATATAGTCTCTATACAGTGTTACGATGACTCAGTGACATTAATTTCAAGCACTGTGTATAAAAGTCTTTGAAAATAACCAGTTTCCAAATGGGAAGGTGAGGGTCTTAGAAAAAGCCAACTTTACTGAAATTCTCACCCTCCTGCCTTTTTTATTTTGTCGTAGGTCATCACTCCCCAAAATGGACGCTACCAAATAGACTCTGATGTTCTCCTGGTCCCGTGGAAACTGACTTACAGGAATATTGGCTCCGATTTCATTCCTCGAGGGGCCTTTGGAAAAGTGTACTTAGCACAAGATATAAAGACAAAGAAAAGGATGGCGTGTAAACTGGTATGTGTTTTCTAACCAGATGACCCGCACTGCGTGTTCGGCATTCTGACTTGTGGGTTCATCTGAATTACCAAAGGTTCTCACCCTTTGACTGGATCTCATCTAAGGGTGCTTTTCCCCAAAGCATTTGTTTCTCTGGATTTGTTTGCTACCTGGGGTCATTCAGCCCCTAAATCTCTGCTTAGGAGCGTAGTTGATTTTAATCTAGATGATTAAAAGGAAAGTGCTTACTTAGCACTGACTTACTGTTTAGGAGGGCTGTCCTGCAGTGTAAGAGCGAATCTGTGTGCTGCTCCTTCCATCCCACTCACTGGGGAGGGGCCAGGCAGAGAAGCAGAAACTGAATAGGAGAAAGTCTTCTCAGGACTACAGATTTAAAGAGCTGAATTTAAATACACCAATTATTGAAAAGACCCCATCCTGTCTTATTAAACAGTAACTGCTAAAGTGCTGCCACTTTGGAAAACTGTATCTACCTAAGCTGAGCATTCACACACCCTGTGACCCAACAGCTCTGCTCCTGCAGGTGCGTCAACGGGGCATGTCCGAGTGGTCACCAAAAAGTGAAAGCTATTAATATGTACTAGCATGTTCACATCAGCACGGTTTGTAACTTGCAGCCTCCCGGATGCTAGAATACGGTGTAGTTACACAGTGGAATACTGGACAGCAAAGAGAATACATGATTTATAGCTATAATAGTGAATTTTATAATGAATATTATAACCATTATGTTAAGTCAGAACAGCCAGACATACACAAAAAACCTACTATATAAGATTTCATTATATAAAGGACAGAAACAGGCAGAACAAACCCATGCTACTGGATATGAGGACAGTGGATTCCCTTGGGGAACAGTAACTAAGAGGTGGTTTCTCGGGTGCTAGTAGAGTTCTGATTTTTGATTTAGATGGAGGTTACATTTGTATGTTCAGTTGATGATTCGTTGAGTTTGACATCATTATTACACTTTTATGTATGTCTATTTTGCTTTAAATTTTTTAAAAGTGTAACAAATGAAAATACACTCACTTTCGATTTAACAAAAAACAATTGCTGAATATTATATCTCAGTCTCTCATATCATAACTAAAAGACCAACACTATGTTGGCTTCATTTATTCCTTTGTAAAGATTTGCTAGAGTTCTGTTATTATAAAGAAAAAAACAAGAAGAGTTATAGTAAGCCATTTGAAGCCTGCATTTAGAGGATATGTGTTCAAATGGTTTTTAAAAATCTGGAGGCATTTTGCAAAGATTTACAACCAGTGTCCTGTTTTTCAGTTGGTTCCTTGTAGACCTTATATTTAACTTGTAAGTTGCACTTTTTCTTAAAAAGGAAAAACATATAGATGATCAAAACCCCAACATATTCAAAAGGATAAGATCCCCTTCCTTGAGGCAACTACTGTGTGTGGGTTCTTCTGTACTCTTCACAGAAATTTCCATGCGAATGTGTGTGTTCAGTTTAAAAACTTTTTACAAATGAGAATATAAAATATGTGCTTCTGCATTTTGTGTTTTTCACCTAACACTATATTTTGGAGATATTTCCAAGTCTATCTGCAATGAAAGTGCTACTTCTTTTTTTATTAATAACTATCTGATTTTCCATGGAAAGAATGGCTCACTGGTGCTTATTTTACATGCATTGCTGGAGTATGAACTGTGGGACCAAAGACTTCATTTTATCTCACAACAAGTTGAAATGTTGAAAATACAGCCTAAAATCTAGGTGCCTTGGAAATTTTGTGTCTAAGATAGGAAATTCTCTCTCTTTTGATTCATTCATGATTTTATAACTTTGGTTGCATTTCTATACTCTAAATTAAAATAATACTTCACTACTGCTTTTTGTTTTCCTGTTTTGAATTTTTACCTACAGCTGCTATGATGTAAAGGCAGATCTGAGGTGACCATTACTGTCACTGGCGATCCAGTGTCATGCAGGTCGCGTTTATTTGCCTTCTGGTTTGTACATTGGCCTATATGACGTATTTCTAAGATTGCTTAGAATCTTGCTCATATTTCTGTGTTCCAGATCCCAGTAGATCAGTTCAAGCCATCCGACGTGGAAATCCAGGCTTGCTTCCGGCACGAAAACATCGCTGAGTTGTACGGCGCAGTCCTGTGGGGCGAAACCGTCCACCTCTTCATGGAGGCAGGAGAGGGAGGGTCTGTTCTGGAGAAACTGGAGAGCTGCGGGCCAATGAGGGAATTTGAAATTATTTGGGTGACAAAGCATGTTCTTAAGGGACTTGATTTTCTACACTCAAAGAAAGTGATTCACCATGATATTAAACGTGAGTATCTCTGGATGTTGGCCTTTTGGGCTTAGAGGGACTAGTCAGAAGGCAGTGGCTTCTCTTGGCCATCTGAAGACCCCCAGTGGCAGGGAGGATAGGGGCCGGGTCCAGCTCCCTCTCTGGAGCGCCCTGAGGCGTGTCATTACACAGCGGTAGTGACCCCTTCCTAGGAGTCAGATGTGGTGGAGAGATAGGCAAGAGAGACCCACTATGGCCCTTAATAGCAAGGGCTAACTTGGGACTAGTGCAACTTCACTGGGGAAGAAAAAATGGGTGTTTTATTTTAAAAATGGGTGTTTTATTTTAAAAATGGGTGTTTTAGCAAAGTGGCTTGATTATAGTATGCGTATATCTCGGAATTTGAAACTCGAGCCCTTTGACTGTCGTTAGTGGACGTGATCATTTACACCCACATTGGCGGAATCCTTGACTGATCTGAAATTTATTTTCATCCAAACTCTCACCAAAAACCATCCTCCTCTTTTGAATAGAATACACCCCACTCACTAGGGAAAGCATTTTAGTCTTTTCAGATTTGGGATTCATTATTGTTTTAGATAATGTTTTCATTTTATGTATGAGTATATAGAAAATTTTGTTCTAAAATGTTCTTCTCGTTATAGCTAGCAACATCGTTTTCATGTCCACAAAAGCTGTGTTGGTGGATTTTGGCCTAAGTGTTCAAATGACTGAAGATATCTATTTTCCTAAGGACCTCCGAGGAACAGAGGTAATTATAGTCACATAAAAATGGTTACTATTAAGAGTAAAAAGAAAAAAATATTCTAGAATTACCATGGGAAAGAAGGACAAAGAACTGAAAGAAAATCATTGCATTAAATCATTATTATTAATGGAACAAATTTAATGAGCACTTGCTCTGTGCCAAGTACTTAAGTTTAGCATGTTATTATTTTTTTCTGTTACTTATATAATATTTATAATATCTATTTTTATATAATATAAAGCATTTGTAAGTAATGTAATATCAAAATATATTTATTTTTCAGCTTTAAAAGCAATTATGGAATTATAGTTAACTTTATATTAAGTTCAGCACTTTATTAGTTCACTTTTGGATAGTGAAATAATAACATTTTTCATTCCTGAATAGTATTTGGATTAAGTTATTTTTAGCAAATTGCTTTTTATGGAGTGCAAAACTGGTTTTGATGTTTATAATTATAAACTATCTTCTATTTGACCTGCATTTGCAGTCTGTATAGTCCTCAGTAGCTGAAGCTTGATTTGTGAAGTCACCAGTGAAATCTTCCACAAGCTTGCCTAGCTCCTCCTACTTAAAGAATGCCTATATTTTTTAATCCTAACAACACTGTTATTGGTAAATATTATTATAGGCAATAAAATATTATTATTATTATTAATATTATTATTATTATTCCCATTTTACAATAAAGGAAATATAAGCTTGAAGAAATTAAAAGAAAGTGCCTAAAGTTACTGAGCTAGTGACAGACTCTAGACCCAAACCCAGTTCTTTCTTAGTCTAACTGCAATGTAACTTTTTAATAGAACTAATATATTATGCAACTATCTTACTGATATAACTAATCTCTCTGAGTGTTGGCTCAATCACTGTCTTAATTGTCATGGTCATTAACATTTATTGAGGACTGACCACATAGGCCTATCTTTAATCCCAGGGATCCTATAATAAACCTTAAGTCATGTGCATAAAAAATCTAATTTGAAGATAGAAAATAGCTATAATATTTATCTCATCTGCAATGCAAACAAACAAAATAAAACAAGGAAGCCTTTACTGAATCTAAATGAGATGCTCTGAAATACATGCATGAGCGTCCAAAACGTATATTTACCGTAGCGTTCACGGTCCTAGGCTGACTGATCGGTTGATTTAGCAAGCATCTGTCGAGCACCTGCTGTGTGGCAGCCTGCTGCAAGCACCAGGGAGATGCATGGGACAGAGCCTCGGTGGTACTCCAGCGCTCCCCACTCTTTTGCAGGAGGACCTACTCTAAATTTACCTGAATTATTGAAAGAATGACAGTTTGGTTCACAGCAGGTTGTGATGGGCACAGATTCTAGACTTGAACCCAATTTTTTGTAATTCTAAGCCTAAGGTCTAACTGCAATGTACTTTTTTAATAAAACCAATATATTATTAGTTGGGGTTAGATGCAACGGGGAAGATAAATGGTGCGAAAGCTGCCTCTCCGGCCCCTTTGCACTACTTGGGGGAGCCCCACTGCCTGTGCCCTCCTCTTCGCTGGGAGTGCCCACGGGGAACAGAGCGGGAGTCTCAGGACCCGCCTTCACTTGGAGATGGCCGAGTCAGTCTTGGTGCTCAGCCAGACGGCAGCCCTTAGTCTAGCAAGCGTATGTGTTGCACTGAACTGACTGCAAAAGAATTGTCTTCCTTTCAAATCAAGATTCTGTAAGCCTTTTCTTAACTCTCTCAAAGCAAAGGCTCTCTTAGGTGGCAGCAGAAGCCCCTGCTCTTGCTGGTATTGCTGGAGTTATTCCCGGACAGCACTTGAGAAAGGTCTCTTCATAGTCGTCTTTGAACAGAATAATATTCATAAGAAAAAAATGTAAGCTTTTTTTTTTTTCTAAGAATGCCTAGTTCCAAGATTTAAGAATACTTCAACAAAGCAGAAAATCTAATAAGACTCAATGCTTACATTGTGTTTTCTTTGGAAAACGTTTCTTCATGTTTGGCATTAGTCAGGAATTCAGATATGTGACATCCCACCCTTTTTCCTGGAGCCAGTTTGAGAAACACAGTATTTACGGTATTAAAAATGGAAAATACCTTTCTCTTCCCGGCAGTGTGGTAAAACTGAACATTTGGCAATGCTGGAGAAAGACGTGGCTTTTTCTGGGATCCTCTAGCAGAATGCTTGGATAGTGAAATAATAACATTTTTCATTCCTGAATAGTATTTGGATTAAGTTATTTTTAGCAAATTGCTTTTTATGGAGTGCAAAACTGGTTTTGATGTTTATAATTATAAACTATCTTCTATTTGACCTGCATTTGCAGTCTGTATAGTCCTCAGTAGCTGAAGCTTGATTTGTAAAGTCACCAGTGAAATCTTCCACAAGCTTGCTTAGCTCCTCCTACTTAAAGAGCCAGTAAGATATAATTAGCCAAAATCAACTGTGCAGATCTGCTTGACATTAGACCTTGATCGTGTGGCTCCTGTGTAGTCAAAGATGATTTCTGGCCCCTGCAGTATAGCTCACGCATACACACACTGGTCACCCTGTGTGGTCTCTCTCTCTCTCTCTCTCTCTTTAAGCATTCCTATGCAGAACATTCTAGTGTTAGCCTTTCATACACGTACAGGGTTAATCCGGCATATGTGACTCTTGTTTTTGAGTTACATGGTGCAGAGAAAGGGTAAACAGTGTATGTGAATAATGAATTGGAATTACTTTTAGAGCATGTTCCTTTAAAAAAAGTTCTTATTGTCTTCTGAGTCTGCTTGATTTGACCTTCGTAAGTTAACACAGAACCGTCACATACACGCACAGTCTCTTTCCCTTTCTAATAAGCGTGTTGAGAGGTGAAAGGCTCATTCCCGACATCAAGGAATCCCAACATCAAGGTTCCGCTGCTCAGGTGCCCAGGCCTGAGGGTGCAGGCCTCCCGGAGATCCTCACGTTGGGCCACCAGGGCTGTTTGTGCCTTCTAGTCCGCCAGCCCGAAGAGCGCTTGGACGTCATGCCCTGGTGCCTCTGTCCTGGCTGTCCTGGGTCTCATAGAGCCTGAAGAGACAGGAGTCTGAGCCATAATGCTCTGGGGCACCTGCCTGAGGGTGGCACCTGGCCACTAGGCTGGACAGGAGGCGGCCATCCCCAAGTGCCACCCACGTGGCATGGAACTGTAGAGCCACCTGTGCACAGCTACTGCCGGTCACACCAGCCGAAAGCGCTTTCCTAACCCTTGCTGCACTGAAGGGGGCAGGGAGAGGAAGGAGGTGGATGTCCTCTGTTGACAGTAATACCCACTGCTTTTCTTTCCTTTTGCTTTTAATTTTACTCGATTATGGTGATAGCACTTCACATGAGATCTACACTCTTAACACATTTTCTAGTGTGCACTGTTGTCGGCTGCAGGTACATCATTGTGCATTTAATTTTTCACTTTTTGCTTATGTTTAGTGAGAAAATCTTCAGGATCCACATACTCTGTCTCTGCTGCAGGGAAAGTTTAATATTAGGGAGCTCAGTTTAGCCTGTTTGCTGAGAGAAAGGAAGCCAGCCCGGAAGTGTGTTGTGGGAAGGAGTTGAGCAGGGTTAGGGTGGGGAAACAGGGCAGTTTCCCCAGTTTCTGTAAGCCAGTTCTCTACTTATTCACTTTGAAATATTCTGGGAACACTAACCCTCTCCATGTGCACATGACACAATATATTAATACAAACTGTTTAAAGCTAAATACTGGCAATTAGATTATTAGCTGCCGTGTGACTGCACCGCCAGGAATACAGATCACTGGTCACAGTGTTCGCTATGTTTCACTTTCTTTTCTAAGTTTAGAAACAAACACTTCTTAGGGAAACTATTTATAAAACCAGCCTTACTTATTCAGAATTGACTCATGAAACCAGATAGAACTTATACAGTGTTAATATGCATGAATTTAATGCATATTATGCTATATGCATGCATTTAATAGGTAGTCACTGGACTACATGACAGGTAGAAATAAGAGGTAGTTCATAGAAATTACTCTTTAGCGTCATTTTTACAATATTACATGCTAGTTTTCAAGTTCTTCCCTTGGGGATGGATTGGTGTTAATAGACTGTAGACTTCCGCCCCCTTTTACCACCACAGATAATAGAGGTTTAGCAATATAATGACAAACAAGTGAGGAGATATGTTTGCAGTATCCGTTTAAATGTTAGGAATTGTTGTTTTAATAGAAAAATTAGCTACACCTGATCAGTGCTTTGTAGCCCTTGAGAGCGGAAGTCCCAGGCGAGTTCTGGGCTCCAGGTTGGTTTGCTGCCGTGTCAGCCATGTGCTCAGTCTGTAGAAAAGGTGTTCTTTGTCAGACTGCAGGGGCACCTCCAGCCAACGCTGCTTTGGTTCCCAGAGAACGCCTGCGTTTTTCTCCCTAGCCTCAGGGACACAACAATGACATTCTCTTCTGAAGGGACACAGTGTGCAATAAATATGATTGAGATTTCTGGAACTGGGTTAGGGAAATGGAAACCCAGACCAGTGTGGGGAATCAGGCTGATGTTTCCATCTTTTTCAGATTTACATGAGCCCAGAGGTAATTCTGTGCAGGGGCCACTCAACCAAAGCAGACATCTACAGCCTGGGCGCCACGCTCATCCACATGCAGACAGGCACCCCGCCCTGGGTGAAGCGCTACCCTCGCTCGGCCTACCCCTCCTACCTGTACATAGTAAGTGGCGCAGCCGGGCTGGGGCTGGGGGTTAGTTCCACCAGCTGCGGGCGGGGCAGGGGGTGCCCTTCATCCTGTAACACGGGGGGCCCCAACCTATGGTGAGTTGTACAATTATTTCATTATATATTACCATGTAATGAAAATAGAAATAAAGTACAATAAATGCAATGTACTTGAATCATCCTGAAACCATCCTCCACACCCCTCCGCGCCCCGTCCATGGAAAAATGTCTCCATGAAAACAGTCCCTGGTGCCAAACAGGTTGGGGACGGTTGCTCTGACATGATGGTGAGATGGTCACCCAGGAGAGGCAGCTGCGAGTTCTTACCTGGGGCAAGGAAGCTCCATTCTTACATTCTTACAAGGAAAATATTGCAATTTAATAGTAACTTACTATTAACATCTGCATTGAGCATAAATTATATGCTATTCCTTTATGCATGTAATAATAAAATACCACTCAGTAGCATAAATCTTTCAGCCAAGGAACTTGTATATATTCTTTGAACATTTTTTTTTAAAGAAGATGTTAGATTATTGATCTTCATACCAGCTTGGCTTGCAGTGGAGCATGCAGCTCCCGTTTTATCACTGATGGATTCGGGAGCAGACACTTCAGCATGACTGCCTAGTGACCTTTGGGCCATGGACAGGAAGCTGTCACTGATATGCAGACCTAGCATGTATCTTCTACCACATTAAACCAAAAGATGGGTTTCTCTAAGTGTCCTTAGGAAATTGAAGGGAAGCTTGTTTAAGATTATGAACTGTATTTGCTGCAGGGCAAAGGGGTGGGAAACAAATTAACACTGGTGCTAAGAGAGCTGGTTTATTGACAGATCCACAAGCAGGCGCCTCCACTGGAAGACATCGCAGATGACTGCAGTCCAGGCATGAGAGAGCTGATAGAAGCCGCCCTGGAGAGGAGCCCCAGCCACCGCCCGAGAGCAGCAGACCTACTAAAACACGAAGCCCTGAACCCCCCCAGAGAGGACCAGCCACGTTGTCAGAGTCTGGACTCTGCCCTCTTTGAGCGCAAGAGGCTGCAGAGTAGGAAGGAGCTGGAACTTCCCGAGAACATCGCTGGTAGGGACACCCTGCTGTGCCCATGCCCCTTTCTGTCCCTTCTTTCTCTGTCCCCATCAAACCTCTGATGTATTTCATAGTTTATAAAAGCACTTGGAAAAAAAGGAAATGATTTCTTGAGTACCATACATTGTTTGAGAAATTTTAGCAAGAATAGTAACAAAAGCATTTAAAAAGAAAAAAATATTGGCTAATTTACCATCAAATAATAGCAGATTTTCAGTGCAAATTTAGGGAACACAGTCATTAGAAATTGCCTCTGACTTGCTTTGTTAAAACTTGCTTTATTGCAACATTTGGCTGCAAAAACAAATTGAGCATGACAGTTTTGCTGTTGGTAAAGCATGAGGCTTTGCTTGATTCACTTATGGTAAACCACTCCAGTCCTTGTCTGGAAACATCACTGGCACTGCCCTGCACAGATAAAATACTGAGTTTGAAGTCAACTTGCCTTTCTGTCTTCCTCTGCTTAAAATCTCTTTGCTGGCTGTGAACCTTTCCCATTTAGGAAAGTTGCCTGCATTCCAGGAGCCTTGAACATGCATGGAGAAGGGTTTTCATTTTTTTAAAACTATCTGTGGCATTCTTAATCCATTTAGGTCCAAACTCGGATGTCAAGCCTGGAACACTGGTTTGCATTTTTTTCTGCTGCTTCTCTGGCTTTTCTGTATTTAAAAAGAACCATCTGGGCTCTTGGAAAAAATGTCAGGATTCCTAATTAATTTCTTGTCTTCATGGACTCCTGTTTGAACTCTTGGTCGTGTATGTCACATTACACAGACTTGCCCATAATGTTCAAAGACCAAGCTTTAGAACTTCAACACTGTTTCATTAGGCCCTAAAAGATTTTTTTGCAGGCAGAACAGGTATTTATTATTTGACATATTCCCTCATCCTCATTTTTTATTTTTTCTATGTTTCCCTTTTCAGATGCTTCATGTACCGGAAGCACTGAGGAATCCGAGATGCTGAAGAGACAGCGGTCTCTCTACATAGACCTCGGCGCCCTGGCGGGCTATTTCAACCTGGTTCGGGGGCCCCCAGCGCTGGAGTATGGCTGAACAGCGGTGCGTTTGCTCTAACCCGGCCAGCATTTGTCCCCTGGAAGCTGGTTCTGCTGGCTCTGCCTGGCGGCTCTGTGTAGTGAATTCTGCCATTTGTTAGGGGACGGTGTGGCTCCAATGACACGTGAATGCGGCTCCAGGTGGCCCCTGTGTATTTAATTTGTGAAGCTACTCTGGTGTGGACCAGATCTCGAGGCTCTCATTTCTCAGGTGGTGTGACTGCAAGGGAAGAAGCAGAGTGAGTGCACAGGAGCGTCATTTCTGCTGGCTGATTCCATTCACCGTGCACTGTGCTCAAAATTTTAAAGATACCAACCACAAGGATACTCTGTTAGCCAAAATTACTATTCTTGGTTCTTATTTAAGTATAGGATCTTCATTTAACTCAGAATAGTTGTTTTGTATATATTGGTGTATATTATGTAACTCTTTGAGCCTTTGTTGTTAGATTCTGATGTAAACTGAATTCATTATGTTTTGGGTGAATGGAACAACTTGAATATTGTACCAATATGCTGGACTAGTGTCTTAAAAATGGCTAACTGGTGAATTAGGAGTCATCTGACAGCAGGTCACGAGTGACAGTTTCTGTTATGTTCCTATGGAAACATTTTGTACTGTACATGCTATGCTTAAAACATTCAAAACGTGTTGTTTTTGAATGTGGATAAAACTGTGTAAACCACATAATTTCTGTACATCCCAAAGGATGAGAATGTGACTTTTAAGAAAAATAAAAACTTTGTAAATGATTGTTGTTACTTTTGTAATTCTTATGATTCTATTTTCTTTTAAGCATTTGTATATTAAAATAGCATACTGTGTATGTTTTATATCAAATGCTTTCATGAATCTTTCATATAAATATATATTTAACATTGTAAAATATGTAAGTAGTCTTATTGAAAGTATGTTTTTACATTATGCTAATGAAACCCAACACTTTTGTCCAATGTGATTGGTCAAATCAACTGAATAAATTCAATATTTTGCCTTAATTCTTGTGGAGTGTGATTTCCAAATGGAACTGGGGGTGGGTTAGGGGGCTGGTCTATAGGTCGTGCCACTACGGTAGAAGGCCAGAGTGCCGGGAGTTTGCGAATTGTATGTCCTCTTCTATTGCTGTTGTGTAAAGCCATTGCTGTCAGCTGAGTGGGTTGTGTGCCCCTGGTTCATTGAAGTAGAAGAATAATTGTGAGCCATTGGTGTAGAATAAATGTTCTATTTTGCATCTTGTTTTTATACATTTATACTTCCCTTGAATATTTGCTTGCATGTTCTTTGCCTATCACCATTAATATTTGGCAAGCTGGTACTAACTTGCCATTGTATAAGTAGATTTAAATCCCGTGCACCGAGTCTAGTGAAAGCTGTCGAATGGGAGTGTGATGGGTGATCCATTTAGTGGATAGGATTAAACACTGTTACGTGAGCTACACAGCGTCTCCGGTGATCCTCACGGGATACACATGAAATATGCATTGTGGCCTCTTTTTTTTTTCCAGAGAGGGAACGGAAGCATAATGAGAGTAGGTAACTTTATGCTCAAGTTCACAAAGCAAGCAGAGACAGAGTGGGTATTCGGACCCAGGCCCCTCTGACTCCAAGACCCATGCTCTCCCTCAAGTGGTACGGCTTGGAAGTGAGAGTTCGTCCTAAGTGAGGGACCCTTTCGCTGCAGAGGACTCTGAGTGCTCCCCTGGGCTCAGTGCCCCAGGAGAGGGCGGAGGCGGATTTCCCACGGAGCCGCTGGCCTGTGGGCGCAGGGCAGGTCCCTCGCTCACACGGGCCCTGCGTGGCCTTGCGTCTAACTTCACATCGCCCCAGATCAGGCTCCGCAAAACCTGGGCCTACTCTGGTAAAGATTTACAACTTTTTTTTTTTTTTTTTGAGTCAGAGTCTCTCTCTGTCCCCTTGGGTGGAGTGCAGTGGTGTCATCATAGCTCACTGCAACCTCAAACTCCTGGGCTCAAGTAAGCGATCCTCCTGCCTCGGCCTCCGAGTAGCTGGGACTACAGGCGTGTGCCACGACACCTGGCTAATCTTTTCTATTTTAAGTAGAGACGGGGTCTCACTCTTGGTAACGCTGGTCTCAAACTCCTGAGCTCAAATGATCCTCCCTCCTCGGCCTCCTGGAGTGCTAGGTTTACAGGTGTCAGCCCCTGTGCCTGGCCACAGGTATACGACTTTTGATGATTTTCATGAAAAACTTATATAGTCAATATGAATTGAGTTCCATGTAATACATCCATTTGGAGAAAACTGTTCCTTTTAAATAAAGTGTGATTGTCATGGGGGGACCTGCAGATGTTTGCTGAGAGCTGGTCAGCAGTGGTGGTGGTCACGAGACCACAGAGGAAGTGGTCATGGGAAACCACGAGGGGAAGTCAGGGGCTGAGACCTGCACCGAGGACTTGCAGCGCTGTTCACCTGGGAGGCCAAGCGTTGCAGCCTGGGACGGTCAGCAGAGAAGGAACCAGCTGCAGGGACGCCAGGGCCCAAGTGGGTTTCCAGAATGCGCCACGCGCCCTCCTGAACAGAGCACCCGCACCGTCGGGCTAGCGTGGCTAGGACAGAATCACCAGTCCTGAGAGCAGCTTCCACTCACCTTCACGATGCCTGCTTCAGGTAGCAAGCCTCTGACCGTGTGGGGTGACGGACGCGTGTGGAAGGCAGACAGCCCTTCCCAGCTCCAGCCTTGGAGTCCATCTCGCCTAAGCCCTTGCTAGACAGATGGGTGGCCTGCCTGCTGGAGGTCACAAGGCTGACACTAGCGCCTCATCTTCGAATCCCCACTACTCCCCTGCATTTGCCGTGAGGTTTGCCAAGTAACCAGAAACAGGATGGAGACTGCTGGCCAGGAATCTGCTGGACCTAATGGGAATTTGCCCAGCCGTGGAGAGACGGTTTCCACCTGGGACCAGCCAGTGCATTTCTGTCCCTCCAGCTGTTTCCAGCTGATGTCTGCCGTGTCCCCAAGCACCCTAGTGGGACTTAAAATTGATTCTGTCAGTCTCCTGGGTTTCTCCCAGGTGCAAGTTCACTGTCTACCAGTCACAAGAAATTTGGTCTTTCACTGGAAGCACGTTTCTATAGTGTCACTCAATATGAAAGTCTGTGTTTTTTGGCCGGCCTGGGGGATTCTTTTCATAGGGCTGCAGTGTGGTTGGGAGTAGAGATTGCTTGGGGCCAAGCGCCCTGGGCAGCTGGGAGGGAGCGCGCCCAGCAGGAGTACAGGCCTATCAAGGGACCGCTGAAGACCTGTGGCACCAACTCTGGGCAAGGAGCTGTGCTGGCCCTCCAGGGACAGACGCAAGAGGATGTCCAGCCCTCTTACTTATCCAGTCCCCGCTGAAAGGAAGGACATTGCATTTGGGAATTGTTGGAATTGTTAAAACTTTGTTTTAATTTACATCCCCATCTGTCCCCAAAATGATTTTTGGCCAAGCATTTACTTGGCCGAAAGCATACCATTTACCTATGAACTGGCTTTTAAATGTCGATCTAATCTCCAGTGCATACGAAAACGAGGAGTACGATAACATGGTTCGGCTACCAACATCAGATTTCAAAAGCTTGCTTTGGGCCAGAGAGAGGAGAGCTAAAAAGTGGCTACCTGCCAAGCATTTCTGCACCAATCCGCACGCACCCTTGTCAGGATGTGTGCTCACCTCTCTCTCTGCTCACCTCTCTCTGGGAGGCTGTACAGATTTGAGGGTGGCAAGAGGAGAATCATGTTCCTGACTCTGCTGGGCAAAGGCCCTCAGCCCAAGAGCAGCTGCTACATCTTCACCAGCCGGAACTAGGTCTCTAGACTTCTTCCCGCATTACCTACGTTTAACCTTGATGGGGGACATCTGTTTTGTCACTCTTGTGAATCAAAGTGAGAGACGACCACTCACAGCCAGCACACAGAAGAGCAGAGCATGTGCCGCAGTGATTTTCAGTGCTGGGAAAACGTTCTGAGTACTTAACCAAGGCTGAGACATCTGCTTCACCACATATTACAGAACCAGAGGCGATAATAGCTTGCTATGCGGCTGCCCGGGGTGTAACAGCTGGTTTAATGAGATCCTGTTAATTCTGGTGGCCCTACAAGGGAGGCCAACTGGAAATTACAATCAGTGAGTCATTGGCTGAGAGCATGGCATTCTCTCATCACCGCTGCACATGGAGCTGCCCGAGTTGGCCTGGCAATCAGATCGTTATGCAAGTAACACTAAAGATTAGGAGAGATTTGGAATTGCCCTGCCAATGTTGGCTCCTATGATCGTCTTCTTTAATTTACTAATGCTAAATGTTCTCTATGAAACTTAATATAATCCAGCTTCGTTTCCCATGTGATCCAGAGAGTTTCAGAGCATTTCGTGGAACACATCTCCGTGAGTGCCCACTTACAGACCCTAATAGGTTTGACTCTATTGAGCCTAATTTACATTCTTTCAAGGGACAAAGGAAGATGAGAACAAAGAGGAATATTTTCAGCAATAAAAGGGTTAATGGGGCAGGGTGCTGTGGCTCACGCCAATAATCCTAGCACTCTGGGAGGCCCAGGTGGGAGGATTGCTTGAGGTCAGGAGTTCGAGACCAGCCTGAGCAAGAGCAAGAACCCACCTCTACTCAAAATAGAAAGACATTAGCCGGAAAACTGAAACTATATATAGAAATAATTACCCGGGCATGGTGGCGCATGCCTGTAGTCCCAGCTACTCGGGAGGCTGAGGCAGGAGGATCGCTTGAGCCCAGGAGTTTGAGGTTGCTGTGAGCTAGGCTGACGCCACTGCTCTTTACCCAGGGTGACAGAGTGACACTCTGTCTCAAAAAAAGGAGGGTTAATGGGCACTCCTGGAGGCTTGGAGCTAGGAGCGGAGTCGGCTTCTGGCTCAACTTGCTCTTTGCAGATGCGCCAGCGAGAGCCCAGGGGACGGAGGTGGGCGAGAGAGGCCGCGCTCGTGTGAAAGGAGACGGCACAGCCTCCACAAACACACTCAGCTCCCCTCTTTCTGCCTTGGGTTTCCTCTGACCGGAAATTTGGGTCTTACCAGAGTTTTGCCCCTAATAGGAAGGAGAGACTCACAGCCTAGGAGGCTCCCAAAACCTCTCACCGCTTCCCCGTGTGGACTTACCTGTGAGTCCTTGCCAGGGCCAGCAAGCAAGAAAGCACCAACTGTTTCTGCCTTAATTAAGTTACCTCGGAAAGGAAGAGAAAGAACAAGGTAATTGATGTAGATTTTCTCACTGAAACCGAAATTTCCTTTTTTGGTCTGGCTAGCAAGCAAGAGAGAACAGAAAGATCTGGCACGCGCTTTCCTCATTCACCGCTTCATCCTCTTTCTCTCCCTCTGGACACCCCCACCCACTCTAACTCCCCAGCTCTGCTACGCCGAAGCGATTGCTGCTGGCAAAGACAGTCTATGCATGCACAAACACGCGTGATTATATGACACCCTTCTTTGTAAACAACAACAATAAGCATAATCTGTACATAGTTTTACATCTTGTTTTTTTGACAGAGTATTTCCCAAGGATTACAGAAGTAAATTGCTCTTAACACAAGCAATCCCTTAGCATGAGTCTCACTTTGTACACAAATCCATTTCTGCCACGAGATAGGAGGCTCTCAGTTAGCATTCCTTTCTTCCTCTGGAAATTGAGAAATGGAACAAGATGACCTTTCAATTTGCTTCCAGACATTGATTCATTTTACAGGAAAGGAAATTGAGTGGCAATAAATTTGTCAATGTGTCTAAGGTTCAAATTTAATAGTTTGCAGAGCAGGGATGAGAACCAAAGCCCTTGACTTCTAACCTCAGGATTTTGCCACCAGACCATACTGCTGTTTGCTGCTGTGTCCTTTTTGGTGTCTATGGCCTGAGACATCCCAGAGCACACGTTTATACTTATCTTAGCTTTTGGGTGTGGAGAATTGATAGGAATTATCTGGCTAGATCGATCAAGTTTTCTTTCTATGTAGCAAGAGACTAGAACCTGTCTCAAGTTGATGCCGTGAGATACGGTGTAGGTGGATAAGGATAAGCTCTGGGGTAAGGACGGAGGGGAGAAGAGAGGCTATGCGTGGAGGCAAAAATCAAGGTGACATTAAAGAACTGATGGTGTGTGGTGCAAGCAAATCCAGTCGTGAGCTGCTCGTTTAGGCTGACAACGACACAGAGTGCCGCGGTGCCAGCTGTGTGCCCAAGGACTGTGGGGCGCGGTCGTGGGTAGTGAGAGGTGGCCTCACTGACAACTTACCTAAGAGACGACAATGAACTAACAGAAAGTAAGAGAAATAAACTCACAGCACATAATTGGCCCTTGGAAGAGGAAACTCACAGCACAACTGCCCCCTTTGTTTTAATCGAAACACTTGTGGCCTAACTCGCTCTCTCTACGAATGTCACTTTCTCAGCCCGGAGGCGCCCTGAGCGGACAGGAGGGCTGCGAGCTCCCGGCTCCAGCTCTGCCTCGGTCCCCCAGAACCAGAGCACAAGGACGCGGGTGAGCCGGGCTCACGGGGGAAAGGAGAATCAGACAACAGCTGCAACAGCGCCACCGCCCCGCCATCAGCCTGCTGGGCAGAGGGGAGCCGCTTCCCCCTTTAGAACTCCAAACAGCTCTTCCTCAGCGGCCGAGCCACGGCCTCTGTCTTGCCGCCGCTCGCTCTCTCTCTCCATTTCTTTCTTCCTTTCTTGGAGAAACAAATAAAGTTCTACCTCTGTATACCCTGACTCTGTGTGAGGACTCTTTCCGCACCTGTGTACAAGCTCCATGGCCTTTCAGGCAGACACAGAGTCACCCTCCCGGGCACTGACGCCGCAGAACACAAACTCCTGCGCACGCACGCCGTGCTGCGGGTCGGCACGGCCGTTTCTGTTTGGGACGAGCAGGATCCCGGCGAGCCGTGAGTTCAGCAAGTGAGGCCGAGCGTACCAAGAGCAAAGCTCTTCCAAACTCGCCTGCTCTGGCCTTGGCAGCGTGCAGGGTGCTGGTCGCCGTGTTCGTGGCTTGGAGGCTGAGGCCGGGAAGAGGCGGCCCGAGCGGTCGGGCCTGGGCAGGGAGGGCTGCGCTGCGCGCTCGCAACGTTTGTTGAACTAGAAGCGGCCAAATCGTGGCTTGAGCCATTGTCTGAGTTTCATATGCCAAGTAAGGGGCACCCACATAGGAAATAGAGCCCGGTATTCATGTCTTATGTACGACCGATGCCGTGGCAGTCATTCTACACAGATTACAAACCAACGGTGCCTGGCAGACCTGAGAGCTGAACCTGGTTCCATCCGATTCCAAAACTTGTGTCCTTCCTATTAAATGCTGCGATTTCCCTGTGTCCTGGAGGGAAGAGGAGAAAGAGATTTCCTACCAAAGCTTGTTAAGGTGAGAATCCAAACCCTAGGACTCTTATAGTATTCCTATTTCTAGAAATGAAGTTACTTGAACTATTATAATGTCTGGGACTGGAGCATGCCTCTTTGACACAGCAGAACTGTATGGAATGCGGTCTGTCTGGACAGTAAGATCAGGACCTACAAACACAGCAGCCAGGACGTGGGCGGTCAAGGGCAGGGCGAGCGCGGGCCGCTGCACGCGTGCACGCAGCGAGCCGGGGCAGCTGGCCTGCGGGAGGCGGCAGGGAAGGTCTGCAGCGGGCTCACCCTGGGCTCCTAGAAAACAGCGCGACTCGAAGCTTAGGTGCCACTGCTGTTCGGAGATGTGATTCCAGGAAAGTGAGAGAGAGGAGCCGGCGGGGTAGAGCAGGTGGGGCAGTGGAGCAGAAAACACACAGCTGGCTGCCCGGCCACGCGGGCCAGCTCTGGAGAGGCCACACAGAACACAGTGTCTGGAACAGCCCACGGAAGGGAAAGGGGAGGGTGTATCCCCTCCTGTGTCCCGCCGAGCGAGGTCTGCCCACGAGCGGCCACCCTCCTGCCCTGCTGAGTGGTGTCTCCACACACCCTGGGCGGCTTGCACCTGCTGTGTGTGGCGCCCCGCCCAGAGCCACGAGCGGCGGCAGGGACCAGAGCCTCCTGGGGCAGTCAGGCCTGGGCAGCAGAGCTCGTGACTCGCACCAGAGCAGGAGTGGTGGGGCCGCACTGTGCCGGGCACTCCCCTTGGCGGAGGTCTGGGCTGTCGGTGGCAGCCACACGACCACCGTGGCCATGGGTGGGGGGGTGAGCAGCCAAGGGCACGGGAGAAGGGCGGGGTCAGGTGAACCCGAGCAGGTGAGTAAACTGTATCTGATACAGAGTTCCAAGGGAAATGAGAGGGGACATTCAAATTAGGGTATTTTTGGAAAAATCTATTCACAAAGGCGAGAGCAGTGTCGGGAACCACAGGGGGAATCTGCCCCTCCGGGCTAGTGGCAGCAGAAGTGCGGCCAACCCCCGGCTGGAGGATTTCGGGACCGGAGTGATCACTGGGTGGAAAGAGCATCCCGTAGAAGAGGCTACCTCGAGAGGGCGATGACCCTGGTGAAGGGACTCCACCGATCCCCAGGCAGCCGCACAGAGGGCTCGAGGGTAAGGTCTCCACCCACAAGCCAGAGAGTAAGAGTCTACTGACATGGTTGCTACACGCCAGCCTTCTGGGGCCCAGAGCTTTTTGGGGCAGGACGGGGAGTGGATCTGGAGGGTGCATGGAAGTTACCCAGCACAGCGGCTGAGACGGCGTATAATCGAGGTCATTTTCATTGACTGAGAGATGACGTAGTTTGCTGAAGGTGAGAGCACCAGGAGAGACCTTTGCCAGGGAGCAGGGTGGCTGGGACAGAAGAGCGTCACGGGCCAGGGAAGAAGGGCGAGCCAACGCCCAGGGGCAGGGTTGAACAAGGCAAGTTTGTGAAGCCCCAACTTGGCCCAACAAAAGTTGAAGGATTGTGAGAGATATTGGTAAGTGGGTGGGATCTTACTTTGAAGAGTTTTGAAATAAAGCAGGTCAGTTTCCCCTTGGTGTGGCAGGAAAAAGTTCGCTATTTAATGTTTTGAGATGAAAGCAGCATTAAGACCAGCCTTGGCAGAACAATAAACTAACTTCAGAAAAAAGAGAAATTGGATTCCAGGAGTCCACCTGAAAAGCTGTTAAGCTAACACAGAAATGCAGCAATACACGCCTGGGTTTGGGAGGTGGTAGAGGATATAGTCATAGACGACTTCAAGGAAGAATTGGTAGGAATTGCGTATGGCTGGATGTGGGGGTGAGAGAGAAGAGGGAGTGGATGGCAAACATACACAGTCAGTCTTATGACTGAGGGGCAGCCATGGCTGTGACAGAGAGAGGGGCCCAGAAGGGCGCCGGGCCAGGGTGGATGTGGGGGCTGGGTGACGAGGGGTTTGGGGTGTGGAGACTGGGAGACCCAGTACTTAATCGTCTCTTCTAACCTTGACATGTGCCACCAAGGTAGTCACCTGTAAAAAGGACAGCGCAGAAGCATCGGAGGGGATTTGTCCTAGGGGTGCAGGACACAAGGGTGCACCATCAATAGAGAATTCAAAAACAATACTGAAATCAACTAAAGTCAATTGCCTTTTGATTATTATCAGGCTCTGGTCAGTGACAAAATATTCCTTCCTGAAAACAATCTTTTGTCAGTCTAAGTTCTAACCATGGCTATAATTACTGCTGGCTTTTAATAACATATTTTAAATTCAAATTGGTACATTTCAACTCCTTATCCTTTAGTAAACATTGTATGGCAGGTAATTTGGAGAACTAGTTATAAAATTATCCCAATGGAGGCCGGGCGTGGTGGCTCACGCCTATAATCCTAGCACTCTGGGAGGCCAAGACGGACGGATTGCTCCAGGTCAGGAGTTCGAAACCAGCCTGAGCAAGAGCAAGACCTTGTCTCTACTAAAAATAGAAAGAAATTAATTGGCCAACTAAAAATATATAGAAAAAATTAGCCAGGCATGGTGACACATGCCTGTAGTCCCAGCTACTCAGGAGGCAGTAGGATAGCTTGAGCCCAGGAGTTTGAGGTTGCTGTGAGCTAGGCTGATGCCACGGCACTCTAGCCCAGGCAACAGAGTGAGACTCTGTCTCAAAAAAAAAAAAAAAAAAAAAAAATTATCCCAACGAAGAACTCAGCCAGTAGTGTTCATTTCAAGAGTTTGTTCTTGATGGCATATAATTGCTGAAATTCACTCAGGAGCACTGGGGGCTCTGCCCACTCTCGTTTCATGTATCCTTATGTTTGAACAGGAGGCTCGAAACCCACAGTGGCAGCCTGGTGGATTTAGAGAAGACACAGAACTTGAGTCACTTTGATTCTATCATTCAGTGTGACCACTTGAATTTTTTATTCATGTTTAAAATTTAAAACAGTCAGAGTACAAACTATGATTCGAAATATTTTTGTCTGGAAAGTGCAAACATTAGTTCATTCATGACATATTTTATATTTGAGATACATCTTTAAAATTAAATTTTATTTTTCAAATTTTAATTACTAATTGTTGGTTTTAAAACTAAAAATGAATCAAGAAAGTAAAACTTTTTTTTTTTGCCCAACACCAATTGTACGTGACTTGAGCAGCAACCCAGTGGAAAGGGAAAATGAGCCTCTCATAACAAACACTGACCCTTCTCTATTGCTCACCAGAAAGGAGAAAAGAATGAAACAAGGTTTTATTTGACAACTTCACGGTTTCATGAATGTCTACCAAATGCCAAAAATATATAGAGAAAAGAGATGGTTTATTATAAAATTAACTTGTTTTGTTTTTGTTGAAAACTGCTTTGCAGATGAGATTTAAGTAATAGAACATCCAACTTGACAACTACCTTTAAAATTTGGTAGAAATTAAATCTTAAAGTCCCTAAACATGAGATAGCTAAATCACCTCTCTCCTTGCTTAGAAAGATGAAAAACATTGGCAGTGGAAAGCAAACTCCTAAAAACTATAGATACTATCCAGTAAGTGAAAATAGATTAAAAAGAAAAAATTAGGCCAGGTGAGGTGGCTCACAACTGTAATCCCAGAACTCTGGGAGGTTGAGGTGGGAGGATTGGTTGAGGTCAGGAGTTCCAGACCAGCCTGAGCAATAGCGAGACCTCATCTTTACTAAAAATAGAAAAAATTAGCTGGGCCTGGTGGTGCACACCTGTAGTCCCAGCTACTTGGGAGGCTGAGGCAGGAGGATCGCTTGAGCCCAGGAGTTTGAGGTTGTGGTGAGCTATGATGACGCCACTGCATTATAACCCAGGTGACTAAGCAAGACTCAGTCTGAAAAAAAAAGAAAGAAAGAAAAAAAATAGTGAGAAATTTTATATCATCATTTTGACTTACTTATGTTTTTAACCAAGCAAAACATTTCTTTCTTTGCTTATAGAGCAGATATGTCATTAGCAAACAAACAAATTTTTTGGTGCTGGTAGAAATAAACATAAATTGCAATCTAGTTTTGAAGGGACATTTTGTAAAACTTAAACATCTTTAGGAAATGATTTTATTTCATACATATTACCAATAAATTCAAAATGAATTCATTCGTCATCTGGGAAATTACATTGAATTGGAAATAGTGGTAAGTGTTAAAAAAGCAAAATACACTGAAATTCTTTTTGATGAAACTCCTGGTATTTCATACAGTTATTAAATATTTGAAGTGATCAGATATGTCCATATTAAAGATGAACAAGTTAAAACAGTCACTTTGGGAAGTCTGTTCTGTTTCTGGGAAGATGGGTGCTGACTGCGCCGGGCGCTTGTGGGGACAACTGCATGCGGGTGGCCCAGCGGGAGCCTCTGCTGCGGTCCAGGCTGACGCAGCACAGCCGGGCCAGGCTCAGGGCAGTGTGCAGCGAAGACCAAGGGAACTGCTCAAAGTTCTTCCGTGCCTTCTGCAAGCCATTCTCAGCACTTTGGCAGTTTTTTAGACATGCTTCTTCATGTGTGATATTTTGGTAACTATGGAAACATTTTATTCATTTTTTATAGTCTCACCTCATCATTGAAAAATGCTGCAGAGAGTAGATAACAAATAATAACCATCCCAGACAAGAGGGCGTGCCCGGTAGGAAGCTGTGTGTACCACAAAGACTCAGTTTGAAAAATTAATCCCAAACTTTGAGGTTAGAGGATCACTTAGATTTTGCTCTCTGATCTTTGCATTGTCCACGTTACATTTTTTTTCCCCTGGAGAAAGTTTTAGATAGGTTTATATGACACAAAATATCTGTAAGCAGCTGGAACTGGCCTTAAACAACATATAGTAAGCACTGACCTTTAGAATTGTTCCTTGAAGGCTGGTGCATAGGAATGATGGAGATGACCTTTAACTCTGCCCTGCAAAATATGTCACTTGTTTAGTGAAATTTACACAGAAAATGAAATTACTTTGTGAAGAAGAATGCAGAGAAATGACAAAAGATGTGGGCTTATGTGGCCAGAAGAAACTCTCAGGGCCGTGTCTGGTGCCCCGGCAGGGGTGGGGGCACCTATAGCCCCAAGGCCCTCCAGAACCTGAAGTGTGGCCCCGCAACCGATCCAAACTTCACAGAACAAATCCTTGTAACAAAAGATTCGGTCAAAAGGCCACACTTGAGGATCCAGAAAGCCACATGTAGACACTCGTTCTAAAGAAATAGATCAAATAATATCAACGTTTACTTTCATTCTGCCATTGTTTTACCTGCCTTTTGCAGACAAAGAACAGCTTTGAACATTTGCATCAAACAAAGAAGAAACCATGATGAATTTTCTGGAGAAGTATTTGGAAGATAATGGACGATTTTGAAGGCAAATCCTTTTGAAAGTTGCTCAGCTCAATCTCAATGAAACAAAAAGATACACAGTGTTGCAATTTCTAGGATTTATTGTATGAGATTTATGTGAATCTCTGCTAAACTATACTCCTTCCCTAATTATGTGTACATCTGTTGTCTCATGTGAAGAAAACTTTTGAAGTTAAAATTAATAAAAGGTGTTCTTAAATCAACTACAAGTGAAGAAAGGCGGATGAGTTTGAGCACAGTGCCTACTGCACATGACTATGCAAGACAAATTTTGAAAAAGCCATTCACAGATTTGCAAGAGTTACAGCTGGAAAACTAATTTATTATTTTTTATTACAACAGGTAAATATACACAGATAATTTCCCCCTTTTAAAGAATACATTATGCAATTAAAATATTAATCATTTACCATTTTCTTTTTTGTACTGTATTCTGTATTTGAATTTTGGGTTTTTTTACTGGCATGATTAGTAGTGAAGTTCAATAAAAGAACACTTTCATTACCTGTGCTTCTTTTCTGGCCATGACTATTGTTTATTTCATCTCATGATTATGACTAAAAATAATTTTGTCACATGGAGGAAAGGGATGTTAAAAAACGATCCCCTCCAGGGGTTGGATATATTAGGTGTGCCGCTGTGATAGAGTCTTCTTTGTTTGCTGTACAAAGAGGCCTTTTTTGTTAAGTATTTAGAAAATTGGATAGCTTCTTAATTCTTGATCATGGTTTAAGCCTAGGCCTAGGACTGCTCCTACTTCATCTTATCCAGATCCTGGACAGAGCTCACACACAGTGGGGGCTTTAATAAATACTTCTTGAGCAAATGAGTAAATACGTGGCAGTCTCCTTCGGCATAAAGGAACACGTGGATTCCTAACAGGACTTAGGGAGGATTTAAATGCACACTGAAAACGTAGCAAGGAGGAGACTGATCGTCAGCGTGACACTCCCAGAAGGTCTGTACACTTTGGCATGGATTTGAAGATCTCAGTTGTACACAGCTTACTTAGCAAGAAATTATGACCCATGAGAACAGGGCGTTGCCTTCATAAATAAAATTCAATTTGAGAGGAAGGAAGCTAAGTGGCTAAGAAAATGGCAAAATAACAAGAAGAGCTGCAGCGAGTGGAAAGCAGCACAGAGAAAGAGGAATGCCGCCTTCCCTAAACAGCTGTCGAGCAGCCCACACGTGTCTTGGCTGTTTGGCACCCAAGCTGGAGACATGAAGTTTGGTGATTTATGACACTGGTGTGAAGCTTAATTGAACTTTTAGTACAAATCTTTCATTGTGGGTCCATCACATCTGAACTAAAACAGCCCAACTACTCAAGAAGGGTGGTATTTGCTTCCTTCCTCTTCTGCACTCCCTGGTGGTAATTAACAACTAAGCTGGGCTAACTAAAAAAAGGTCTGAGAAGAAGAGGAAGTGTTTGAAATTGCTTGGTGTGAGTTTTCAGTACGTTTTCGGTAAGTGTGTGCTCTGCCCGTTCCTCACCGCGAGGCCTGGTGTTTTGATGCTGTCCCAATGTGCCCTGCTACATAGATCCGTTTAGGACTGGAATGGAGGCATGAAACACAAACTAGCATTGGAACAAACAAAAGATAGAGTTTATTCCATAGAGCAAGCCATTCAATTAGCATCCAAGAAGGGTTTTAGTTTGCACAGAGGGCGGCCAAAGAGACCATGATTACTGCAACATTGTTTATAATTATGAAATATTAGTAATGGCAGGGAAACAAGTGAATTCTGGTATATCCACTTATAGATTTTAGGTGATCAACAAAAACATCATGAAGAGTTAATAATTGTACAAAGGAGTTGACTCACACTCCATCCCCGTAGCTAGGGTTGTCTGATCAGCAAATCCGACAGTGCTGGCAAAGAAGTCTCCCTCGTTCTTATGACCAAATGCAAACTCAATACCTGGCCTACCTGCACTTTACTGTAGATTCGACCTTCAAAAACACCCTTGACCTCGTCCCCTCTGCACTGCACACACTCTACCTAAAACAGTCCTTCCTTGTTGCCAAGTAACCCTGCTAAGTCTTCAGACGTTGGCTTGTCCCCAATGTCACTAGGAGAAGCCTTCCCTGACCACCTCCCTGCCACCAAGACCAGACTGGGGGCTACAGCACTTCGTGCTTTTTGCACGGGGTTGTAACTGTGTGATTAGTTTTGAGGCTAGACCACTAGCTCCATGAGAGAAGAGCACTGTACCCCCAGGGCCTAATGCAGCCCTTCCCACACAAAAATGCCCAGGATGTGTGTGTGTGTGTGTGTGTGTGTGTGTGTATATATTACATATAAATATAAATATATATATTTGAGACAGAGTCTTGCTCTGCCACCTGGGTAGAGTGCAGTGGTGTCATCATAGCTCACTGCAAGCTCAAATTCCTAGGCTCAAGTGATCCTCCTGCCTCAGCCTCCTGATTAGCTGGGACTACAAGCTCGTGCTACCACTCCTGGCTAATTTTTCTATTTTTAGCAGAGACAGGGGCTGGCTCTTGCTCAGGCTGGTCTTGAACTCCTGACCTCAAGCAATCCTCCTGCCTCAGCCTCCCAGAGTGCTAGCATTACAGCGTGAGCCACAGCACCTGGCCCCCAGGGGATATTTGATGAAGAAATTTTAAAATCAAGTAAAAATGGAAGAATCGACAGCTATATGTGTGATATAATTACAAATTTTTGCTAAACCATACCATTTAGATAACAGAAAAAATATACTATTAATATATAACAAAATGTTTATGTTTTAATTGCCACATTTCTATTGCAACTGTGTATCATTTTAATGGTGACAACGAATCATTTTGTTATTTTCAAAAGGCAACAAGAAAGAGGCAACTATCTGAATTCAATATGTGGCTGAGACTAGCATTTCAACCATAGCGTCTATGGCAGTGCTTTCACTAAAACAGTGCACACAGAAATAAAAGACTGGAGTAATCTTTGGGTGGAGGGAAGTGACACTTCTGTCAACAACCCACAGGCCACAGCAGAGCAGCAGGCTCAGAGTGAGAGGGGAAATAACGCGGCCGGTGACACCTGCTCCGTGGGCAGGCACAGGCCACCCCTCTTGAAAGGCAAAGCCGTGAGAGAGGTTTTAGGCAGGAAGGAGGGTGGAGGGAGAGAAGATGGATGGGCGGATCTGAAGAAATGGGAAGGAATGCTGAGCAAGGATCTCCAATAGCGGAGGGGCAGCCGGGCCGCCAGGCACAGACAGCCCGGGCCGGCCTGGCTCGGTTCAGGTCCATGAGCGGAAAGAGGGAGGCAGACAGAGGGGATCCGGGGAAATCCAGCCAGGGCAGCGGAGGGCGTGTGTGTGAAGGGCACTCGGGCAGCCAGGCTCCGGGAAAGACCCCAAGAGCAATTCAAAGAAGGGAGCACGCAGCTTGGCAGAAAGGAGCATCAGAGTTTATCTGGAAAAAAGCTGGAGGTGTCAGGAATAAAGGTGTCAAAGGTGAAGGAAACTTGGGAGTTCAACTAAGATGAAGAAATCCGCCCACGTGGCGAAACTCAGCTGAAAGTCAGCTCGAGTGTGGTGTGACTAAGCGAGAGCAGGCGCTGGCCGGCAGGACGGGAGAGCAGGCGGCGGGCAGGACAGGACCAGAGAGCAGGCGCTGGCCGGCAGGACAGGACCAGAGAGCAGGCGGCGGGCGGGCAGGACGGGAGAGCAGGCGCTGGCCGGCAGGACGGGAGAGCAGGCGCTGGCCGGCAGGACGGGAGAGCAGGCGCTGGCCGGCAGGACGGGAGAGCAGGTGCGGGGCGGGGAGCAGGCGTTTGTTGTGCTGAGGAGCAGGGTGGAGGCAAGTGCGGGGTGATCGCTGGCTTGTTCCAAGGTAGGCTGGGGCCATTATGCCAGGACAACTTGTGAGGACTCTCTTTAAATAACAACAATAATAACAATTACAAAAAGGGGGAGCGAGTTTACTACAAGCGTGCTGGGGGGGGGGAGATGAGGATGGGTAAGGGATGGAGGTGGGGCCCTGGGTGGGACCAGTGTTGAGGAATCCACGGAACCCTTGATCCAGCAACTCCGTGCTTCTGGAAACTACCCTGCACTTCTATCCCAGGCTGTGACTGACCAGCTTAGGCACAGGTGGGGGTCAGCGCCAAGCCGGACCCTGCCTGGAGTTTTGGGCTGGAGACCCAGCGCCAGTAAGTCAGCTATCTTTGTATCAAATACACTGAGCCGCACCAGACATTCACCCAGCACATCAGTTAAACAGAGTAAGTTCCTCCTTACCCAGGCGTCCACAATAAGTGCCAGAAGAGTCTGAGCTGAGAGTGCAACAGCAACCGCCTGTGTACAGATGGCACCATGAACCTGTTTCCTGCAGGGGCCTTAGCAGCCAAGCGGTTAGATCCCTCACCTGCATCCACGCAGTGCAGCTCATCCGTCGTCCACACAGGATGTATGTTGGAACCTTCCATGCCCTCCCGGCCAAATGTGACCTCAAGGACTCCCGGTTGTCATGCCTAAAATTCACACCTAGGAAATGATGGAAACATACCCTAGGCTGCACACACACACACACACACGGCACTAAGGTGCAAAAGTTGGAAGTTCAGGAACCCCATGGCCTGCCATATGGGAAAGCTGCCCAGAAACGGGGCAGATCTGCAGAGAGAGTTTGGGTGGCACTCAGATCTCTGGTCCCTGCTCTTCTCATTGTAAAATTTTTTCTTGGATCCATGATTCAATGAATTACCCTTTTGGGCTGAACTTGCTCGAGTTGGGATTCTGTCTCTTGTCATCAAATCAGTATACACAGGCTAATGAAATCACAATGTGGACATTTGCCAAGAAGAATCTAGTTGGCAAATGAAGAGGGGCTCGCACCCCACAGAAGAAGTGGGCTAGTGAGTGTACTTATGACCCACAGGTTCTTGCTCTTGGCTTGGAAATGTCCTGGTGAATGTTGCCATAGGTGCCAGTGGAAACTCTAAAAGGAAGACACTGAGATTGAGCTGGACAGTTGGTGCAAGGTGGAAAGGGAGGCAGAGAACCCCAGGAAGAGGTTTGGGGACTGGCAGCTGCTGTCTGAACTGCAACTCCAGTGGCTGTGACCATGAATATGGCAGCAAGTTTAACCACCCATTTAGGGAGCTTGTCATTTAAAGGAGGACTTTGGCTGATCCAGCGGATGGTCAGAGGCAGGCAGTACGTGTGGCCCGAGAGACCATGTGAGCATGCTATTCAGCAGGAGCAGTGCTGCAGTTTTGCAGGGCTGGGACATAAAAGCATCTTCCTAAACAAACATTATAATGAAATTTCAGCAGTGTAGTAAATCATACGTCTGCAAACAGTGGGGTGACCAACAGACCCTATTTGGCACAGTTGTGGCTTATACCTACTATTCTGGCATAATTATTAATAGCACCCACTTTCACACTCAGAAGTGCCTGGTTTGAATGGCAAATTCTGTGGTTCCTCTGGTGGACAGCTAACTTGATGTGTGTCACAGTTGGGTTTCCAGGTCCTCACATGGAATAGGAATGGTAACTTCTGCCCAACGGAGTACAGGGAAACCATGGAGAACAGCGAGAGGAGGGGACAAGGGCAGGGGTGGCTTTGGGAAGAAAGAAAAAAATGAAACTACTGTGCAGTATTGGTAGGGAAAAAGAGGAAGTTATCAGGGATAAACCAAATGGTGTGGAAAAAAGAAGCCGCCATGAGAAAACTGCTGAGGACAGAAGGGGTGGACCTGCCCGTGGGGTCTGGTGAGCTCATAACCACAGGACGTGTGTTCCCTGCACAAAAATGAGGATGACTCGGAGGACGCTGAAGTGTCACAGAGGGACACAGAGTGAGTCACAGAGGCAGAACCAGACTGGGGAGAATCTGGGCCCCGAGTGGCTCACTGCAGGCAGTCGGTCAGCGTGTGTCATGGCCGGGCGGACTTGTGCATGACAAACAAGCTCAGGCCAGCAAGGTTGAGTGGCCCGGCCAGCCCTGCAAGAAAGCTGTTGTTCTGAGGTTCTCCAAAGGATTCATGTTTTTTTACCTGAGAAATTCAATGTCATTCATCAACCCTGATTGTGGGATAGACGTTGGATCCTAAAAGTATGAGATCAACCCCTCAGCTCAAGCAGATAAGAAAAGCAAGAGCGAGGGAGTGAAGGGGCTAGCCACCCACGCGGCTGGAATCGCGGAGCCCGTGCTCGGGGCGGTCCTCAGACCCATCAGGGCTCATTGCAGAGAACACACAATGCACCCCAGTAAATCCTCCTTTTGGAGATTAACCATGCACAGCAGAGCAGAAAAAGGCTTGAAAAAACTTATAGTGAAGCATCAATTTAACCCAAGATTTCCTGAGCTTATTTGGCGATGGTACCCATTTTTTTCATGTCATGCAAAATTTTTCTTTGAGAGACACCTAAGAAGGCAGTCTGGAAATGGGATCTGTGTGGCTGGCGCTTAGCGCAGACCAGTTCCGAGAGGCTGGGGCGCCTGCTGTCTCCTGCTGAGGCGCCTACGCAGCACAGGCCTGAACCTTCTCTTTCAAGGAGAAGACACTGGATTCAACCTTCATCCGTTGTTTGCAGCAAGCATTGATGGCGTGTCTGTTGTGTGCAGGGACTGCACGAGGCACGGGGGTGCCACGGTGAGCGAGAGCAGACCAGGCCCTGCTGCCGTGAAGTTGATAAGAGAGACAGAAAATAAAGAATGAAGTAAGCGAAGAAGCCAACACTGGCTTCACCGGTGAAGCGCGTGGCCTGTTTGCGGAAATGGCGGGAGAGGAGTCGGGAACTAGGGCAGGCGAAGCTCAGATCACCGAGGGCTGAGGCCCATGGGAAGAGCAGTGCACCCACCTCATCCACATCCACCCACTGCCCCTCCTGCCAGGGACCCCTTGGCCTCGACTTCCCTGCTGGGCTCCTGCATGATGCTCCACACAGGTCCAAAGGGAACTTCCCATCTTTGCTCCCAAGTGGGCTCCTCTGCCCAGGTCTTAGGGACCTACCGGCACCGCACCTCACCGCCAGCATTCTGGGCCATCCCAGACTCTCGCCACCTCCTGTGCCATCCCCACAGGGCGTCCACCCACCCACGCCTCGCCGATTCCCTGCTCTCCTGCCTCCCTTCTTGCAGCCCGGGGTGCCCGGCCTGCCTTGCCAGTGTGGCCTTTCTGAGCATGTCATTCCACGACTTAAATGCAATGGCTCTGCATCCTTTTAATATGAAATTCAAATTCCTTAACCCTGCACACAAAGTCCGCAATGACCTTGCCTCTAACCTTCCATCCTGGGACCCTGTTCATGCCAGCAATGCTTAGAGCATCCAGCGTAGTGCACGCTTTCTCTTGCCTTACGAAGTCCATGTCCCCTGCCCAGAACGTCCTTCCCACCTTCCAGCCCCTCCTTGGCCTCATTCACCACCGTAAATTTGAGCCCGTTAGGAATTGGCTCCAGCGTCAACTTCTGACACCTTACGCCTGTCTCTGCGGCAAGTGTCCCAACCGCTGTGAGACAAAGGTCGCTTCACTCGGACCGTGCCCTGCCTGTCTCCCCCTGCACGCGCTGCCGAGCCGAGCATACCAGATGTGCTCGACAACTTGATAAATAAATGAACGGCTCAGAAATGAAGGGAGAACAGGAACAGTATAAAATAGAAATATAGCACTGAGGCAGGGAAACGTAGAAAGGACATAAAAAGCAAAGCCGAGAGCTGCAAAGACAGAGACCCCCGGAAGCGGTGAAAGAGGGGAGTGAAACGAGGACCGTGCGCGTTCCCGGAGCTGAAGGCGCGGGCTGCAGGCCGGGAACCTCTCCAGGCTGAATGCGGTAAAAGGACGAAAATCATAGCTTATTGTGTAATGGGAATTTGAATGAAAACTGTTGGTGAGAACTTTTTTGTCTGGTAGATTTAGTGAAGACAACATGCTCATTCCACATGTATCAAAATAGTTTAAAAGTCAAAAAGTGAACAAGAAAGGTCTATTTCCTCTGAAAGTACAAACCACTATGTACAGTTAAGGGGCTGTTATCATATTGTTGTGCTGTTATTTACAATTACAAATATTTGCAATTGTAAATAACATGTAGGGAGGTGACCTGTATTCTCGTGCTTTCTCTATAATGTGAGTACTTTCTAACCTCATTGTTCTGCTGACTCTCTGGAACTCCCACCTGCAACAAAACTGCAAGCTGGAGTCCGACTCGCGGTGCTGAGGAGGGGTAGGGCCTGCTAATCTCCAGGGCAAATGTCCCTTCTTGAAGGTGCATCTTGTTATGAACTTCATTGGGAATTTCTGGTCATTTCAGACATGAAATCTATCCTTTCATGGAGTGAAATTAAGTGAGGAGGAGTTAACAGGTAGAAGCACTGGAGCGCTGGACGAGGAAGGAGGGAATGCATATTTATTGAACACCTACAGAGTGACAGGCAAGATTCCCCACATCACTTTTCTCATTTGGTCTCTTTTCTTTGTCCTATTTCACCCCCCACCCCAAGTCCAGGCCATGTGGGGAAGATGCTTTGATGATTCAAGAACACAGACCCACGATCTCAGATTTCCGCTTTTGGAGGGAGAGCTCTGTGCCATAAGGACGAGGCTGCTCCCAGGCAAATCTGGGATGAAGAACAAAGTTTTCCCCCTTTGAGGCACCATCTCCCCTCCCACCTACCTTCATTCCCACTCATCTGCCTGCTGCTTGGTTCCCCTTAGTTGCCTTAGTCATAGTAAAGTACCAGGGAGTGAGGGTGGTACATTTCCTAAGAATACTTTCCATTTGAATGCAGACTGGAGCGAGCGCAGTGCTTAGCTGGGGGGGAAATTATAGATGGCAAAATTTCAGGCAGTGTAGGGAGGAGTTTTCTCTGGGAAGAATGGAGGAACAGTTATCCTTCTCAAGTGCTCCAAAGCACACTGTCTAGGAGACTGCACGCTCCACCCGTCTGTAAAGTTGGTACCAGGTGAAGGAGATGCTGCTGTTGTCTTTTTGCATCTCAGACCACCACCAGCGTCAACACGCATCAGTTAAAAGCAGTTTCCAGGCACCTAGAGGGCACTTGGCTGGTCCTGTGTTGCTCTCCAGAGTTTTATGAATTTCCCTTTTCTTCATCTTCCTTACTGGTATATGTTCTCAAATTTCCCCACAGTATAAAATATTGAACTTGAGTTTCTATAGACTGAATGCTTAAGTCTCTCTCCCACCCAAATTTATATGTTGAAACTGAATCCCCAGTGTAATGGTATTTGGAAGCAGGGTTTTGGAATGTGATTAGGTCATGAGAGTGAAGCCCTAAGAAGAAGTTGGATGTCTATGGACCAGGAAATGAGCCCTCACCAGACACCAAATCTGCTGGAACCTTGATCTTGTACTTCCCAGTCTCCAGAATTGTGAGAAATAAATATTTCTTCATAAGCCACCCAATCTATGGTGTTTTGCTATTGCAGCCCAAACAGACTCAGACAGTGGCATGCCTTGGGAAGTTTTGCTTGGTTAGCCAAGGTACATAAAACGTCCCTGAGACAGTTGAACTCTGGACTCTGAGTGGAGGAAGATGTTCTGAGCCCCATTAGGCCAAGAATGCAAACACATCACTTCCTTGCCTTGAGATATTTGTTTGCATATTTGAGAGCTGCGAGTTTATAAGGATATGAGCTTCTGTTCAAAGTTTTACTGCCCGAAAAGGTAAAATTCCATTTTAAATGGAAAGAAGAAAAGCGGGAGGAGACCAGCTTTCCGCCACCTGATGTGAAGCGTTGGGTTGGCCGAAGGCGACAGTGGGTCCCAGCCAGAAGCACCACGGGGCGGCTCTGGAACGAGTGCCAGGGGAATCACTCTAGCGTGCAGGGCTGTTCCCAGAGCCAGAAATAGAAATTCCCCCCACTTGCGCTGACCACTGTTTACCTGTTTGAATGCACTCTAAGCGCCTTGACCTAACCACTTCCTTCCACCCTTCCTTTGTTTTCCCTGCCAATCTCAAAACATTACAGTATTAACAGCCAAGCCTTTGGAGAAATGAGATATCTTAATCTAAAAAACAGTGCTAATTTGAAACTGTTGCATTTATAATTAGCTATTTAGAACTAATAGCCATTTAGAACTTTAATAAATGGAAGAGTTTAACATCATTTGGGGGTTCTTGTGGCAATAAAAGCCCGAACAATGAATGGAGAATGTGCTATAAGGTAAAAGAATCATTGAATTTCAAAGCAGAAAGAAACCTTAGCTAGGATCTAGTAGAAGTCTGTTCATTCAGAGCTGTACAGACAGTCTTCTAAGGAAAGCTGATGGTCTAAAAGACTCAGGGCTACCAAGAATCAAAACCAGAACAAGAAGGTAGGTTCTTCTGACTACAAGCCCAGACCTATTTCTACTACAATGTGGCTCAAAAGAATCTGAAGAAAAGCCCATTATGTCCTGGTGTAGACTGGGAGAAGGAGGGTGGATGGATTTAAATTACAGGTATTTAGCCCGGGCGTGGTGGCTCATGCCTGTAATCCTAGCACTCTGGGAGACCAAGGCAGGAGGACTGCTTGAGCTCAGGAGTTCGAGACCAGCCTGAGCAAGAGCGAGACCCCGTCTGTACAAAAAATAGAAAAATTAGCCGGGCATGGTGACACATGCCTCCCAGCAGCTACTCAGGAGGCTGAAGCAGGAGGATTGCTTGAGCCCAGAAGTTAGAGGTTGCTGTGAGCTATGATGGTGCCACTGCACTCTAGCCCAGGCAACAGAGCAAGACCCTGTGCAAAAAATAAATAAAAATAAATATATATGTATGTATTTTTGAAAGTGAGATATAAGAAGTTTAAGCTAGATTAGTAAGTAATAAGAAACTATGAAGCTTTTAACCTGGTGGCTTTATCATCAAACTTCAACAAAATACTTGAGTGGAAGCCCATTAGGCCAGGGAATATAAGACAAACGCGACCATCCAGACGACGCGGGTGCGGTGCCCAGAGAGCGGTAGGCCATAGTCTAGGACACGCTGATGTTCAAGTACAGACTCTCTGAGAGAACTCTGATGGATTTGAACAAATTGACACAATTGGAAGACAATGTGCTGTAGAACAAATAATCATAACCTTTGGAATTAGAGAAATCTGGATCCAGATTTGCAGGATGCAGTGGGACCTTAAACTCCCTGAATCTTAAATTCCTCCCTTAAACAGTGACGTCAAGAGTATTTACTCCATGGGAGTGAAGACAACATGGGAAAATGCATGCAAAGTCACTGCATATAGTAAAAGTCAACGTGAGCTAATCCTCTATTAACATTTTAAGGCATAGAATCAAAGGAGAGATCGGAAGGAGGACGCCAACAGAAACACATTGTTATCTGGAGTGCAGCCAGTGGAACAGCTAGGAGGAGACGAAATAAGACAGGCAGGACCAGGGTATTAACACAAAGGAGGTAAGGACACAACTAACTCTTAAGGTAATTTTCCTTAATTTATTTCCCTTGATAGAAATCAGTCTTGGTTATGTTCCAATCTAGACCACATTACATTAGGCTTTATATGGTGCTTAATCTATGATATCTAGATAGGTCAAGGTAGGCTTCAGACTTGAAAAAATTGGGCCTCTTTCCTTATTTATAAAAGCTGTGATTTTGCTTATCATGATAAGAGAATAGGAACATGCACTTGGAATCCATTTTTAAATTAATGCATTAAGTTAAGGCATTTTTAAGTTAATGAAAATACTTGAGAAAGCTTTGTGATCTTAAAGAATCCATTTATTAAGGAAAGAAAAGAAGAAAGGAAGAAGGAGCAAAAGAAAGAAGGAACAAAGGTAAAAAAGAAGGAAAAAGGTAAGAAAGAAGGAAAGACAGAAACATTGACCAACGTTCATTTTTTTCTTGTAGAGTTAATGAGGTCGCCAGATGGGAAACAAATGGGGGGAAACCCCAGGGAGAGAACCAGGAGGCCGATGCGGGAGGTGAAAATTCAGAATGGGCTTTCCACTGAAACAGCTGCAACCTGGAATTGTCAGAGAACCTCTTACACTAGAGATGGACTTCTGAAGGGGTTCAGGTATTTCTAACCCATTGCCCTAAGCATAGTGTAAGGTAGTGTTTTTCAAACTGTGGGGTTGAGTCCTATCAGGAGGTTACAATGTCAATTTAGTTGTTTGTAATGAGCATTTACAAAGAATGACATAGAAGAAAATAGAACCAAATGCATAACACACAGGGCCGCTAGGTATGGTTGTGCAGGTTGTGCACACTACGCTGTAGCCTGTCACTGGCATTACTGTCCATGTGCCAAGCACCCCTAGCGTTTTTCGTGCATCACCCAGAGACCAGGAGGTGGTGGGTCTTATTAGTACTGATAAATATTTTCATGTGAAACTTTTATTTATATGTGTGTGAGTGTGTATGCCGTAACATGTATTTCCTACTAGGACTTGCTGTCAAAAAAAGTTTGAAAAAACACTGTGATGGTGATCTTATATCTTTTTTTTTTTTTGCTGTCCAGCATTGGCACTCCCTTTCTGGTAGGAATGCCCACTTGTGTGAGTCTTGATGGAGGCGGGGCCTGGTCTTCCTGCACAGACCTTGAAGAGGGGAAATTGTTCTGTCTCTCTCCTTCCTGGAGTCCAGACTGTGAGCCACTGACCAAGGCTGGGCCAGTTAGACATTCTCACCAAGAACTTTAAATCTCAAGGAGGAAAGCAGAGATTCAGGGCAGGTAGAGATTACTCACTGTGGCAGGACGGGGTTGAGACCACCAGTCAAAGGTGTAAAGTGACCGGTACGTGACAGCTGAGGCCAGTGTCAGCCTTCTCTGGGGCATGCCTGGCTGCCCGGCCTCCTTCGGCTGCTACCTGTTTTCTGATGCCCTGAGTCCTTCAATATGTTTCCAATAAATTGCTTATTTGCATAGGTTTGCTGGAGTCATTTTTATTCTTTGCAATGAAGGACCAAAGTACATGTGTTTTCACGGGGAGCTGAACTTTGGGTATGATTCACCCACCCTCTAACTCTAAATTCTCAAGCAATCAAAATGCAGTGATACAAATGAAGAAGTGAAGCAATAGATGAAAAGAGGAAAAAAAAATACTGTAAGTTCTTTTCTTCCAAAGCATTGTTCAACAAGCACTGTTTGGGGACTTTTATTTTTATTTTGGAAAAATAAAAGAAGTATTTCCTTTAATTGCAGTAGACAAGCATATAAACTATAGCCTATGTAGTCAAAAACACTCTTCTATGATTTTTCTAATGCCCTACTTTGTCTCTTAGGAGCTAGCATTCATTAGCTTTAAACATCCTTTTTTAAAACACTTTGAGGCATTTACTACTTATTTAGTTAGCATCAATAGCAATCAGAACAACATGCAGGGTATATTCAGCACATACCCAAGTGGTTCTTCCAAAGACATGAGCTTGTGCACACCGAGGTTCACTGACTATTTTTTTTGTTCTAGAGTAAAACAAGTATAATACTTTCCTATCATGATTTTTGATGCTGTGGAAAAAAATAGCAATTTAGACCCTTTCAACAAAGATGTGATTATTTTCAGACTGTTAAAGTAGGCATTCCAATTTGTCATAACTTAATCCAGTTATCCTTTCGAGGGGGCTTCTTTATATTTTGCATCTTATCTGAGTAGAAAAACATCACATTTCTTGTACTTAGGAAGTGGTTTCAGCACTTGGAAAGACCTCAGGCACAGAGGGTGACAGGCCATGGTGACATGACGGGGGTTCTGACAGCACACACTCGAGGCCACCACCCGGCAGGGGAACCACCTGGAAACGACACATCTCAGTGGCTAAGCGGAAGCCATGTGCGAATTTGCATCAGTCTGCCCAAACGAATGACGAAAGCCAAAGAAATCACACTATCCAGTCTCTAGGCATCAAAGGGTTTCTTCTAAAGCCATTAGTTTTAACAGTTTCTCAGGTGGATAAGGCAGAAGTTTGATGAATTTCTTGTTTGTCACAACGAGTTTGCTTCCCGTTTCTCTTTTATTTTTCTGCATCATTTGAGCACAACACCCCCCCACACACCCGCCCCCAACCCTGCGGGAACTCTGTCTCCCCCTCTGCCAGCTGAACCCTTCCCGGGAAGGTGCTGCTGGAACCCTGGTTTGCGCGTCAAGGCGGGGCCCTGGGCTCTGCACGCAGCCCGCCCTGCGCACGCTCCGGGCTCTCGCCTACCTGGCCTGCTCTTCCCCGTCTCTGGCATCTGCTCTGGGCTCCGCGGAGTTCCCCAGGGCTCTGCCGTGGTGTTTGCACTCTAGGGTCTCTTCCTAAGCCATGTCCTCTGCTGCCTGGGCTGGGATTTCACGGCCGTCGGTCTGTGTGCCAATGACTCTCGCATACGCGTGTCTGCGCCAGTCCTACTGCCCTGTAACTCCCACTGCCCACTGGACATTTTCACCTAAGTGGCTTTGAGCACCAAACTCTGATCTTTTTCTTTTGCACGAATTCTTTTCCAGGGGCTCTGGGGAGTCACACCTACAAGTGATAAAATCTCAGTAAACATGTTTTTATGATAAGGTGTATTCCCCGACCTGATTGTGGTATAGCGTCATGTGAAAGATAGAAGACGCTTGTCTTAACTCAAGGGTTCCTTTCCACTGATTCCTGGTCTTTGGACAAAGCCTAACTCTTTCAGCCAATTGTCAACTAAAGAATCCCTAAACCCACCTATGACCTGTAAGCCCCCACTTTGCGAAGTCCCACCTTTTCCAGGAAAACTCATGTATGGCTTCCTTGTATTGATTTATGACTTTACCTGTAATCCTTGTCTCTCTCTAAAATGTATAAATCCAAACTGTGACCCAGCCACAGCCAGTCCACTTGCTCAGGGCTTTTTGGGCATGGCTCCAGGCCATGGTCCTCAAATTTGGCTCAGAATAAACCTCTTTATTTTGCAGGGTTGGTCTTTTCTGTTGACAACATTCGGACAACTCAAACTCATCTTCACAAACACGGGTCGTCCCCGCCCTCGTGCTCTCCAGTGGCTGCTCCTCCGGAGACGTTTGTAAGCTGAACCAGCACTTCACGGCCACCCCAGGGTCTCAGGGAAGCCACCGGCATCGCCCACACAACCTCTTCTCCCTCCCCTGCTCTCCTGTCTCGCTCCGCCCTCTCAGCACCCTGGACGGCGTCTTCTCACTCTCGGATCACAGACGTCCTCCCATGGCCACGCCCGGCAGAGCGTCCCAGCGCTCCAACGGTGAGGCCAGGACAGCGTGGCTGCCCGGCCCCTGCGTGCCCCCACCTGTCTGTCCAGGCTCTCGCTGTGACTTTGCTTTCGTTGTTCACGACTCTCCAGCCACCTCGACCTTGCATCAGTTGCTGAAATATTTCATAGTTTAAGAATTTAATTTTTCTTTATGGTTTTTAACAAAACCAGCAGCTCCCTAAGCCACCCTCTCCTCTGTTTTTTGCAGCCAGAGGTGCCCACTTCTAGCAGTTTCAGCCAGCGTGCTTTCTCAGCGGCCTCTCCACCTGCCTGGCCGAGGCGGTAGCCCTCAGTGTCCGGAGTGGGCGTGGAGGTTGGGTTTTCTCACACGGCCAGCCGCCACAGCGTTCAAGGACACTCCCGTCTCCCGTTCTTCCATCGTGCCTTGTGACCTCGGTCAGGGTGATGTCCAGCGTGCACGTGGCCGTCAGGCTGCGTGGAGCCGAGCAACGTGTCAACAATAAACTGGGCTTTGCCCTCAATTAGCCACTGCTGTTCGTCGGGGGCTAACGGTCTGCATATTTACCGATAATTGTCCCCGACCGACTCCCCTCCACCTGTGTTAATGTTACTTGATAAAATCAACCACTTTGTGTATTCTAATAGTTTTGTCTTCTGGAGGAAACTGGTTTTTTTTTTGAGACTGGGTCTCGCTCTGTCACCCAGGCTACAGGGCAGTGGCGTCATCATAGCTCACAGCAACCTCAAACTCCAAGGCTCAAGTGATCCTCCTGCCTCAGCCTCCTAAGTAGTTGGGACTACAGGTGTCCACCACCACCCCGCATTAATATTTTTAGTAGAGACAGGGTCTCGCTCTTGCTCAGGCTGGTCTTGAACTCCTGGCCTTAAGCAATCCTCCTGCCTCGGCCTCCCAGAGTGCTAGGATTACAGGTGTGAGCCACAGTACCCAGCTTTGAAAAAACTTTTTAAGGAGACTCCCCACCTATTTTGGATTTGTGTCAGTTTGGGTGCTCTGGGAAGCAGATACCAAGAAGGAATTTGAAATGCAAGAGAGTTATTGGAGGAAACACCTGTGAAAAGATGGCAGGATCAGGAAGCAGGAGGCAGCGAGCAGAGCGTTCACATGGGATGCAGGTCTGACACCTGGGAAGGGAGGGGGGAAGGAAGGAGGCCTGGGGAGGACCAGCCCCAGGCTACCGTGCAGCTCTGCCTAAGCCTTGGCACGGCCAGTCTGGAGCCTCCTCAGGGGACCCCACCTTGGGCAGAGTGGCCCAGGTCCAGGAGCCCTGCCAAGCTCAGGTGTTGCCTGGGAGGAGCACCTGCAGAGGACGCGTGGTGAACTCAGAGCCCTGGCAGCGGGAGGCAGCACTGACTCTTCTCGCTGAGCAGGCTCCCTCTGGGAGAGTGAGCGGAGGCCCTATTTCACCACAGACTGGGGAGCTCCGCGTCTTCTGCTCAGCTTGGCACCTTCTGTTCAACAGAGGCACAAGACGAGGCTGGAGGGCTCTGGAGCATCATCCTAATCGCAGCGTGGTTTCCATGCCTCTGTCTTAAGGAGTCTGTTGACTTCTCCCTTTTGGGAAGGACTTTCTCCACAGCTTCTCAGGAAAGAATGAAGGGGAGGCTTTTTTCTTTTTCTTAAAAAACTTGCCTCTCAGAAGATGTCCTTGTTGTAATCTCATGCTTAATCAATATTTGGCTGAGTAGAGATGTCCAGGTAAGAAATAATTTTCCTTCAAACATTTGCGGGTGTTCTACTTTCTTCCATCCTCTAGTACTGCTCTTTACAATGCTAAACTCAGTCAAATTCTCATCCTTGACTCCAGTATTCTGAAATTTTGTGGCAACGTGTCCTAGCACATTATTTTAAATATCCTGGGACTATTTTAATCTGGAAACTCATTTTATGATTTGGGAAACATATATATGTTTCTTATATGCATAATTACTTTTTCAGTTAGTTTTTTATAAACTCTTAATTAGGTCTTATAATTTTCTTGTATTTTGTTCTCTTCCTATTTTTCTGTGTTTTTTTTTTTTTTGCTATAATTTCTGGGATATTTCCTTAATTTAACTTCAAAATCTTCTGGAGATTTTAAACCCTTTCTCCTATTATATTTGAATTCTAAAGCACATTGTTGTTCTCAGAAAAACTTCTCTTAAAATGCTGTTTGCATTTCATGGATAAAATTTCTTGTCTTTTTTTCCCTGAGAAAATTGGTAGTAGTCTTTTTTAAGTTATCTTCCCTTTTTCCTTTACATTTTTTATTCCTGGTTTGTTTGCTTTGACCTCCATTTTTCACATGAAATGCTTCTTCAAGTGCTGGCCGGTCCGTGGCTGCCTGCTGCATCTAGCAGTTGATGCACAGCGCCTGGCTGGGAGTCCTGGCGCGTGGAGCAGTCTGCAGCCGTGAGCTTCCCTGTAGGGTGGTCTGGACACGCTGTATTGTTGGGAAAAGCTCAACAGCTTCTTGAGTTTTGTATCTTTTGGTCTTTCCTTTTGGAGTGAGTGGATTTTGGATTTTCTGGTCCGTCTAGATCTGCAGTCCCAGCCCCCAGGCCTCGAACTGGCACCGGTCCCCGGCCTGCTAGGAACCGGACCACGCAGCAGGCGAGCTGCAGGCGAGTGAAGCTTCATCTGTATCTACAGCTGCTCCCCGTGGCTTGTCCCCCCACCCCCCGTCCTATGGAAAAGTTGTCTTCTATGAAGCCGGTCCCTGGTACCAAAAAGATTCAGGACTGCTGCTCTGGATGGAAGAAGCCTGGCCACCAGCCCCTGAGAGCCACGCGCGTGGGAGGCTGAGGTTTGGCAGTTGGCACATCTTCACATAAGCTCCCTCTGCTTGGACTGAGTACCGCCTCAGTGGGGCTGGCCCCATCCGGGACCTCTGCTTTACTCTTTCCAGCGAATGATCCTCCCTCTTTCACCGGGGCAGGGGTGGATAGTCTCAGAGTGGGGGGTCAGTATGGGGTCTTCCTGCTACTCAGACAGACTTTAATCATATCTAGTTGTTAGCTCTTCGAGAGCTTCCTTTCTATGCCCTTTCCTCAGCGTTCAGAGTCTGCAGTTTACAGCAAGCTGGTTCCTGACTCTCCCACCACTGGGCTAGTGCTCACTTTCTCTTGGGTCTGCCAGACAGGACACCACACGTCTTTCTGTTTTCCAGCCCCTCATTTCTTTTTTTTTTCTTCTTGCTATTGTCTTCTTTTCTTCCCTCTTTCTTGTTACTTTTATTTTGGTCTTCACAGTTTATAAAAAGTTCTTTGCCTTGCGTTCATTTTAGTGGCGCTTCAGGAGAGCGTGGAGGCGGACAATAAGGCCTTCTGGAAGCGGAGGTCAGCTGTGATGTGTTCTAGAGCACGGAGGAGGAGAGCACTCCTCCTCTGTAGTAATAAAAACTGTCATTTCTCTTAAATCCAAAACAGATTCTTATATATTTAAAAAAATTGACATGTGTGAGTTTTATTTTCTATCAATTTCATTTCAGGATAGTCAAGGAGGCATTTGGTAAAAGGTTGAGAACCACTGCACTGCACTATGTAGAATATGCTGAGTTTATGACCTCGCTTCTGCCAGTAAGTGATTGCTCCTTATGCTAAGCAACAAGCCGTTGATTCAGCAAATAATTGTTCATAATAATTTAATTTAATTTTTTTTTTTTTTAGAGATAGGGTCTTGCTCTGTCCCCCAGGCTGGAGCGCAGTGATTCCAGTTCACTGTAGCCTCAAATTCCTGGCCTCACGCCGTCCTCCTACCTCAACGTCCCAAGTAGCAGGGACTACAGGTGCACACTACCACACCTGGCTAATTTTTTAACTTTTTGTATAGATGGGGTATCGCTGTATTGCCTCGGCTGGTCTTGAACGCCTGGCTTCAAGTACCTCGGCCTCCCTGAGTGCTGGCATTACAGGCATGAGCCACTGTGCCCAGCCCATAACAGTGTGATCTTCAGCCTGAAACCCTTCTTAAAAGCTAGGAAAAACAAACGCAGTTTTATATGCTTCCTCATATGCTTCCGTCCTCGTTTCTGTTTTTAAGTGTAGACCAGGAAAGCGTCCCGCCGCCGGCGGTGTCCGGGCGCTGGCCGCCTGCCTCTTCAGGCCGGGCTGGGAGCGGGACAGGCTCGCGTCCAGCGCGGCCTCGGCGGAGGGAGCACCTCGGGACGGGCAGAATCCCACACGCGTGCAAAGCAGGGCCCAGGACCGCGAGGGGGCGGGGACGGACGTCAGGCAGCCGGGCGTGCGGGAGCGAGCGCGGCCGCGCCGGTCACAGAGCGCAGGGCGGCGCGGTCGCGGGGCGCGGGGCGGCGCGGTCGCAGGGCGCGGGGCGGCGCGGTCTCGGGGCGCGGGGCGGCCCGGCGTCCGGCGGACTCTTGGCTGCGGGGCTTGGCAGGCACTTGCCCACGCCGCGTCGCCGTCTTGCTCCCCTGGAAAGTGGGCATCGTGATGCCACTGCCTCAAACACGTGTCCTGGGGCACGTGAGGCTACGCGCGTGGAACTCTGGGAATACGGAGGCCGGCCTCCAGCACCGCGGAGGGCGCCCTCGCCATCGCTCTCCCACTTCCGCTTCCGCTTCCGCTTCCGCGCTCGCTCGCCCGCCCGGGTCTGGGGAGGCGGCGGGAACTTGACCCGCGCTGCTCCGCGGGCGCGCGTGTGGTCTTCAGGGCTCTGCTGTTCAAAACTAACGAGGTCCGCACTGCGCTCGAGAGTGCGCTTTTAAAATAAATTCGTGGGCAGCATCGTCTGAACTTCAGGGTAGAGTTTAAGCTCCAGACCCTTATTACGTGCTCATCGGCCCTAAGACATCCACAAGACAAGGAGCTGTCCGGGCTGGAGCTGGGCTCAGGTGAACCAAAGCCCGCCCGCAGTGAGCAGCTGTTTACTAGGCTCAGGTGAGAAAAAATGTCTGGTCATATTTTTTGGAACAACAAAAATTGAATTTAGGCTGCTAGTCTTTCAGGGAGTGGAAGGTGGAGATGTCTTCGATACTTTTTTTTGTTTTTAATTTTTTGTAGAGGTATGGTCTTGCTATGTTGCCCAGGCTGGTCTTGAACTCCTGGCTTCAAGTGATCCTCCCTCCTTGGCTTCCCAAGGTGCTAGGATTATAGGCGTGAGCCACTATGCCCAACCTCATATTTCATTTTAAGGAACTAGCAGAGGGTGACCCTCTAAGAACTGGAAGCAAGCATTGATGATGGGAACAAGGTCATGTCTGGTATACACAAGATGCATTATTGTTTATGGACTGCCCCACAATGCCTTGCTGCTGTGATTCCCTGACCCACCCATGTCTTCCTGGGCTGCTGGAGTGGAAGGCAAACTTCTTATCTTCCTCAGTCCCTTCCCAGAGGGGAAACTGCTATCTTATCTGCCTCATTGGAACTGGCAATTTTACTGTTCCTTAAAATGTATCTCTGAGTAAGCGAATTTTTCTGGCCTATTTCTGGGAAAAAGCTAAGTCAAAATTTAAAAATATTAAAAATCGTGATTTGACAAAGAGAAAGCTGACTAAATATTTGGCTCTTAACGTAAACAATAATCACGACTTTTAAAAGAACTTATTTAGGTTAAATCTACAACAAAGGAAGTCATTCACTAGAACATACTAAACACCAAATTACTTTAAAATGTGTTTGCAGTAGATGTTTGACTGCTTATAAATATATTTTAAGACTTTATGTAAAAATAATTCAAGGAAGCACTTTTTAATTACCATAAATAACATAAACAATTTTTCCCATGGATAAATTAAGAAAATTAACACATACCTTATTTTTCTGTTTTTTGATTTTTAGAGGCAGGGTTTTACTCTGAAGAGCAGTAGTCCAATCATAGCTCACCATAACCTTGAACTCCTGGGGTCCTTGAACTCCTGATCCTCCTGCCTCAGCCTCCTGAGTAGCTGGGGCTATAAGCGTGTGCCACTATGCCCAGCTAATTTTTTCTACTTTTTGTAGAGATGGGGTCTCACTATGTTACCAAGGTTGGTCTTGAACTCCTGGCCTCAAGTGATCCTACCACCTCGGCTTCCTGAAGTGCCAGGATTACAGGAGTGCACCACTGTACTGGCCCAAGCATTGTTTTTCAATGTGCAGAAAGAGTGCCTTATTTAAAGGGTGACTTCAATATTCTGAATGAGGCGCCTCAATATATAAGATTCCAGTAACAGGGTGGGTGGTTTTGTAAGGGTTTGCAAGTATGGAGGCAGCAGGAAACACAGCCCATGCCCCTCATTCCCTTCGCTCCGGGACTCGGAATGATAGGAACAGGCACCCAGCAAATTTGTTCCCTGAAACTGTAGATGTAATTTCACTGCTTGTATTTTGTTCTTGTCTCTCGAGATCCTTTTATAGCATTTTCTCTTCCCTCTTAAGGCTGCTCCTCAAACTTTCTCTGTCTTACTTCGGGTTAGATCTCAAACACCCAAACTGACACTTTCTTCCTAGGACATGGGTGTAGGGGTACAGGGCTAAGCCGCGGAGGAGTGGCTTTTCGTAACTCAGAATGTCCTGCAGGAGCTCTCTGTTTCCCCAGAGCACATCCCGTCTTCCGGGGCCTTAAGTTCATTGCCACGGTATGAGTTGCAGGTAAGTGATTCACGGAAGACTCCTTAGATATCCACAAGTAATTTGCAGGGAGTTCAGGAGTTGATACACTGTTTACTAAAACTGCTCATTTTTTCGATAGAGAGACACATAATACCTTCCATTATACAGCACTTGTTAATTCCAGGCACTTTTCCTGATACCAACACCTACAGCCTATATTGGAAGCAACGTCAGTCTTGAGATCAGAGTTTGAGACTTTGCTCACTTGCTACTGAAAGTCTGAGAAATGCAGTTCGCTGTTTAGAATATTAGTTTATTCCTTTATAAAGTATGCACAGTAATAACTCATAGAGGGCTATCGGGAAGTTTAAAGGGGTTTTGTACATTGCAAAATGCTATTCATGTATAACTGGTTATTCTGAACACAGCCAGGTGCTCGATAAAATATCTGTTGGGTCTGTTACGCGAGCTCGCAGTCACCTGCTACAGTCAGTCTTGCTGCAGTCTGACAAGGGCACCACGGGTCGTCAGCTTATCTTCTGGTTTGAGCAGTGCTGCCTAGATTTAGGCCTAGGCTTGTCACTAACTGCTTGTGTGCCTGGGGACAAGTTAAGTTCTATGAAAGAAAAGTAATAACAGATGAATTATTAATGTTGACAAGGCCGACTTGCTTGGCCTTGGCTTAACTTGAGAAACACAAGCTTAGTAACCCTGCTGAATGTACTGACGAAATGACATGATGTGCAGGATGGACTGCAGTGTCACCTGGGGGGTGAAGTGGGGTGAGGGCGGGGGTCTGGATGCAATGAGGTTGCCCATGGACTCATAGCTGTGGGAGCTGAGTGGTCAATGTGTGGCAGTTTGCTCCGTTAGTCTCTTGGCTTCTGTGTATTTTTGAAATTCCCCAAATAAAAAGTGGAAACAAATAAACACCTAAAAGATTCCTTCAAAGGAATTCTGGATGTGACAATTTGGAAATTAGCTTCTGAAATCCCATTGGTGTGTTGGTGGGTTTTTTGTTTTGTTTTGTTTTTTTAAAACAATGAAAAAGCCCCTTGGTTACTTGAGTCAAGCAGGGGAGATTTCGTCATGAGGGTTCTAGGGCGGCAGTTTTCTGACCCCCCCCCCCCAGGTAGGTTTGCCTCTAGTGCGCGGGTGACTCATGCAGCAAATCAAAGTTTCACATCTAGCTGGGCTGGGCACCGATGGCCCAGCTGGAGCCCAGGGCTCTGGCTGAAACGAGGAGAGGCTGTCTCACACTCCTCTCTAAAGGTCAAAACTTTCCTCCGAAAAGATTCTTCTCCATCTGGAAGTCTCTGCATGATGTCATCTTAGATATGAACTCAAAAGGGGATGTTTCCTAAAAGTACACTTAGCCCTTTTGTGACATTCTTGTTAAGGCTAAAATCAGCCTATGGCATAAACTGACTTGTTTACTTAGGTTAAAGAAAATGCCAGAGGGGCAGGGAGCTCATCATAGCCTTGACTATGCAGACTGTCTGGACACTGGACCTGCCGTTTCACTTTGCGCCTGACTTCACAGGAATCTGGACGAGGACGAAGGCTGCTGCCTTTGTTCTCTGCACACTGATCAGACAGACTGGCCAGGACCTTCTCTCCCGCAGAGGCTGAAAGCAGCTTCAGAAATCTGCCCTGCCCGGGTGCCAGGCAGCCTCGACTGTCCAGGGACACAAGCAGGCGAGCGACGCGACCCTGTTCGCCGATTCCAGGTTCAGTCTTCCTCTTGCTTTTAAAGTGGAGGACACTGGGCTGGGTGGGGTGGCTCATGCCTGTAATCCTAGCACTCTGGGAGGCCGAGGCAGGCAGATGGCTCAAGGTTAGGGGTTCAAAACCAGCCTGAGCAAGAGCCAGACCCCATTTCTACTAAAAATAGAAAGAAATTAATTGGCCAACTAATATATATAGAAAAAAAATTAGCTGGGCATGGGTGCATGCCTGTAGTCCCAGCTACTCGGGAGGCTGAGGCAGGAGGATCACTGGAGCCCAGGAGTCTGAGGTTGCTGTGAGCTAGGCTGACACCACGGCACTCTAGCCCGGGTGACAGAGTGAGACTTTGACTCAAATAAAGAAATAAATAAATAAATACATAAAGCGGAGGACACCAGAGCTCAGGGATGTTAAACGACTTCCCAAAAGCCAGACCTGTCATGGCTGCATTGACTCAGAAGTCACTTTCTACCAAGCTCAAGAAAGCCAGAAATCCTATGTTTTACGTAGGACTTAAAGCAAATGTCCTGGAGATAAAAATCAAGGCTTTGACAGAAATGTGACAAGGACAAGAGAGCAGACATTTGCCCACATTCCTCATGCCTTGACATGGCTCAGTGGTTGGCTGTGGCATCTCCACTTTGCACAGGAGGAGAATGCAGTGCGGGCCATGGCCGCCAATCACGAATGCATGGCAGAGTTGCAAATCAGAGCCACCCTTCTCTGTGCTCAAAAGCTGTGGCTGTGTCCCCTGTTTCACTGGAGGGAATGACTGCACCCAGGTGTGGCAGGGGTGTTCTCATGGCCCGGGACGTAGGAAAACCAGACAGGAAACTCGTATCCTCTCCTTCATTCTCTGAGCACCCTCTGCAGGTTTCCTCTCTCCCTCCTCTCCGCTTTGCTTCAGGTCGGCTCAGCCTGGACAGTGACTCTCTTCCCTCCCCTCCCTCCCTCCTTAAAAATCAACCTGAGCCTCATCTCAGATTTTGCAGCCCTGTCCTGATCTTCCCAGGTATACTTTGTCCTTTTCCCCCTGATGCAATTTGCTTGGCTGTTTTGCATTGCAGTTTATTTTTTAGATGTCTGACTTCCCTGGACAGGCTGTGGGCAATGTGAGGCATAGGATTGTATCTACTAATGTATATTTTTCATTTAAAAATTGTGAACTTCAGGTATGCAGACAAGAATCTAATTCGTAACACGTTAAGGATGAGATTGATATCAGGAAGCATCCTGCATGCTGCTCTCAGCTCTCACGGCTCTCTCCACCCAGGGCCGTCCTGAACCGTGCACGCGTCATTTCTTGCTTCCTGCCTAGTGTTTGCCATGTTTGTATGGATCTCTAAGCATTATTCCTTTGTTTGATCTTGAACTTTATAAAAATAGTCTCCTGCTATAAGTATTCTTCAGCAGTTTGTTTTAGAAAAATTGAGGACTCATTTCATATTAATGTATTTAGTTATAGTTCATTCATTTTCGTTACTGCTTTGGCAATGTACAGTATTCCATTATGAGAAAATACCATGATTTTTTAAGCCATTCTCTCATCAAGGGACATCCTGGTTATTTCTGACCTTCTTCTTGCTTTTCCATGACCCTGCTATGAAACACATTCGCTTCTCCTTGGTGCACATGTGTGAGAGACTCGCTACGCTCTGATTGTGCATGTGCACACGTATATAACTCTGAGGTCATAAGAATGTTTCTTAAAAGGTTATTGTTTTGCCGCTGATAATAGGTTTATAACTAACTATAACTGATGTTGTGCATGGTATGATGTAGGGATCAATTTTCTTATTTCTTCTCCACGATGCTTAGCCGGCAGCCCCCTTTACTGAACAGCTCATCTCTTCCTTCACCTGCAGAGGCGTCTGGAGTACACCCAAGTTCCACGGGCTTGTTCTGGGCTGCCTGTCCTTTTCCATGGGGCCTTTATTGTAACCATATGGCGATAGCACATTCAGATCATTACCATAGGCGTATGTATTGTAATAGCTCCGATAAGACCAATCCTCTTTCCTTGCTTGTCTCGTACAGGAATGTCTTAGCTATCTTTGAGCCTCACTTTCTATATAAATTTTAGAATAAACTTTATGGTTCATGATAAAACCTGTGATTTTGCTGCAAATACATTCTATGTGTAGATGAACTTGGGGAAAATTGTCTTCATTTTGGTCTCAAGTATGCCAATCCTTGACTAAATTTCCTTTTCTTTAATTATGTCTTCCCTGATGTGTGTCAATAAGTTTTATGATGCTACTATGCAGAGAGGGTTTATACATATTTTTAAAATTTATTCTTAGTTACTTTATAGTTTCTTTATTTTATAAAAGTTGTCTTTTAAAAGATACATTTTCTAATCCTTTAAAGATTTTTTTCCATTTTCTAATCCTTTGTTGTTAGTATAGAGAAATGGACTTGGTATTTGAATATTCATCTTATATGAAAAATCTAACTGAATCATTTCATAATTCTAATGATTGTTAGATTGTCTCGAATTTTGTACATATGGAAAATCATATTGTCTGTGAATAGTGACAGTTTTGTTTCTTCTATTCCAATTCCTACTCTCTTCATTTTATTTGCTTGTCTTGCAGCCCAGGGCAGCGTGCCCGTTACACTAGGGCTAGAATGACGCTGGTGGACGTCGTCTTGCTGTCAGTTTTAGAGGATGCTGCGATGGGGGCGGGGCGAAAAAGAGGATGCAAATCCATCCAACATCTCAGCACTGAGTCCTGAGTGTGAGTGTGCGCTGTTGTTCCTAGATACCCCTCGCCGTGTTGGGCATCCTGATTCTTTCATATTTTGCTGTGATGACTGTCGCCGATCACCCTCCCTGCCCCGCCTGCGGGAGGCTGGCCCACACGGACGTGTCACTCTGCTCCCTCGCCCTCAGCCTTGTGGCTGGCTCTGGCCAATGGGATCGCCAGCCAGAGACAGAGGGGAGGCGGAAAGTGCGCTTGGCATGGTTTCTCCAGCTCCTCCCTGCGGGTCATGGGTGCTGCCGGGCAGCCTCTCCACACATCCCCTCTGTCTCTAGGTTCCAGTAACTGTTCCTTGCCCTGATGCCTTCAGGCTTGTGGGTGGCAATGGTGTCTCCTGTCCCCTGTCACCCAGGTTCTGCCTTGTGGTGAATACTTTATTGCCCAGCCCCACCGCACGATTTGCACACTCAGCCCTAAGCCGCGTGTCTGCGCTAATGGCTCACAGCCGGCCCCTTCTCTAAAGAACTTCCCTGGCCTAACGGGAGCTGGCTCTCCTGGGCGGTCACACCCCACAGCCAGTAACAGACTAACAGGTGGTTGCAACAGCTGCTCCCTGTCTCGGCAGGTAATAACCCCGCAGCGCAGTTCATGCTCTGGAGCTCCCCATGGGGTCAGGTCGCAGCTGGACTCCAGCTGAGATTGCACCCTGATTCCCTCCCACACTCTCTCCTGAGATCCTTCCCTCGGTAGACCTCTGGCATCCAAAAGGATGTCCCAGTCTCTGCTTTTAGCAAACTAGACCAAGCATGGTCCTAGGGGCTTCCCTGAGAATGAGGTTCTGGATTGGTTCTCTCCCTGGCCGCATGGCGATGACAGTTCTGTCCCAGGTGGCAGGTGTGGTGACGCTAGTCCCTGCTCCATTGCAGAGATTTTCACCCGTGTTACACGGGGTGGACTATGATGGAAACAGAAGCACTGGCTCGTCCCATATCTCACGTTTGGAAGCTCTATCACAGTGATCAAAGGACTAAGGAACTGAGGCTTTAAGTGGTACTTTGATGGGGAAATGTCAGGCGCAGGGTTATTATTCAGAAATTCAAGGCAAAGTGTGGAAGCCAAAGGGTTTCCATGGCAGCATTAAAGAAACGCTGGTTTTTCCTGAAGTTGGAGGGTAACCGAGCGAGGTCTGGCTCAGGAACTGACCGGTTAGAGTAGCAGAGCTTCAGGGAAAGTTGAATCCCCAGCCCAGGCCCGCCTCTCCGGCCACGGTCAGGGCCCTGATAGGGAAGGAGTGGACCCTTGAAGCTCGAGATAGGGGGATCTCGGTATTTGTGTTGAAAAATTTTGTATGCTTGAATTCTCCTAGCTTTCTACACTTGAGGATGTACCTCACTTTCCGTTTTATTTAGAGGGTGGTGCCCGCATGCCTTTGCCTGAGTGTTAAATACGGGAGATGCCTTTAAGGTAAGCTGGCCTTCCTCAGTACCTGCCTTCACCCACACCAGGCGCGGGGGTGAGTCCCTGCGTGGCCTCCCTGGAAGAATGCTGCACTTGACAAAGGAAGGGAAGGCTCTGTACAAAGCAGCTGTAAGACCTGGCTCCGGGGCACTGGCAGGAGGAAGACTCGCGTATCTGGAATGGGCCTGGGGTCTCGGGACCAGGGCTGGTTCACACAAAGGATGGGGGGTGTCTGTCAAGACGGTGAGACGTCCTCTTTACATAGCAGCTGACATCCTGGCAAGGGCTCAAGGGGCCAGGCCTTGGTGGGATGGCTTTGCAAGCTTGGAGAAAGCCAGGGGTCATGCTAACTGAAGTGGAGGCGCTGAAACTGCCGTGGCCCACTGGTGGCAGATCCACAGGCCCCGGGCAGGCCTGCTGTAGAAGGCTGTGAGGACCACCAGTGGGCATTGCTGGGAGGCCCTGGAGGACCCCCTGCACACCATGGTTATAGGAACAGGTGGTCGGAGGGCACTGGCATTGCTGAGAAGCCCATCGGGGACTGTCCTCTGCAGGCCAAGGCTAGTGGTGAGAGACCCTGTTCTAGAACTTCGGTCCCTCGTAGAGAAGGTGGCGCCAGGTGGAAGCAGCTGCTCCTCAGAAGCCAGGTGAGGGCAGTGACCATAATGGGCATGGAGTAGAGATAGCACAAAGGCTGCTCGGTCACACTGCTCGACAGAGATGGCTAATAGCCATGTTGGTGCTAGGGTAAGAGAGACAGCAGCCTTCACAGGCATCACTAAGCATATAAATCAAAAGAGACGTTAATAACAACCTGTCAACAGAAGGCTGGGACTGGTCACCACGTGGAGAGCAGGCCCCTTCGCTCTGTTTCTGGACGTGAGTAGCTCTCAGACCAAATTCTTTGGCTGAAGGAGAGTCCAGGTCACTGTAGAGGAGGACCCTGCAGCACCACGGCCACTGCATGTGGTGGTGACTTCCTTAATTTTTCCCCAAAAGGCTTTGTCTGGGCAACGGCATGCTGGGGACAGAGTTGCCCATATCTCTGGGGGACTGTGGGACACAGGGCAGAGTTGGGCTGAAACTGGGACATGTGTCAGAGTGACCAGGCGATAAATGCAGTCCTGGCCATTGGGAAGATTAGAAATAAGGAGGTGTGGCGAGGAGGGACGTGTCTGGATGGAGGGAGGGGGCACAAAGTGCAAGAATCTTCATGTCCTTTGTTCATGCCCACAACAGCGCATTCGGCACAGAACAGGCAGCTGAGAAATGAGCACAACCAAGTAGCTGGGGTGCCTCGGCCAGCAGACGCCCACTGGTCTCCGTCTTCAACCTCCCAAGTGCTTGCAACACCAGCTCACTGAGGACAGATGGCGAAGAGTTGCAGGTGACCTGTCAGTCCAGCACCATGGGTGGGTCCATCTCACGGTGGGCTCACTGAGTGCATGGACCCCCCAGTGGGTATGTCCTGGATTCCTGAGTGAGTGGCAGGGATGGGTACACCCAGTAGTAGACAGAATCCTCACAGCTGATTTTCTTGATGTTTAGAGTACGAGCAATCATAGTAGGAAAAGCCAAGTAGAAGCCCTTAGAATCCTGAGGTGGATGGTGCTCAGTGCCATCCTCAGAGACTTACGTGATGCTGGAGTCTTGGTCCCATCATACCCATTTTCTTCACCACTCTAGCTTCTCCGTAGAGGGACTGTGGCAGATGGCAGTGACCTACTGCAAACTTAACCGAATATGAGCCCCAGCTGCAGTTGCTGGGCTGGGTGTAACGCCCGCACCAGAGCAGATTAACACAGACTCCAGAATGTGGTGTGCAGCTGTTGATCTGAAAAATGCCTTGGCCTTGGTAAGTGGGAGCCCGTGTGGCTGGACCGATGTGTAGCCTGCAGCACTCGCTGTCTTTACCCTGCGAATCCACTTCCCAAGCAGCGGGAGGCTGAGGACAGAAACCAGCTGGCATCTCCCAGCTAAAGTAGGAGGTCTCACACTTCCTGATTTCAAAACTTGCTACAAAGCTACAATAATCGAAACTGTGTGGTACTGACCTAAAGACAAACATATAGAACAACTGAATAAAATAGAGAACCCAGAAATAAACCCTTGCATGTATGGTCAAGTGATTTTCAACAAGGGTGCCAAGATAATTCAATGGGTAGAAAGGACATTCTTTTCAACAAGAAGTGTTGGGAAAATAGATATTCACATGCAAAAGAATTCAATTGGATCCTTCCCTTACCCCAAAGGTAAAAATTAATTCAAAATGTATCAAAAACCTAAATGTGAGAGCTAAAACTCTTAAAAGAAAACAGGGAAAAATCTTCCCAATTAGCATGGGGTGGGGGAAGGAACCCAATTAAAACATGGGCCAAAGACTTAAATAGACATTTCTCCAAAGAAGATACACAAATGGCCAATAAACACATGAAAAGATGCTCAACATCGCTAATCATTTGAGAAATGCAAATCACTATTTTTTCCCTCCACTGGTAAATTATTCCCATTTCTATATTTTACTGGTTGCCCTTGATCAGGGGTGGGGAACCTGCCACCCTAAGGTCACATGTGGCCTTTTAGGGCCTTGGGTGCTGCCCTTTGACTGAATCCAACTTTTATAGAACAAATCCCTTTATTTTTATTAATACATTTTTGTCTTTTACACCTGGATGTATTTAAAATACCAAAGAATAAAATAAATTTCAATGAAATAATCCTCCTAGACTGACCGGCACAATTAGAACATTAGTAAGCCATAAGTGCTCAATTAGTTCCAACTTCCCCCACCTGCCTGGCACCACTACCACACGAGGCTGGCTGGTGAGAGTTTATGGGGGTCAAGTAAAACAGTCTGTTGTTATCAGCTTTTGACAACAGTGCACTGTGTTTCTGTTTGAAGTGGAATTTGCGAATAGTTGCACAGCTTCACAGTATTTTTTAATTCGATCCGCTTAACAGCCCATCGTGTTAAAGAAGACCAAGAGAACACTGAAGGAAGAAAACAAATTTCTTTAATGAGGATTGGGAATTGCAATATTATCTTGTTTCTGTTAAAGATAAGATGTTTGCTTGCTTTGTGATACTCCAATATCAACATGAAAGAAATTCAATGTTCATCAGCATTATAAAACTCATAAGGACCACAAATATTTTAAATCAGAGGGAGAGGAAGGAAAGGTTGTATTGCAGAAATTAAAAGATGAAAAGCAAAAGCAAAGACAATTCTTTCAAGGAGCAATAAGACCTGGAAGTAATGCCACTGAAGCAACTTATAAAGTATCTTATATACTCAGGAAAAAAGGGAAGCCATTCAGTGATGTAGAAATTGTGAAAGAATGCATTGTCAAAGTTGTAGGCTGCTTAGATCCTGATAACATTTGAAAATACAAACAACTGCCTCTTTCAAGGAGAGCAATACTGATCTATAGCATGAATTAGCCTTCAATTTAACAGAACAACTTCATGCAATACTTCAAAAAGAAAATATATATTATTTGGTTGCTTTGGATGAATCAACTGATACTACTGACTCAGTACAGGTTTTATACTTCATTCGGGTCACAGCAGAAGATTTTCTTTGCTACAGAGAGTTACTCTCTTTGGGCACTCTTGTGAACAGAACACAGGGAATTAGATATCTTCCACAATTTTCGAGGCCTGGCACGGTGGCTCACGCCTGTAATCCTAGCACTCTGGGAGGCCAAGAGTGGCCTCGTGGATCGTTTGAACTCAGGAGTTCGAGACCAGCCTAAGCAAGAGTGAGACCGCATATCTACTAAAAATAGAAAGAAATTAGTGGGACAACTAAAAATATATAGATAAAAAATTAGCCGGGCATGGTGGCACATGCCTGTAGTCCCAGCTACTCAGGAGGCTGAGGCAGGAGGATCGCTTGAGTCCAGGAGTTTGAGGTTGCTGTGAGCTAGGCTGACACCACGGCACTCTAGTTTGGGCAATGGAGTGAGACTGTGTCTCAAAAAAAAAAAACAAAAACTTTCAAGATAAATGTTGTGAAGTTGGACTGAATTTGGTAAATTTAGTGTGTACAGATGGTGCCCCTTGCATGACAAGACAACATGAAGGGTATATTGCACAGATAAAGTATTAACAGATCCAGATGCTCTCATTTCTTTTCATTGTATCTTTTATCAGCAAAATCTCTATGCTAAAATTACTATTTTAAGTGACAGTTTGCAACAAGTTATAAGATTGTTAACTATATTTGTGCAAATGCAACACAGCATCCTCAGTTCCTAACATGCCAAAGTTGAGCGATGAGGTATTCAGTGTGATCTGCCTTATCATTGTAAAGTGCATTGGCTATCGCAGGGACAGGTGTTTAATTTTATCTCTGCAAGAACAGATAGTTAAATTTTATGGAGAACAGAATCCGCAGTGTGAAGTATTGAAAGAAGATTTCTATAGGAATGCAGCATTTCTGTGTGATATTATGTCAAATCAAAACGACTTGAATATTTCTTTGCAAGGTAAAACTAAGTTTCTATTTAATATGTGGCAAATCCAAGCATTTTGAAAAAAGCTATCTTTTTTTCAAAACACTTCCTCAAAAGGAAATTTCAGATGAACATTTTCCTGGGTTAGCAAAAGTCACTGGTGAGCAGGATGATACATGCAAATCATTTGAAGAACACGCAGCTGTTATAAACCTATTAATTGGAGAATACAGTGAAAGGTTCACTGACTTTGCGAATCATGACATCACACGCAAATTAGCATTTCAGCCTCACCTAGTTGATGTCAGCAAGGCACCTAAAGAACTACAAATGGAATTGACTGAGCTCTCGGTCGATGACATTTTAAAGTCATTGTTTGATGCTAAGAAAGGTCCAGTGGAAATATGGGAAATGCAGTAGAATACCCACGCCTTTAGCAACAGGCCTGAAAAATGCTTTCTTGCTTTTCAATCACGTATTGCTGCGAATCTACATTCTCATATGCAGCCCAAATCAAGATGCCCTTAAGGTCACAAATGACAAATCCCATCTAGAGGGTCAACTGAAACTGTAGACCTCCATGCTGCAACCAAATATTCAAATGCTTTCCAACAAAAAGCAGACATAACAGTCATTAAAAGGCTAATTAACCTTAAAATTAACAAATAGTTTTCATTTTGAAATTATTAGGTACATAGTAGTTAGATTTTTACAAAATAATGTGCATTTTTAAGTCAAATTGAAGTCTCTTGAATGTGGCCTTATTTGATTACAGCTAAATTAATGCGACCTTCCAACATGAAAAGTTTCCCATCCCTCCCCGTGATTATTTCACATGAATATTTTACATTAATAAACTTCATTCTTCTCCCAAGTCAAAGAGATTGCTTTAACATCAATCTCTCCACTCACACTTCACGTGCCATCGTTGTCCATTAATTTTTAACTTCCCACGTTACACACTATATGGGTTCACATAATCTATTAAATATGTTTGAGTTTGGGGTTCCCACATTTTATTTCTTCACCAATCTTTCTTGTATCTCATACCTCTCTGTGACCATATCTTTTTTTCTGGAGCTATATATTTTATAGTTTTTGAGGGTCTATTAGTGGTAATCACTCCCAGGTTTTGTTTTTCTGAAAATGTCTCAACTTACTCTTTTCCTTGACAGATAATTTCTCTGGGCAGGCAAGTCCATGTTAATATTTACTTTCTCACAGCATTAATATTGAAGATAGCAATCTGCAATTTTCTCGCTTCCACTTTTGCTATTGAGAAATCAGCTATTCATTTTATTAATGTTTTCATTCTTCATAATTAATGTCTTTTCTCTCTAGCTGTTTTTCTCTAGATGCATTTAAAAATTATTCAGTTTAGGATTTCTTGGACTTGCTGGTTGTATTATATCAATTCTCAAAATTCTCGGACTGACCCTCCCAACATTGTCTCTCTCCTGCATTCTTTGTCCTTCCAGCATGAACCTCCACTCAGCCTCCGCAGGGCCCTCTGCTCTGTGTCTCAGCCTCTCTTTATTACTTTCCTTTTAATTTTTGTCCTTCTAGAGTATATTTTTGGTAATTTATTGAGAAATATCTTCCATCCCACTAATTTCTCCTCTAATTATGTCTAATCTGGTATTTAATCTTTAATTTTTAATTATAGCCCTTATATTTTATATGATAATTATAATAGTTGAAGTACTTTTGGGTAGGATTCTATTGTTGTTTCTTCCTGTCCATTCTTCCTCATGACGTTTTATGTCCTTATGCATTTTATAATTTTTGAATGTGTGCTCATGCTATTCGGAACTGTGCCCTGGGGATTATTTAAAGGCCTAGTTGGCTTGAGTGTGTATATCTCCAGAAAGTATTCGTGTTTGCTTCTGCCAGGCACCGAGGACATCATCAAACTAGATTCATTTTAAACCAAAAGTCTCCTCTTGTGGCTTCCCAGGCTGGGCAAACCCCACGGATGGGAAGATTGGTCAGTGGCCATGAAGGCTCAAGGAGAATTTGAAACATCATTCCAGAAGCAAAGCAGAAGTGGACCTGATCCTTCGTTCTCTGCTTTGGTAAGGTAGATGCCCCCACTTCACCCTTTCTTGGGTCCAGGCTGTGTGGAGGGGAGCGGGGGAGGGGGTGGGAGGGTAGGGGGTTTGGGTATGGGGGGGGGTGTTCATTGTTTGACTCCCTTGCAAATGGTGCACAGGGCTTATCTTCTGTGTCCCTAAACAAGACTGTTCCAACAGAGGTTAGGCCATGGGAGGTTGGTAGATATTTTTGGATTAGCCAGATCATCCTTGTGGGTTTGCCTCGCTGAAGTTGTACTTCTACTTTGTTCTTGTGGGAACTTCCTTGGTTTCTTATAAGCTTATCCATTAATTTCCAATATTGAATTTTATATTTTATCTAAAATTTTTAGGTTTTATAGCAGAGTTTCATGATTTTTCATCTACCATATTCCTAGAAGCAGAACTCTTATTCAATTTTATAATCCGCTCTAGAACCTTGTATGGTGCCTTTCACATGGGAGGTTCTTACATGCGTGTTGGATGGACGTGTGATCACTGCTTTGGATCACAGCCGATCACAGGCCGTCTCTCCTTAGACACCACTTGCATGTCTTCTGCAGCTGCCCAGCATGTGGCGTGGTGCTGTGCGCTCGCTGGGCGTGCGGCCATGCTCGTTGAATGAACATACAGGTCCTTGTCTTGTCTCTCTCGAGGGAGAGTTTGTAATTGTGCTTAGAGCCTGTTTGATGTATTAGTCATCCCTACGTTAAAAGCACCCATTCAGCTAATCAATGCGTCTTCTGCAAACACTGACCTATTTTCTTTCTCTTTCGCCCTTTGTGAACCTGGAGAGCAATTGACTGATAATTTTTTGTTTAAAAACAATTATGTTTTTAGTTACCTCCACGACGGTTCTCTAACATGTCTTTTCCAGGCTGAGCGACCTCGCTCCCCTCGTGGCAGAGAACACATTTCTGGGTGCATTGGTGTGGAATCATTAAAGCTGTGTGTCTGGCAGTTGTCTGTGGTTAAATGCACCCAGTAGAGATGAAGTACTCATGGGGACTTGGACAAGTAGCCCCCCTGCCAGGAATTCTTGCTGAAACCCTCTTGTGCGTCAGACTTTGGACTCCTGGGCACGGTGTTTCAGGTAACCTGGGCAGAGCACGCAAGCTGCTCTCGGCTCTGTGGTCAGCCCTTTCCGAGAGCCGCATCCACGTTCCGTGAAATCTGTGACATGCTGCCCGACCCTGACTGCCGTTGCTCACCACTGAACTTCCTGCCTTCCTGCCCAGGGATGCGCGTGAGGCCGTGAGTGGCTGGGACGCCTGGCCCCAGTCCTCTGCCCAAGGCAAATAAGGAACTTGGCCAGATGGAGGCCAAAGGAAGAGCCTGCTTATCATGCTCCTTCTTGCTGAGGCTTTGCCCAGCCACCTATTTCGTGGTCATTCTCACTGAGCATTTGAGCATGTTCGTGGCGCAGCCCCTGACACCTATAAGAAACTTACGTGAAAATACAAGTGTGACCTCGATGGGTGAAAACATGGCCCGTCTACTTTCGCCTGTCCAATAAGACAGCCAGCTGAATCGGTCCACCAGCTGGAATTACCTAGTTCCTCTCAAGCACTCAGCTTTGTGTGGGTTCTGAGAACAATATGAGAAAGGCATTGTTTCCTGGAGAACCCTCTCCACAGATAGATTTCTGAAAAGTCATTCATTCATCCATTTATTCAACAAGCTTTGCATGTGCCAATGTTCGGGATACCGCAGTGACCAAAGCAGACAGAGATCCCTGCCTTGAAGAACATCCATTCTAGTTGTGCACAAATACATTTTTATTAATGGAATTAGGTTTCTAAACGGCTGAAGGGCAACTGTTACTTAAGGGAACCTGACTGTGAATTCCTTTGTAAGAATAAAAGAAAGAAACAAAAAGGAAGTCCTTTCCATGCCCTCAGGGTGGGGGCAGCGATTGCTGGGTGTGGCAGTGGGGACCAGGTGGCCAGGGACTGGTGGGCAGGAAAGTGCTGGACCCTTCCGAACATGTGGGACACCCAGGAAGCCAGCCTGGCCTAGAGCTGCTACCTTGTATGTTCTTTTTTTTTAATGGAAAAAGGTTTTCCTTTTTTCCAAAAATTGCACCAAAGTAAAGCAAAGCTCTGGTTGATGCGGGCGTGCTGTGTAGGTGGCAGCAGTACTGCCCTGTTCATCGGACAGTAGCGCTGCCCAGGAAAAGGACGGTTCCCCTGTAACCCTGTTCTCTGGGGACGGCACCTCTCTCCCGACTCACAGCTGTGCCGTGAGAAGACAGGACACTTTGAAAAGTGTGCAGTCGTCCACTGATGTCAGGCACGCCATTCTCACACATGACACTATGTCGGATTGCCTGAACCCATCCGTGTGCGAGGGGCACTGTGTCCGGCAGCGCAGGTTCCCTCTCCCGCTCTCTGGAAGCAGATCCTCTAAGGGCCGCCACACGTTCTTTTCCACAGGGGCCACACGGCAGCCGCAGAGGAGTTCCAGGACTGGTCCTGCCCACTAGCTCCTGTCATGTTCCTTTGCTCAGGGAAACTCTTGCAGAGTTTTAAGACATTTTCTTAAAAGTTTATTGGTCTTGGGTGGGTGGCATAATGTCGTGGTTGATTAGAGCTGGGAGATCCACTGCTTTCTAGCTATGTGACCTTGTGCAAGTTACATGAATAAGCTTTGTTTCCTTTACCATGACATAGGGGTGACATTAATAGAACTTTCTTCTAAGTTTTCTTGTCGGGGGGAGCGACTCTCCACGTCGCCAGGTATGCAGTAGGTGCTCAGTAAGTGTTAGTGACACTATTTTTAACTCCTGCAGGAGAATGGAAGAGCACAAGGCAGTTTGGGCTGACTGCTCATTGGATGGCCTCATCTCCAGCATCCAGCGCCAGTGAAAGAGGCTGCCTCTGGTCAGCCACCTGCGGCCCGTGTCTTTAGGGTTGTCACATGCACTGGAAATTCTCCACTCAGGGAAGGCCTGTGGGGAGGGAAGAGAAAAACACAGCAGAAACAACAGCCCGGCCATCATACTATGACTTGGTCGAAACCTTAGCTTTCTTTCTATTGTCATGGAAAGGCACAGACTCAACTCTGGAAATGCCACAAATTCTGAAAACCGTATGGTGTCGCTCTGAGCTGGATTTTGTCTGCTCTTTGCACACACCCTTCTGCCCTCAGTCTGTGCAGGGTGCATGTGAAAGTGCACCGTGTAGGCGTCTGATACTCGGGCTTTAGGGAAAGCTGCTTCTCGCCAGATCGTGGAGATCACGCCTGCACACGGGGCTCCCACGGGACTCTCGCGCATGCGCTTCAGGGTTAAATGGTGCTGATTTCAGAATGACCTTTGGGGGAAAAATGGTTGTAACAAGTTGCCAACTCCCAAAGAAAGTACTGTACCAAAAAATCGAATGGTGTTCCATTAGAGATGAGTTTAGAAAAGGGCTCCAGTCCCCGTCGTCACAAATGCACGACGCCATCTAGTGACAAGGGTTCAAAGTGCAGGCACACTGTGGCGCCATGCAGGTCTTGGAGTGGCCAGCACAGGGGTGGCAAGGTGGGGGTTGAAGGAGCCTTCTCAGCAGAGGCCGTGCAGAACCTGTGCTGAAGGGCCTCACGGAAGCGGAAGGCCCTGGAGAAACTGTGGAGCGCTCCCCTACTGTGCGGCTTCCCATGTCTCAGCCCCCCGGGCAGATGAGGACCCCGCATAGCTTTACTCTGAGTCTACATTTGTTTTGCATTTCACATGGTGCCCCTACCGTGTTCTGAGATGGGTTAGGGTATGATTACTAACCTTGAAAATACTAATTTTCCACCAAAAACTCTTTTTGGGGAGTGAGTACATGGGAAGCTATTGGAGAATGGGAAACCAAAACTAACTTTCATTCCCTTATTTATTTATATATTTATTTGAGACAGAGTCTCGCCTGTTGCCCGGGCTAGAGTGCTGTGGTGTCAGCCTAGCTCACAGCAACCTCAGACTCTTGGGTTCAAGCAATCCTCCTGCCTCAGCCTCCTGAGTAGCTGGGACTACAGGCATGCGCCACCATGCCCGGCTAATTTTTTATCTATATATTTTTAGTTGTCCCACTAATTTCTTTCTATTTTTAGTAGAGATGGCGTCTCACTCTTGCTCAGGTTGGTCTTGAACTCCTGACCTCAAGTAATGCGCCCGCCTTGGCCTCCCAGAGTGCTAGGATTACAGGCGTGAGCCACTGCACCTGGCCTTGTTCCCTTATTTTTAATGCAACAGATAATGAAAAAGAATTACGGCCTCAAAGCCCAGCTCTGCTCTGCATGGTGGGGAAATCTGCCTAGTCCTTGGCTTTGGAATTGTAATTTTCACTGATTTGATTTGATTCCACACATTTATCCAATACATGCATACCCCCAACACTGGAGAATGGGACAGACACAGTCCTTGCTCCAATGGAGCTTTTATAATCGATTTTTTAGAGGAGAGGGTGGGTTGCGACCTCAGGGAGCGTGTTGCAAAGGGCATTTTGAAAAGTGAAATAGAGCAGAGTACAAAAGCACGGCCTTGCACGGGTACGGGGAACAGCAAGAGCGTGATGGAAGGTGGGGCCACTATAAAGCAGCAGCGAAATAGACCTGCTATTAGCAGAGAGAATGGGCTTAGGAGAGAGTCCAGGGTCCCGAGCCCCACACGAAGGCTGGACCAGGTGGGTGAGCAGAGGCAGGTCTAATTAGAAGGGGCGATGTGACTGTCTGTGGGGAGACCTGGGGTGGAAGCAGAGCGAATTCTTTATTCTTGGTCCCATTGGTAAAGACACGGATTCGTGGCTCTCACAGGGATTTGGGGTAACGCAGAGATGCCCTAAATCTCACAATTTATATTCTTAATAAACTGTTGGAAAAACCAGTCCCCAAAACCTTTGGCTTTCCTGTTTACTCAATGAACTATGCTCGTTTCTATTGTTTTGTACCTGTTTCTTCAAGCAACGTCTCATGCCTTCTCTTCTCTTGCTGGCCTTTGGCCTATTTCATGTTCTCTTTCCCCAGTAAAGCCTATTCCTTATCCCACACTGTGTGACGTGTGGCACTCATCCCAGCAGGTGGTGACACATCTTGCACCACAACAGCTAATGAAGCAAACAATTCGTAAAGCATATAAATCAATGAATTGTGAGGAAGAAAGAGTGAGCTGAGAGGGCTCGTGGCCTGGAGGTCAGGGACGGGGTCTTGGCTTCTTTATGGCACAGATGCCTGACTCGAGGACTGCTACCGGCAGGTGCTCAGAACCGGTGTTAAATGAAGGCGTATTGAAAGACCATGTGATCTAACAAGAGGGGCGCAGAGCTTTAGAGGGTTGGGGCCCCATTTCAGCAGTTTCTGGTGGGGTAACCTTTGGCAGGTGATTAGTGTTCCTGGACTTCAATTGCCTTTTCTAAAAAATGAAGATAATAATAATCTCAGAGCAGATCCGGGGAGATCAGAAATAATAAAGTAGGCACCTGGAACATGCTAAACACTCCAACAAATGGTGTTAGTTACTCTGTGAAATTTGCGAGACTGGCAGTGTCTTTTTATTGCTCTCGGCTGGAAGTAGCTAGCAAGATCCACGCCCTGTGGTCAGCTCTGCTTTCATGGAGGGGCAGATTTCAGACGGCAGGATTGGGAGACGGGTAATGAGGTGGGTCGCTCAGCTAGTTAGTGACCTTGCTTGTCATCCAGCACTCACATTTCAAAGCTATTTATTCCCTAATAATGATAACAATAATGACGATAACATTCATGGAGCTCTTACCATGTGCTGGCCACAGATCTGTGTGCCCTGATCCTGACAACGAGCCTAAGATGTAAAAGCTGTCACTCTGTAGCCGCAGGCACAAGGGCATGGGTGACGTGCCTGGTGTCCTTTAGCCAGTCAGCATGGGCTGCATGGAACTCTCCGGGCCCACACTCTGCCCTGATCCTGTTTGAGATTAGTGCATTCGCTCACTCTATGAATTAGAGAAGAATGTATTTCTTTGTGGAAAATGACCATCAAAATTAGAAAAGTTACTTAAAGTTTAAATCACAGTCAACAAGTAGTTTGAGGATCTGTGAAGAAAACACACCCTGGGATGTACGAAAAAGTTTGTCATCTGCACAACTGTGATTTTTGTCACGGGGGCATCTGAAGGTCTCACAGTTATATTACACCTGAATGGCAAAGGTCTACTGTGTTGTCATTCGTGAAAGGTTGTGTTTCGTTCACTGCTGTCTCCCAAGGGACTTCCTCCCACTAGCACGCAGGGGTTTAAGGTCTCCCACTGGTGTGTTTTGCAGGCCACACCAACCCATTTGACTGCTAGGCTCTTGCTATGTAAATGTGAGGCTTATAGGTGGGGATGTTAAAAGATTGCTTCAGTGACAAGCAGTTTATCTTTCCATAGAAAAACCAGGAACACCAGAAGCTTCAGAGTCCACACCTGCAGTTTTGGTAGCTGCCTCTTCTCCTCTTAATACTCATACCACCGGGAATGTCTCATTTTTGAAAAGGGCATCTGCATTTCCTGATGGGTTTCGTGCTCCAGGTTTGGGGGTGATTCCGCTGGGCTCCCAGATTTGGCTTTCTAGTAACACAAAGTAGTAGAGTTGTGTTTGTGTTTGTGTTATTACTTGGTGCTTTCCGAAGTGCAGACAATCTTCCTGTGGCTGGTTAGCCTCTCTGTTTCACAGAAGAGAAAACTAAAGCAGAGAAGTTTCAAACCTGTCCAGGTTCATCAGCTAGAGACTGTGGGGCTGGGGTTGAAACCAGGCAACGCGACTCCAGGACCCACGCCCCGGCGCGCAGCCGCAGGTCTGAGTGCGCGCTGGGCTCTGACTGGGGCACGGAGTGCGGTGGCTGACACTGGGAGAACACGTGAGTTGTGGCCCTGCCTGTTAACACACTGACGCCCTAACAGACGCCCCTGTGCGCCAGCCCCTTTACTTACTTTACAACAATCAAATGAAAGTAGGTATTCTCAACCTCATTTTGATGAGCAATTGAAACCCAAAGAGGTTAAGAAACTTGCATATGGTCGCACAGCTGGTTAACAGTGAATTTGGGTGGCAAACCCAGCAGTTACCCCCAATATCCGATTCTTGCCACTGGGGGTGCCATTAATTTATAGGAGGTAATGAAGGTGGACAAGCCTGGACTTTCCGGGGGAGTTTCCCCTTTAGCCTTCAAGGACTGTCAGAATGCCAGGTGTCCTCCCTGTAAGAGGCGACTTGAAATTCACAGAATGTCTGTCTTGAATACACAGACTTTTGTCTGGTATTTACACCCTCCACTCCCCTGGCATTGGTGGGGTGTGTCTGTTTTTTCAAGACCAGTGAAACCACTTCCGTCCGGCGCTCACCGGCCGCGACGCCCGCCCACAGCCGCACTCACCGTCCGAGCGACAGTCTGTGCTGCGCAGTGACCACGCGTCCGGTCTGCTCTTGTGTGACGAGGAAAGCTTGAAAGCACTGAGAGCTTCTTTTACTTTCCAGGCAGCTTTACTTGTCATGTGAATCAGAATAAGTAACATAGACATACATGTTTTCATTATGTTATTTTTAAATGTTCACAGTTTTATTTTGATAAATGAAAAATTAGAAAAGTCCTATCACGGCTGTCGGCTACAGTCGCTGTGCGCGTTCATCTGTGGCTGTCGACTACAAGCAGAGTCTCCAGGCCGGGCTGGGTTGAGATATTTCCCTGCCTGTGCTGGGTGGCAGGCTGGCTCCAGTGGCTTCGCTGTGTTAGGACGCTTCACGCTGCACCTTCTTGGTGTCTCCTGCTGGTCTGTTTTGCCCCTGATGTGCCCATGTGCAGACAGCGTGGAGCTTGCAGGACAAAATGCGGAAATGCAAGAGTGCTTGGCCAGGTAGCTCACACAAGGTCCCATGGAGCAGAATGCAATAGATCAAAGTGCTCTTCCCTCCTGTGACCAGAGTTGATCTTCCTGGAAGAAATTGCTACTGACAGCTCCTTTGGTCCACTTCCAGAAATTTAAATAGAAATAGAATAGTAAAGGTGTAGATTGCATTGAGCATTCTAGTTTGCTTTAGGAGAAAAATTCTGCACACAAAAATAAGAATATCCCTTTTGACAAGGACAGAGAACTTTTATTCATATCCTTTTAATAAACTCTCTAGAATGATTTTTTTCTTTAGTTTCCTTTTTAGTTCTTACTTTGATATCTGATATTGAATTTCTTTCTGTACTTTTTGTGGGTACATCAAGAGCATCTAAATATCTACCTCAGCTAATATTTGGGTGTTAAGGGAAAAAAACAAGAGACCTCTGTCAAAGGGCACTCATGTCTGAATAGATGGATGGGAAAGGTTATGGCCTGTTCACATGACTAGAAAAAGTTGACCAGGACTTACTGCCAAATATTCTTTAAGCTATCAAGTATCAAAGGAATGAAAATAGAATAAATTTGGATCTCAAATTGAGTACTGTGTAGAAATGGAAGTAGCAGTTCTTGGTAGGCAGTTCTCCACGGTATCTTGCATTTCTGCATGCTTCGCCTGCACAGATCTGATTGTCTTTATTCTAGACTGTTATTCAAGGATGGTTACATAGCAGACAGCCTGCTATGAAAGTGTCCCTTTCTGGAGAAAATGACAGGTTTGTTTATTGTCTAATATAATAAGGACAATATTCCCTTCTGGGGCAAAACTCAGGCAGGTTCATTGCCCGTGTAGGGATTTGAGTTCCCTGAGCCCAGTGTTCCTGTCCTGTAGGGCCCCTGGCATGTGTGCAGGCATGTGGCCCTGTGGGAACTGGGGTTCAGGAAAGTGGTTCAGGTGCTGACACTCTGGCTACTGCCATTACCGTGAGTAATGAAGTCCTTTGTTTCTGCCCAGGAGTCTCCTATCTTCTGTCAGTATCGATGAGCCTGTGCCAGGCTAAACTGTTAGCTTGCAAATAGGGTATAATCTCAGACCGTCATAGTTCTTGACTATGGTATGTAGAATAACAAAAAAAAGAAAATCAGTGACAGTGATTTCATGATTAAAATTATATATTCTTCAGGTGACCACGATGCCCAAGTCACGGGAAGGCCCCAGTGAGATGAGGGGATAAATGCTCCAGTAATAAACTCACAACCTTCCAAAGTCAGTGTCGTTTGCGAGACTGAGGAATGCCAGCACAGGCACAACAAGGCCAGGCCTCCGGGCTGCCGCTCTGTCGGGACACCCTGGCTGAGCCCGGCGGGCAGGGCGGGAGGCTCGGGTTTCTGGAGGCTGCCGGAGGGAGGCTGCAGGGCGGGTGTTTGCGGTTTGCAAGGGAGGCAGGCGGGCATCCCTATGGTACAGGAAACGCAAGCAGACTAAGGCAAATTGTTGTTAATTAAACTGATATTTAATTCACAAACGCAGGTCACACATATTATTAGGCTTTCAAAAATGCATTGAGGACCCCAGAAAGGTCTTGTTTATGGTGGTTATACCTATTGCTATTTATGGCATTAAAAATTAAAGCTGAGAAAGCAAAAAGCATGTATTAATATATTTAAAATAAGAGTAATGTAATTTCATATCAGTATAAATAATTTTTTATGAAAATAACTCTATTTTCCAAAATTAAATAATTTATTGCAAAAATGACATCGTTTTATGATTTTCAAAATCTCTTAAAGGTCTGGCTTCATGGCAGACAGCTGAATTCTCCCATCTACTTCCTTCAATCTGTTGCGGTATCATGAGCTATATCGATGCTGGAAAAAACCACCAAGCGATGAGGATGAAAGTGAGCAAGGCAAAGAATATTTTCATATTTGTATACAATAATTTGACCTTACAGACCCCCTAAAAGATCTCGAGGATTCCTGGGGTCCCCGGACCACACAGTGAGACACAAAATAAAACAAGTGTGCAGGACGGAAAACAAACAAACCTGTAGTTTAGGAAACAGTGTTGTGTTGATTTTAGGGTATGAATGCCAAAAGTTTAATTTTTGAAATTCCTAGTAAAAGTTTCAGAAGAGCCCCTTAATTCTATTTACTTCTGTTAATTAGGAAACCAAGGAATTTCTAGCAGAGTGGCCCATTGGCATGCCACCAGATGCCTGGGGATAATTAGGTTTTACACTTGAGAGAATTTTATTTCGGACTCTAAGAATATGGGGTTTTGATAACATTTTAAAATAATATCCTTTCTTCCTAGGGCCCAGAGATGAATGCGTCAGTTAGCATAATGAGGATGTGTGATATACAGAATAAATCATTGGCTTGGGTGCCAAAGCAACCACAGTTTGAACAGAAGCGTAGAATAACAGTTGGGTAATTTTAGGCAAATTATTTAGCCACTCTGAACCTCAGTTTCGTCATCTGCAATGTGGGAGTAATGAATCCCAGGCTTGGCGGGAGGATTCTACTTACATATCGCAAGTCTGCTGCCTGGCATCCCGGAAGGCACAAGGCAGCACTCCCAACTGTGTCTTCAGCTGGGACTGATAGTCATCACGGCGTGCATCAGCTTCTGCTAAAACACACCTGGCCACAGAAATGCCCTACTTTGCCAGGCAGCTCCTTCCACACCAGAAATGTCTAATTACTAGAAAACTTACGGAGCTAAAATCTCCCTCCATCATTTCACACTGGTCCCTGCTCTGAGTGCAGTCTACTTCTCTGTCCCAGGACAGCTCTTCAAACTCTGAACAGCCCTCTAGTACCGCCTAACTGCTCTGTTCTCTGCATTAAACAGCCTTCAAAGTCACATGCATGATGTTTTGGGCTGTGCTCATTTTCCTTTGGACACAAAGAGGGATTAAGTCCTGGACGTCAGAAGACCAGGTCGGACACAAATCATAAAACACACGTGGTTTTCCTTTCTGTGCCTGCCTTTCGGTGCGTTTGTGGGCTAGTTGACCAAGCCTAGCTGTGCACGTCATCCTTGTATTGTGCCACGGCCATTTGAACGCTCTTGTTTGCTTGTTGCTTAATCGACCCGTGGTATGGATCGTGGTGTGTACTGACGGCCGGAGGGGCAAACGGCTGCGTACAGAAAGCAGCGTCCTGCCAACTCCTTGCAGTTCTTTATGTCCTCGTTTCCACAGTGATATGTTGGGGACAGTGACACTGACTTCCAGGGTTAGCCTGATGAGTGAAATGAACTTTGGTGGCTTAAGAAATGCTTGTGCTTCAATTCATAATTGCAAGGCTGTGGAAACAGCCCAAGTGCCCATCAATCCAAGAATGGATTAATAAAATGTGGTATATGTATACCATGGAGTACTATTCAGCTCTAAGAAACAATGGTGATACAGCACATCTTATATTTTCCTGGTTAGAGCTGGAACCCATACTACTAAGTGAAGTATCCCAAGAATGGAAAAACAAGCACCAGATATATTCTCCAGAAAACTGGTATTAACTGAGTAGCACCTAAGTGGACACATAGGTGCTACAGTAATAGGGTATTGGGCAGGTGGGAGGGGGGAGGGGGGCGGGTATATACATACATAATGAGTGAGATGTGCACCATCTGGGGGATGGTCATGATGGAGACTCAGACTTTTGGGGGGAGGGGGGTAAATGGGCATTTATTGAAACCTTAAAATCTGTACCCCCATAATATGCCAAAATAATAAAAAAAAAATGCAAAAAAAAAGAAATGCTTGTGCTTGTCCGCAACCTGGTGAGTCACTGCCCTCTCCTGGGTAAGCTAACACGGTGGTCACTTCAGTGTTGCTTTCGGGCAAGCCTTGGCCTCTGCCCCAGATTGCAGTCAAAATGCTGACATCTTCCCCTGGCGTGAACTTCCCACAATCTTCAGAGTTTGCAATGTCACAGAGGTCAGACCCTTGAGAGGTATTAGTCAGCCTTAGCGTATTCCCATTTCTGACCCAAATAGCTACAAGAACTTCCCCTTTTAAAGTTCTCCCTTTCGAGTGTTGAAATTGCAAACTAGAGAAAGCACACAATTTCAGGTGCAGCAGCTTTTTCTCCAGCTCCAAAAAATCCCAGGAGTTTCGCGGTGACTTTTCACTCCCCAGCTGGAAGTCACAGCGAAACTCTCTGTGGTCTCTCCTGGGGACCATGTTTTGGATCTGCCTCTGGGGATCTTTTGGGGGTGGGGTTGGGAACAGCCTTTCCGTCAGAAAGGTCCTTTACAGGGGTTTGAATCATGCCACCCAGTTTCTTCCGAAGCTTGTGTCTCTTCTGAGCTGCGTGGCGTGGTGTGGCGTGAGGCGTGGCGGGTGGTGGGGGCAGGGGCGGGAACGGGAGGCGCTCCTGCACCCGGGCAGAATGCAGTGGCCGGCACGGCGGGCCTGCTTCGGCTGGCAGGGGCGATTGGGAACTCCGGGATCTCGTTTCTATTCCTTCTCTGTGAAAGAATCCTAACTGCCCTGTTCTGGCTGTGCAAGTAAGGCCACTTGCCCGGGATGTTCCTCCTCCATCCAGACCCAGACCCGTGGGGGCAGAAGCAGAAAGGCTCGGTGGGGTCAGAGCTCTGGGACAGGCGGAAGCGCTTGTTCCTCCTAAGGGGAACGTGAGCCTGCTTGAGAGTCCACAGACTTTCACAAGGTTGGGCACTTGGGAGGGCCAGCTACAGTGTGGACAGCTGGACATCATGCCTTGAGCAGTCCTGCCTCAACCGTCCCTGTGGTCCCCAGGTATGACCGAGTCCACCGTGAGCAACGAGGCCCCTGGGGACCCGACCTGGTGTTCATGCCATCATAGGGCATCCAGTTTGGAGGCGGGATCTTTGGTTTGGAGCAAGGAGTTTAAAAATATATGCACTAAGGCTGGGTGCCGTGGCTCACGCCTGTAATCCTAGCACTCTGAGAAGCCGAGGCGGGCGGATTGCTCCAGGTCAGGAGTTCAAAACCAGCCTGAGCAAGAGCAATACCCTGTCTCTACTATAAATAGAAAGAAATTAATTGGCCAACTAATACATATAGAAAAAATTAGCCAGGCATGGTGGCACATGCCTGTAGTCCCAGCTACTAGGGAGGCTGAGGCAGGAGGATTGCTTGAGCCCAGTAGTTTGAGGTTGCTGTGAGCTAGGCTGACGCCATGGCACTCACTCTAGCCTGGGCAACAAAGTGAGACTTTGTCTTAAAAAAAAATACGCATTAGTTTCCCTTACTACAAAAATAACACATATTTATACTGAAAATTTTGGCAAAGTATTAGAAAGCAAAAAGAAGACAAATGATACCCCAGTTCAGATATACCTACTACTACTAATTTGATAGCTCTTTCTAGTAATGTATATATATAAATATATATTTATAAATAAGATTAAAATATGTTTGTGTGTTTATTATATATTTCAATACATGATAAATTATTTCATTTATAAAAATATATTGGCTGGGTAGAGAATGGCACGGGAAGCACAGCCCTTGCTCCGAGAGGCCACCAGGTTAGTGGGGGAATCAGGGAATAAACAAGCAGACAAAGACGGAAGTACAAGCTCTGTGGAGGAGGACAGTGCTATAGCTGAAAATAGCAGCAGGGAACTGTCCGCATGGTTGGTGCGGAAGAAGAGCTCCTTGGATAAATGATTAAATACAAATCTGGGGAAGGAAATCCATAAGATGAATCTGGTCCTGTCAGAAAGATTCAGGAGCCAAGTGGAAGAGGTTCCCTCTGGCCAAATACAAGACAATGTGAGCATCAATTAGAACAATGGCAGCATGAAAACAGTCACTGCAGTCCTGGGTACGTTTCAGTCAACACAGACCTCGCGTGGCGACACTGTGAGATTGCAATGCAGGATTGTTTGCTCTGGTTTTTACAAGCTTAGATATGCTCAGACACATCACGTCCCAATGGCCCGCAGTATCCCACAGTCGCACGCTGCACAGGTGTGCAGCCTGGGAGCAACGCGTCCTAATGGCCAGCAGTATCCCACAGTCGCACGCTGCACAGGTGTGCAGCCTGGGAGCAACGCGTCCTAATGGCCCGCAGTATCCCACAGTCGCACGCTGCACAGGTGTGCAGCCTGGGAGCAACGCGTCCTAATGGCCCGCAGCATCCCACAGTCGCACGCTGCACAGGTGTGCAGCCTGGGAGCAACGCGTCCCAATGGCCCGCAGCATCCCACAGTCGCACGCTGCACAGGTGTGCAGCCTGGGAGCAACGCGTCCCAATGGCCCGCAGCATCCCACAGTCGCACGCTGCACAGGTGTGCAGCCTGGGAGCAACGCGTCCCAATGGCCCGCAGTATCCCACAGTCGCACGCTGCACAGGTGTGCAGCCTGGGAGCAACGCGTCCCAATGGCCTGCAGTATCCCACAGTCGCACGCTGCACAGGTGTGCAGCCTGGGAGCAACGCGTCCCAATGGCCCGCAGTATCCCACAGTCGCACGCTGCACAGGTGTGCAGCCTGGGAGCAACGCGTCCCAATGGCCCGCAGTATCCCACAGTCGCACGCTGCACAGGTGTGCAGCCTGGGAGCAATGCGTCCCAATGGCCCGCAGTATCCCACAGTCGCACGCTGCACAGGTGTGCAGCCTGGGAGCAACGCGTCCTAATGGCCTGCAGTATCCCACAGTCGCACGCTGCACAGGTGTGCAGCCTGGGAGCAACGCGTCCCAATGGCCTGCAGTATCCCACAGTCGCACGCTGCACAGGTGTGCAGCCTGGGAGCAATGGGCTGCATCATCTACCCAGGTGTAGTAGGTAGACCATCTAGGTGTGTGTTAAGCACAATGTGTGACCTTTGCACAATGACAAAATGACCTAATGACGCATTTCTTAGGACCAAGCCCCATAATGAAGCGGTGCATGACTGCACGTTTAAATTTATGAGTCCATGGCAATACTAAAAAAAGAAATCTCTCATTAATCACCTTGGGAAGATGCTGGGTGACTAACTCATTATTTTGAAAACCAGTAAATAAAGGAAGAAAAATTAAACATTCATCTTGTGCCTGTGGTTAACCAGATAGTTGATGAGGGAACTTTCTCTTTGTAGGAGTATTCCAGAAGGGACGAAGGACGACAGAAGCAGAAAGCATCACTTTGCGAAGGCTTGGCGAATAGACGTATCTAGGCAGCGATAGCCGAGGTTGTTGGCCTCGCGGAGGAGAGACCACCAGACGTTATGTTCTGCCACGTGGAAGAACGTATGCAGTAGTCTTGTTAACAAAGTGAACTTGAATCTCCCCCAAATCTCATCAACAGATCTAAGTGCCTGTTGGCAGGACATCGGGGATGGAGGAAAATGTTTAAAATAGTCACAGAGATGCAACAGGCAACGTTCTGACTGCAGGGGACAAAATGAGACTTTCTTTAGGATTATTGAGGGGATTAAATGAGTTAATATATAGAGAGTGCTTAAAACAGTGCCTGGCGGAAATGTCAGCTGTTGTGATTGCCATCATCGTCAGTATTATTGGAAGCGAGCACAACCTGCACAAGGACACCGCACTCTCAGCTGGGCCGTGAGCAGCAGGGCTCCAAGCATCCAAGGACCTGCGGCTGCCGGTGGTGCTGCCTGGGGCCGAAAGCCACGGGGCTTCTGCCGAAAGCCCAGGGCGTGCTGGGCGGGGACCAGCCACTGTCGGCAATGGCGCCTCGGGCTGCGATGGAGCCACACAGCCAACACGGCGCTGTGGGCCTGTCGGATTCCCCCGCGTTTGTTTCTAAGGAAGGGAAAACGAGGAAGGAAAAGGTGTAACGCTGGGAGCCATTGAATTGGACTATTAAGAGAGATGTGACCTTAATTTGTAGTCCACATATTAGGCTGCATATATTCCATTCTGTGTGTTTTTTTTTTTTACTTTTTTAAAGATAGACTTTGTTTTTGAGAATAATCTTAGATTGATAGAGAAATCAAGAAGGTGGCACAGAGAGTTCCCACGTACCCGCACCTCGTTATCACGTAAGGGGATAGACGTGGCAAGGCCGTGAGCACCGAGCGCTAGTGTGGTGTCAGGACACTTGCTACAGCCTGTGAACCAATGCTGGCACATTGCTGCTAACTGAAGTCCGGACTTTACTCAGGCTTCCTTAGTTTTTTCCTGATCCTGTTTCTGTTCTGGGGTCCCGCATCACATTTGTTTGTTGTCTCTTTAGGTTCCTCATGGCTGTGACAGTCTCAGACTTTCCTTGTTTTTGATGACCTTAACAATTTTCAGGAGTATTGAGTCAGGTATTTTGTAGAATGTCCCTTTATTGGAATTTTTTGCTTTGTTTTTTGACACAGAGTCTCACTTTGTTGCCCGGGCTAGAGTGTCGTGGCGTCAGCCTCGCTCACAGCAACCTCACACTCTTGGGCTCAAGTGATCCTCCTGGCTCAGCCTTCCCAGGAGCTGGGGCTATTGGCAAATGCCACCATGCTCGGCTAATTTTTCTGGTTTTAGTAGAGACAGACTCTCGCTCTTGCTCAGGCTGGTCTTGAACTCTTGGTTCAAGTGATGCTCCCGCCTCAGCCTCCCAGAGTGCTAAGATTATAGGTGTGAGCCACCACGCCCGGCCTCTACTGAGATTTATCCAATGCTGTTTTCTGGATGTTTTATCAGATGCTTTTAGACCAGAGTTATGGGTTTTGAAGAGAAAGAATGGAGGCCCGTTCTGATCACAGCGCATTGCCAGCTGGTTTATCCCTGTTGGCGCCGACCCTGACCACCCAGCCGAAGGGGCCTTTGTCGGGTTTCTCTATCGGAGGGTTACTTTCTCCCTCCCCCTTTCCATGCCCTGCAGCGGGAGGGAAGCCGCTGTGTCTCCGCGCTGCGGGAGCCAGGGTCACCCCACCTCGTGAGGAGGGAGCACTGCGCCTGCGCACGCTGTCCGGAAAGCTTGTGCTCGCGCGATCAGGCTTCTCTCCCTCTGCTTATTTATTCCGTCATCCGTTTATCTCAGCATCAGCATGGACTCAGTTTATTTTATACACTCTTGGTATTTCTTAACCTTTTAAAAGTCTGTGTTTTAAAAACTATACATTTGGATCATTTCCTTTTTGTCGCATTAGAACGAAAATGATTAAGTTTTTGCTTATATCTTTGAGTATTTATTTGGCATATATTTCTAGAAATAGAATCTTGAAGTAGAGAAATGAACATGGCAATGTGTTTTCGATGTGGACTGCAAAGTTGTTTTCTGGGTGTATCACTCAGCTTTTATTCTAGCTGAACGCTATGACAGCACTTGTCTCAACGTATCTTTGCAGGTGTTATACATACAAATTTGCTTAAAGCTTTGTTAATTTGAGAAGAAAAAAATGTCTCACCCTTGCCAGCATTGAGTAGTATACAATTTTAAAATATTTGATAAAAGATAAAAGAAAAACAAGTGTTGATATTTTAATTTGTGTTTAGTCACCAGTGGGGAGTGCACATTTTTGTTGTTTTTCTACGGGGAAAGCGATGCCATTGAAGGGGTGCTCTAGCCTCTGTCTCACTATTGGTCTGTGGTTATTGCCGAGTTTCTTCTTGTCTGCTGGAAATGTAGGGTTTCCCAGACATGGAAGAACATGAGGAAAAAGTATGTGGGAGCATGGAGGGGTATAAATAGGTATTGTTTTGCCATGCTGCTCAGAAATGGTAGCTTCAGGCTGAGCACGGTGGCTCACACCTGTAGTCCCAGCAATCTGGGAGGCTGAGGTGGGAGGATGACTTGAGGTCAGGAGTTCAAGAGCAGCCTAGGTAAGAACGAGACCTCATCTCTACAAGAAATAGAATAATCAGCCAGATATGGTAGGGTGTACCTGTGGTCCCAGCTACTAGGGAAGCTGAGGCAGGAGGATGACTTGAGCCCAGGAGTTTGAGGTTGCGGTGAGCTATGGTCATGCCACTGCACTCTAGCCTGAGGGACAGAGTAAGACCCTGTCTCAAAAATAAAATAAAATAAATTGTACTTTCAGCTGTTTTGTGACTATGCTCTCTACGGTGTAATGTGGATAGTCTCAGACACCACCAGCTGGGAATGCTGCCAAAGAAGTGACTTTTATGGCTTTGCCCAATGACCTGAGTTGGAAACCACAGCTGCATTCGTTCCCTCAGCAACTCCATACTGTGGCTGGACACAAGCTATGCACGCCCCATCCCAAGGCAAATATTGCGTCTTCCCCCCGGAGGACCTCGTGGTCACGTCGGAGCGGCAGATACATGAGAAGTCACTGCTGTCTGTGCGTTAGCGGAGGTCGGTGCAGAGAGCGGGTAACTTCCTGGAGATGGGATGGTTTCTCAGGGAAAGTGATATTAGAGCTGGGTCTCAAATAGTAAGTATGAGTGCATGGGTTGGAGGAAAAAGAGAAGAGCGTTTGACTCTGAGATGCGGGGAAGAGGTGGGCAATTGGAATGGGGGAACAGAGTTTACTCTCTCGCCACGTGACTGGGTTCTAACCAGCAGAGCCGAGCAGCATTGACGGTGCCGCTTCCCAGGCTGGCCCATTGACACCTTGCACGCGCGTTCTCTACTCTCTTCCCGTTCCAGACGTTTGGTGCGGGGACATCTGCAGGGGGATTATGGGAGGCATTCATGACGTTGGCAGGGCCTCCATGACCCTGCAAACCTGATGATTTTGTGAAGGAGGGCTCTCCCACCAAGATGTCACCCCAGCAAGTGAGCTGTCTTTGACTCATCATATACCAAATATACCAGCTTACTGTGTATTGACTAAATACTAACCAGCTAACTTATGGTAACTAATAAACCACAGGGAGGTAGAGAAGGAGGAGTTTGGACTTCCTACTTCTGACAGTGGGCGTCCATGAGGTGTTTTTAATCACAGCAGTGACGGGACGGGTACAGGTGGGGAATGAATGGGAGACACCATCTGTTGGGGTTAGGGTCGAGACGTGAGAACCCCAGGAGTGGGACAGGACTTTGCCAAAGAGCAACCTCTGGACATGTCAGTTCACTGAGCGAAAGCTGCTTGACCCTGAGGGGGACATTCCACCGATCAGGGATGTCTGCAAACTGAGCCACCTTGAAGCCTGAGGCCACAGCCTGGATGTCTGGAAATGACTTGTAATCCGAAGGAGGAGAGAACGATCACAGGATGTCAGCCCAGCAGATGACAGCAGTCTGCTGTTCTAAGCCCATCACAATGCTCTTATCTCTCTCCTGAGTTCATGTCTCAGTAAATGAGGAACTAAATAAAGTAGAGAGAAGTATGTGGTCTCTTTGTCCCTATTTAGATTATACGCTTTACTGCTGACTCACAATTTTATCTTTTTTTTTTGACAGAGTCTCACTCTGTTGCCCAGGCTAGAGTGCCATGGCATCAGCCTAGCTCACAGCAGCTTCAAACATCTGGGCTCAAGCAATCCTTCTGCCTCAGCCTCCTTTGTGGCTGGGACTACAGGCATGTGCCACCATGCCTGGCTAATTTTTTCTATATATTTTTAGTTGGCCAATTAATTTCCTTATATTTTTAGTAGAGATGGGGTCTCACTCTTGCTCAGGCTGGTTTCGAATTCCTGACCTTGATCGATACTCCTGCCTCGGCCTCCCAGAGTGCTAGGATTACAGGCCACCATGCCCAGCCCGTAATTTTATCTTTAACTTGTGTATACTTAGCTAGTTCATTGTTACTTTGGGAGATCTTGAAACTTAAACTCATGATATGTACATGTAAATTGGTCACTGATAATAATTGTTTGCTGAAAGAATAAATATTGACGTGGGACTCCACTTGTGGCCTGCTGGCTCATGGGAATGCTGGAGGACCCCTGATTTCCCTATCACTTTAATCTATACTTTGTCTCTGTCTCCTTTATTTCCAATCTCTTGCAACATTCCTGCCTGGGACCCAATTTGTTGGGAGAGTTGCAAATTCCTGGCACCCATCCAATTCTCGGACAGCATCTTGGTGTCCAAGGTCTTTGCTCATCAGGATCTCCTCTGTCATCTTCCAGTGGATTGCACCAGCTTCTGCGAGTGCCAGATGTGAGTTCTACTGGCATCTAGAGCATTTGCAGAACCCTCAGAAATAAACTGGAAGTTATTTGAGGGATATTGTTTAATGGCCAAAAATTCCTTCTCTTCCTCCATGTATGCCCCTGTACAAAGCGACTTTTCTGCTCCTTCTTTCGAGAGAGGGAGGGTAACCATATAACTTCCTTTGGTCGATGGGACATTAGCAAACAGCACAAAAGTAAAGGCCCAAAAGCCCCTATGTGTCGGAGTTTGGCCTCACTTGTGGCCTGAGTCTTCCATGTGAAGAAATCTGCCCTGGCTTCCTTAAGAATGAAGGACCGTGTGGAGAGGGAGCCACTGACACCTGGCAGGCATAGGAGGCCATTCTGGGTCTATCATCCCAGGCAATCCATCAGGTGATGGTGACCTCATGAGCGACCCCAGTGAGACCAGCAGAAGACCCGCTTTGCTGAGCCCAGCCCAAGCTGCCCACTCACAGAATCATGAACAGCACCCCACTAAGCTGTGGGGTTGACACAGCAACAGATAACTGATACAGCTAATGGGGCAGCTCACTCCTAGATCATGCCAGTGTGGAATAAATGAGCAAAAGAGCCAGAACACAGTCCCGTCACTTGGAATTCCTAGAGACTCCAGAGAGGCGTTGGTGTCCTGCTCTGACAGACCAAGGACTTAGTTTACTCACAACTGCGTGAAAGTCATTCCGTTAGTCCAGTTTCATTTCTGGTATTTCTTCTCATTCTACTTTGTTCATTCTCTTCTTTTTAGTTTCTCTTGCAGCAGCTTCTACTTTTAGATGAATTAACTCTGCACAAATTCCTTTCTACTTAGGGTAATACCAGAATGTTGAAATTTCCTTTGCCTGTGGACAATCTTGTAGTTCTTCCACATGCAGCTCTAAGATTTCCTCTTTTCTATTTCTTAAAGATATCCCTCAATTAGGAAAGAACTTTCTTTAGATTTCTTAATATTTTCCTTGATTTTCTCCCGAGTTATATGTATAATGTAATCTTTACATTGCAGTAGTTGTTTGAAATTAGAGGTATCATTCAAGTGAATCTCTGTATTGAGCTGTCTGCAGTATGACAGGGATTGACCATGTGAAAAAAATCAGAATCACTTGATAGAGAGAAATTGTTAACTATAAACCACTTGCTAACCAACTCTTCTTTCCATTGCATCACTAAAATGCATTCCTCATTTAAGATTCCCTTTTCCATCTGAAAAATATTATGTCTTTCAGACAAACTTTGACATCGTGTGGCTCTGCGACATCCTGCCCACAGTCACTGAGCACTCACTGAGGGGTTTCCGAGTACCTGGCTCTGCGCTGGGGCATGAGGGTGCAACAGATTCTGCCTCCAAGAGACACGGTAATAGCAAAATAACCGTAATCCAGCACGCAAAGTATCACTATAAACGTGCACAGGCATGGTGGGAGGCAGAGGGCGGCGGATGTGTTGGGGCTCACACGAGCCAGCGGCGCTTCCTGAGGAAGAGGGTGCCCGAGTTCCGCGGTCAATTCCAAGCAGGTCTGGCCACAAGGCACACGTGGTACGTGAGCAGGGAGCTGGGGGCAGGGCTCGGCGACTGGGAGCAGGTGTGTGCAGGAAGCACACAGGCGAGGCAGGCATGGTGGGGACAGGGTGGGCTGAGCGGCCTGGCCAGCGGCCCGAGACGCCTTTGCGCCATGCGAGGAGCGACATCGCGTCTCGCAGTGTGCAGGGAGCCACGGGGGCTTCAAGTAAGGCAGCAGCACTGTGGGGTGTGATGGAGGATTTCTAGGAGCAAAGAGAGCAACCGGGAGGCCGCTGCTCTGTAAGGAGCTGACTTAGGGCAGCTTAGGGAAGGAGGTAAGCCAGGAGGTGCTCAGGAGGCCGAGCTGGGAGACTTACAAGTAACTGGTGTGGGGAGTAAGGGAGAACGAGTTAAGAGTGACCTCCAGGGATCTAGCTTGGTGGGGAAGTGGCTGGCAGCGCCCTGAGACACGGGCATATAAAAAGGAGCAGGTACCTGTCAACAAAGGAGGAGACCGTTACTAACCCTGCATAACCCTCTCAGCTCTGTGGTGTAACCAATGCAGTCATTGGTCCCTTTGTTGCAGAGATGATCGGTCACTCCCTCTACCTGGATCTGTCTTCCTTGTCCTGTCCCCTTAACCCCTGCGCCCCGCAAGGCTTTTCTGGCTGGAGGATGAGGAAGAGGATGAGCCTGTCAGGTACAGCTGAACCGTGATGCAGTCGCTTGCCGGTTTGTTGGTTCAGCGCAGGCGGTGGGCAACGCCTCGTGTAGCGCGCTGGCCCCTGTCGGGAGGGGCCGGGTCTCCCTCCCTGATCCGCAGGGGACCTGGGGCGTGTCCCTGCCTGGGAGGCTGGATCCCACTCTGCCTTCCCAGGGCCCTCTGCTCGTGGAGTGTGTTAGTGGGCTTACAGATTTCTCTCCACAGGTTGCTTCGTGTCAGGAAAGAGGCTTTCGTTTTTGGTTTTTTCAAGACAAGCTGCTTCAATTAAATAAAAGGCCGAAGTTCCTTCCCGAATGGGTAGAGCCCTGCTGAGGATGCTAGCCGCGTGCTGACTGTGAACCGCCCCCGGCCAACTCTGCCACGCCCGCCCCACGGTAAATAACATTTTTCCAAAAAATGATGGCAGAGAATAAAACAACAGGGCATACACGTAGTTAGCAGAAAGAGAAAAACAAAATGAATATAAAACCTTTCACACTTTTTCACTTTTAGGTAAAAAGTGTACATTTTCTCTATAAAATATAATTTTTAAGAAAGAAATGTGCTTCATTGGCTTTGTTATACATGCTTAGTTTTCGTAGTCCATGGAGTCTTTTTTTTTTTTTTTTTTGAGACAGAGTCTCACTCTGTTGCCCAGGCTAGAGTGCCGTGGCATCAGCCTAGCTCACAGCAACCTCAAACTCCTGGGCTCAAGCAATCCTCCTGCCTCAGCCTCCCGAGTAGCTGGGACTATAGGCATGTGCCACCATGCCCGGCTAATTTTTTCTATATATTTTTAGTTGGCCAATTAATTTCTTTCTATTTTTTTTTTTTTTTTTGTAGAGATGGGTCTCACTCTTGCTCAGGGTGGTTTCGAACTCTTGACCTTGAGTGATCCTCCCACCTCGGCCTCCCAGAGTGCTAGGATTATAGTCATGAACCACCTCGCCCAGCTTCATGCAGTCTTTTAAGAAAGGTAAAATGTATGAAATAGATGTCATATTATAGAACATTTAGACAATTCAGGTAAACACCAAGAAGAAAATACTAAGCTCTCATGATTTCACCACTCTGGGATAGCCCGTATTAAAATAGCTTTTCACAATGCATACTATCTGGGTGAGGGACACTCTTATAAGCTTGACTCAAACTGTACAAAAGTACTTCATGTAACCAAAATGTTCATACTCCATAATATTCTGAAATTAAAAAAAAAAAAACCTAAATCCATTCAGAAAGGTAGTTCTAAGTTAGGCCAGAAGAAAATGGATTCAATCAATATGGAAAAATCAGTGAATGAATGATTAAATAAATAAGTATTCTTTTCATGAAAAAAATAAAATAGCTTTTCAGTTCTCTTTCCTTAGATGGGTATGTAGAGAGCAAAGAGGGCAGTTTGCAGGGTTTCTTGTGGGGAGTGCGGCGTCCGTTCTGGGAGAACGTGCTGGTCTCTCAGAGGACGGACTCAGATAGAAACATCTAGTCTGTGAGCTCCCTTCTAAGCCGAGGTGGCTCTCGTGGCTGGCGGGGTCTTTATGTGCTGAGTCGTGAGGAGTGTTTTAATGGTGTGTGATTTGGGGCCGGAGCTGGGGCCAAGCTGAATCTCTCTATACAGAACAGAGGGGTGAGGATTTGGGGTCCATTTTGGGGAGGCCCAGATGTGGAGCTAAAAGGAGGGTTAAGAGACACGGTACATGCTCCTGTTCAGATTTGGAAGAAAAAAAAAAAGAAAGAAAAAAATTAAAAAAAAAAGAGAGAGAGACACGGTACAACATAAGGGTGAGAAGAAAAACTCTTGTCACTGTGGAACCGGGGAAGGACGCCTTAACTTGCTTAGGGAGAGTGTATGATGTTCCCGCACCCTCAGAGCCTTCCGAAAGCTTCAGCAAGTTACTTGTCATTTGCTCATGATTTTGAGTGAGTAGATCCTTTTCCTGTAGACACAGGAGTCCTTGTTGGCTGAGTGTTAATATTTATCATCTGAGTCCCTGCAGCTGGCACCGTGCTGAGGGAAGCCCAAGCTAACCAGTGAGAAAATACTCACTAGCGCACTGGCCACACATAAAATTGTCAGCACTGAATCATCTCCCCACTTTTTATGCCAAAAGCATATTTTATATTGTTTCGTGTAGGCGTTTTCTCTTTATCTAAAAATGAAGCAGCAGCCTTGGTCCCCACCCACCGTGCTGTTGGTCACCCTTTCCCTGTTGTCCAGTCCTGCAAGCATGGCAGGCGTAGCCCAGACGGAGCGCATGTTGCTACAACGTGAATTTCAAGGCTTGCAAAAGAAGAGACATTTCATGGAAGTGTTGAAAGTGATCTCGGAGAACTGTTCCAAGAATCTGCAGCGTCATCGCCAAATGAGGATCTGGCCGCGTTAGTCCAAGTCAACAATAAAAGGAGAGAAAACTCAGCAGAGATGATGTCATACGCCGTTTCAAAGAGTGTGATTTAACATAGGTATGAAAGTGTTAGGGAAACCCCCCACCCCTGCCCCATGGCTGAACTCGCTGCTGATTGGATGCATGTGAAGCTTATCCTACTAATGGTAGGGAAGGGCCCTGCTGATTGGATACATGTGAAGCTTATCCTACTAATGGTAGGGAAGGGCCCTGCTGATTGGATGCATGTGAAGCTTATCCTACTAATGGTAGAGAAGGGCCCTGCTGATTGGATGTCTGTGAAGCTTATCCTACTAATGGTAGGGAAGGACCCTGCTGATTGGATGTCTGTGAAGCTTATCCTACTAATGGTAGGGAAGGGCCCTGCTGATTGGATGCATGTGAAGCTTATCCTACTAATGGTAGGGAAGGGCCCTGCTGATTGGATGCATGTGAAGCTTATCCTACTAATGGTAGGGAAGGGCCCTGCTGATAGGATTCCTGTGAAGCTTACAGCTGATCCTACTGAGGAGAGGGAAAAGCCCCTAACTGAGGACCCTGAGGCAAAACCCACTACATGTGAGAGTTTACGGCTGAGCCTACTAATTAGATAACAGTTGATTGGTTGTGTAAATGTATAAGACTGGGGAAAAACAAGGAAGCGATGCTCAGAATTTGGTGGCATGCCCCTCTGAGCCCGCCGGCGAAATAAAAGCTGATTCTCTGACCCTCTGTGTGCCTGCCGCTTGGTTCTTGCCCTGGTCAATCACTGGTCACTTGCCGCAACAAAAGGATTATGGCAGGCCCATGGGGTAATGGGTGAAGCTGTCTAGTTGAGCAGAATATGGCCCACTGTGTGGATTCATGGTGAAAGTTCAACAGTGCAGTGAAGGATGTTATAGATCTACTCAGGATTTATTTTGTTCATTCTAAGAATGACTGGGTGGATACAAATTTAACCTACATTGTGTTAAATGCCAGGTAAACTTGTTTTTATAATTATTAGTTTGATTTTTAAAGATAAAGTTCAAGTCAAACATTATTTTTCATACTATTTGTTATAAAACCTTTATTATCATAAATCTAAAACATGAATGAACATAGAGATAATTACTGAGCATGGACAGTGTGCATTTACCTCATGTGCATTTATCTCAGAAACACGGTGATCATATGAACCCTGAGACCTTTTTATAGACAGTGAGGCTTAGAGAGCTGTGTGACTTGTCTGGATCACACGCTAGGCAGAGCTTGAGCTGGGCCTCACATCCTACTCCGGAGACTTCTAGGCCACGGTGGTGGGTGCCACTGTTCCCTGCTGACACCCTATGGCGGGCTCTCTGGGACACCCAAGCCCTGCTAGCTCCACAGAACATCTGGAACTGTGGCCCTTTGATTTCAAGATTGTTCTTTTATAAGCACCAAAGGAAGCAAGGAAAGCTTCATCTTTCTCTGCTGCACCCCTTTTAATAAAAGAACTTATTCTGTAAAATTTGGATTCAGTCAAAATGCCTCGTTTGAGGACTTATTAATAGAAGGCCACACAGGGCCTTGAGGCTGCAGCGTCCCCACCCCAGTAGGAGGACCAGCTTCCACACCTGGGGAGCTTCCCCTTCAACCAGCTGCTGCACCCTGGCCCAAGCCGCCAGGTCACTTCTCACCCTTGCTCCGGCAGTAGCCTCCTGACAGGTCCCCCTTCCCACCCACACTGCTTCTGCATCCTCTCCAGAGTTTGTTTCCAACTCGGTGGGAAGAGTGAGCCTTTCGGAGTGCAAGCCCGATCACGCCTCCCCCACCCCCGCCTAAACCCGCATGCATCTCGCTCAGAGCAAACTCTCAAAGCCTCTGTGACCCTGTTACTTCTCGATCCTGTCTTCCCTAATCTTCATTGCCCAGGCCTCCTTGCTGGCGATAGGGTGAAGCAGCTCAGGAGATTTCACCCCCAAATAGGAATCCTTGGTATAAAAAGCATTTTGAATTAAAGTGTTTTGAATCAACAGGCCTTGGAAGGGGCTTTCCCTCTTTCCGTGTTAAAAAACCAGATCCATGAAAAAGAGCAATCGGACCTGCCCAGATCATTTTAGATATCATACCTGTCTCTCAGGCTTTTTTAATTTGCAAAGAGAATGATTTGCAAGTCAATCTGTTTCCCCCATTCATTCTCCCAAGTGTCTATCCATCCTCCCTAGCAATCACCTGTTGCCCCTACACAGTTAACCTGTATTCCTCATCTCCTCTCCCCTCTAAAATGAAGACGTGTGAATATCTGGACCCAACTGGGATATTAGATAATCTCTGTGACTCTCCTCGTGAGCCTGGTAAATAAAGCTCTTTCTCTTGTCAACGTGCCTTATTGTGAGTCAATCTTTCGGGAGCCTTCTGGGTCCCTCACCCCACAGGCCGTTCCCTCTCTGCCCCTCTGCTGGGCACACCTGCCTCCACATACCTGGTTTTGTTTGCTCCGTGGCATCACCTTGTCCCATACACACATGTGCATGTGCATTTTGTCCTCCAGTCTCCCGGTTAGAACTGAATCACCGGGGGCAGGACTTTGACCTGTTTGTTCACTGCAGTCTCTGTCCAGAGCGGTGCCCGCGCGCGTGGCGAGGTCGGTTATTCCGACCCCTCCCGGCTGCCTGGGTGCACTCTGCTGTTGGCTGCCTGTGTCCGTGGAGACGCATGACCTCAGCCAGCCCTCCCGGGCTCTGGGGGCCCTCCACGAGACCAGGCGCAGGGCCAGAGCATCTGCATTTCCCCTTCCTCCCAGGAGGTGGCAGTGTGGCCAGGCGTAGGGGAGCTAGGCGCCCACAGGGCAGCACTGCCAGGGAGACGCCTCCCTGTCAACCTTGTCCAAGGGCCAGGTGGAAAACGTCTTTTATTTATTTGCTTTTCACTCGAGTCAGAGCAAATTGGTAAAAGTGTTTACACATAGAATATGATGCCTGGTGAAGAACGCATCACAGTTCCTGTAAGAGATCCTTGGGAGGTGTTTGCGTTTATTTGGGTGGGTTTCTTCTTCCCAATTGTTTGAATAATCCCCACCCCAAATTCCCCAAACCCCTCTATGTCAACTGTTTACTGAGCTAACGGAAATAATCCTTTTCTTATGTACCAGTTTTGAAAATTGGAATTTCGTTTTGGAATTTTAATTATCGTATGCCTGAGTTCTAGTGTTGTATAGCATGGTAGAATGACTATAGTTAACAATAATATTCATACAGTTTTTTTTTTATTTCAGCATATTATGGGGGAACAGATTTTAAGGTTTCAATAAATGCCCTCCCCCCCCACAAGTCTGAGTTTCCAGCATGACCATCCCCCAGATAGTGCACATCTCATTCCTTATGTATGTATATACCCGCCCCTTTCCCCCTTCCACCTGCCCAATACCCTATTACTGTAGTACCTATGTGTCCACTTAGGGGCTGCTCAGTTAATACCAGTTTGCTGGTGAGTATATCTGGTGCTTGTTTTTCCATTCTTGGGATACTTCACTTAGTAGTATGGGTTCCAGCTCTAACCAGGAAAATATAAGAAGTGCTATATCACCATTGTTTCTTAGAGCTGAATAGTACTCCATGGTATACATATACCACATTTTATTAATCCATTCTTGGATTGATGGGCACTTGGGCTGTTCCCACAGCCTTGCAATTATGAATTGTGCTGCTATAAACATTCGAGTGCAGGTGTCTTTTTTGTAGAGTGTCATTGGATCATTTGGGTAGATGCCCAGCAATGGGATTGCTGGATCAAATGGTAGATTCACTTGTATCGCTTTAAGGTATCTCCATATTGCTTTCCACAGAGGTTGAACTAGTTTGCAGTCCCACCAGCAGTGTAGGAGTGTTCCTCTCTCTCCGCATCCATGCCAGCATTTGTTATTTGGAGACTTTTTGATAAAGGCCATTCTCACTGGAGTTAAGTGATATCTCATTGTGGTTTTGATTTGTATTTCCCTGATGATTAGAGATGATGAGCATTTTTTCATATGTTTGTTGGCCATTCTTCTATCTTCTTTAGAAAAGTTTCTGTTCAAGTCCTTTGCCCACTTTTTAATAGGGTTATTTGATTTTTTCTTGCTGATTTTTGTGTTTTCTAAGTATATTCTAGTTATCAGTCCCTTATCGGATGCATAGGATGCAAAAATTTTCTCCCATTCTGTAGGTTGTCTGTTTACTTTCACGACTATTTCTTTGGCTGTGCAGAAGCTTTGTAGTTTGATCATGCCCCATTTATTTATTTTTGTTGCTGCTTTGATTGCCTTTGGGGACTTCTTCATAAACTCTTTGCCTAGGACGATGTCTAGGAGAGTGTTTCCAACATTTTCCTCTAGAATTCTAATAGTTTCACCTTAGGTTTAAGTCTGTTATCCAGCGTGAGTTGATTTTTGTGAGAGGTGAAAGGTGTGGATCCTGCTTTAGCCTTCTACAAATGGCTATCCAGTTTTCCCAGCACCATTTATTGAAAAGGGATTCTTTTCCCCAGAGTATGTTTTTGTCTGCTTTGTCAAAGATTAGATGGCTATATGAGGATGGTTTTATATCGGGATTCTCACATCTGTTCCAATGGTCAATATTCCTATTTTTGTGCCAATACCATATTGATTTAATTACTACAGCTTTGTAGTATAGTTTGATATCTAGCATATTAATGCCTCCCATTTTGTTTTTGTTGCCTAGAATTGCTCTTGATATTCGGGGTCTTCTTTGGTTCCATAGGAAGCGTAAAATTATTTTTTCTATATCTGTGAAGAATGCTGATGGGATTTTAATAGGTATTGCATTGAATCTGTAGATCAGTTTGGGTAGTATAGACATTTTGATGATGTTGAGTCTGCCGATCCATGAGCATGGTATGGATTTCCATCTGTTTACATCCTCTGCTATTTCCTTCCTCAGTGTTTCATAGTTCTCCCTGTAGAGGTCTTTTACCTCTTTGGTTAAATATATTCCTAGGTACTTTAATTTCTTTGTTGCTATTGTGAAGGGAATTGAGTCTTTGATTTGCTTCTCAATTAGATTGTTGTTGGCGTATATGAATGCCTCTGATTTCTGTGTATTGATTTTGTATCCTGAGACTTTACTAAATTCATTGATCAGTTCCAGGAGTTCTTGGTTGAATCTTTGGGGTTTTCTAGATACAATATCATATCATCAGCAAACAGTGAAAGTTTGATCTCTTCTGCCCCTATTTGGATACCTTTGATTCCATTTTCCTGTCTGATTGCTGTAGCCAAGACTTCCAGCACTATGTTGAACAGAAGTGGAGATAGTGGGCAGCCTTGTCTGGTTCCAGTTCTAAGTGGGAATGCTTTCAGTCTTTCCCCATTCAGTATAATGTTGGCTATGGGTCTGTCATATATGGCATGTATCATTTTTAGGTATGTCCCTTCTATGCCTATTTTCTTAAGTGTTCATATCATGAAAGGGTGTTGAATTTTGTCAAAAGCTTTTTCTGCATCTATTGAAAGAATCATGTGGTCTTTGTTTTTGCTTCTGTTTATGTGGTGAATTGCATTTATAGATTTACGTATGTTGAACCATCCCTGCATCCCTGGGATGAAACTCACTTGGTCGTGGTGGATTATTTTTTTGATAAGTGTCTGGATTCGGTTAGCTAAGATTTTGTTGAAAATTTTTGCATCTATATTCATTAGGGATATTGGTCTGTAGCTTTCTTTTTTTGTTACATCCTTTCCTGGTTTTGGTATCAGAGTAATATTCGCTTCATAAAAGGTGTCAGGGAGGTTTCCAGTCTTTTCGATGTTGTGGAATAGTTTCTGCAAGATAGGTACTAGTTCTTCTTTGTAAGTGTGGTAAAATTAGGGTGTGAAGCCATCTGGACTGGGACTTTTCTTTTTAGGGAGATTTTTAATTGCTGTTTCTATTTCAGCTGTTGAGATTGGTCTGTTCAGGGAATCTATTTCTTCCTGATTGAGCCTAGGGAGGCTATGTATTTCTAGAAATTTGTCCATTTCATCCACATTTTCCAATTTGTGTGAATAAAGATTTTTGTAGTACTCATAAATTATATCTTGTATCTCTTTGGGATCAGTTGTGATATCTCCTTTTTTGTTTCTGATGGAGCTTATTAGAGATTTCTCTTTTCTGGTCTTCGTTAGCTTAGCCAGTGGTGTGTCAATTTTGTTTATTTTTTCAAAGAACCAACTTTTTGTTTTGTTAATCTCCTGAATAGCTTCCCTGTTTTCAATTTCGTTTAGTTCTGATTTGATTTTGTTGATTTCACTTCTTCTGCTGGGTTTGGGGCTGGTCTGTTCTTCTTTTTCCAGCTCTTTGAGTCGTTTCATTGGATTGTCTATTTGTGATCTTTTTGACTTTTGGTTGTAGGCATTTATGGAGATAAACTTTCCTCTCAGAACTGCGTTAGCTGTGTCCTAGAGGAGTTGATAACTTGTCTCTCCATTGTCATTTTCTTCATAGAATTTTTTTATTTCCATCTTGATTTCTTCATTTATGAAGTAATCATTTAGTAGGAGGTTGTTTAATTTCCACATTTTTGCGTAGAAATGTGAGTTTCTGTTACGGTTGATTTGTACTTTTATTCCACTGTGATCTGAGAAGATACATGGTATGATTTCTATTTTTTTAAATTTCTTGAGGTTTACTTTGTGTCCTAGGATATGATCAATCTTAGAGAATGTCCCGTGAGCTGATGAGAAGAATGTATATTCAGTGGATTTTGGGTAGAATGTTCTGTAAATGTCAGTCAGACACAATTGTTCTAGAGTTTTGTTTAAGTCCATTATTTCTTTATTAATATTCTGTTTGGAGGATCTGTCTTGTGCCGTCAGTGGGGTGTTGAAATCTCCGGTGATTATGGAGTTGCTATTAATCCATTTGCTTAGCTCCAGTAAGGTTTGCTTTATGAATCTGGGTGCACCTAAGTTGGGTGCATATATATTTAAAATTGTTAACTCTTCTTGTTGAAGTGTGCCCTTCACCATTATATAATGACCCTCTTTGTCTTTCACTACTTTTGTTGGTTTAAAAACTAAATCGTATGAAATTAGAACTGCCACACCAGCCTTCTTTTGACTTCTATTTGCTTGGAATATTGATCTCCACCCTTTTATTTTTAGTCTATATGCATCCTTGCAGGTTAGATGTGTTTCCTGAAGACAGCATATACTTGGCCTGTATTTTCTTATCCATTCAGCCAGCCTATGTCTCTTGAGTGGAGAGTTTAAGCCATTCACATTTATTGAGAGAACTGATAGGTAAGGTAGATTACTGTTCATTCTGTTGCGTTGGATGTTGTTGCTATGATTTCTGTCTTGAGCCATTGTAATATCTGGCCTTTAATATCTTTGGGTTGTGGTTGTTTTTATATTTGTGTGTTATTATTATGATGTTCCGTGTGTAATGCTATTTTAAGTACTTCTTGTAGGGCTGGTCTTTTCTTGGTGAATTCTCTGAGCCTTTGCTTGTCTGAGAATGTCTTTATTTCTCCTTCATATATGAAGCTTAGTTTTGCAGGGAATAATATTCTAGGCTGGGCATTGTTTTGTTTCAAAAGAGTGAGAATGGGGCCCCAGTCTCTCCTTGCTTGTAAAGTCTCATTAGAGAAGTCTGGTGTTATTCGAATTGGCTTTCCCTTGTATGTTACTTGCTTCTTTTGTCTTACAGCCCTTAGAAGGGCCTCTTTAGTTGATACTTTGGTCAGTCTGATGACTGCATGTAGTGACGTCTTTCTGTTTGCATTAATCTCCCAGGGGTCCTCTGAGCTTCTTGAACTTGTATATCAAGATTTTGAGCAAGGCCTGGGAAATTTTCCTCTATTATATCTTCAAACAGCTTGTCCAACCCTTGAGTGTTATCTTCTTCCCCTTCTGGTAACCCTATGACCCTCACATTAGGTTTCTTCACATAATCCCACAGCTCTTGTAGGCTTTGCTCTTTTCTCTTGTTTCTCTGCTCTATTTCTGTGACTGATTTATTTAATTGGAGGGTGTTATGTTCAAGCTCTGAGATTCTTTCTTCTGTTTGATCTACCCTGTTCTTGAGACTTTCCACTGTATTTTGTAGTTCCTTGAATTGATTCTTCATTTCCAGGATTTCGGTTAAACTTTTCTTCATTGTGTCCATTTCTTTTTCCACATCCTGGAGGCTTTTTGTGGTTTCTTTGTGTTGGTTATTGAGTTGTTGTTGCAGCTCGGTGAGTGTTCTTATGATCCACAGATGAAATTCCTCTTCTGTCATTTTGGTTGCCTGATTTTGGCTGGTGCCCATTTCTAGGGGGCTGGTTCTTCTCTTTGGGGGAGAGTTTTCTGTTTGGTTCTTCATATTTCCTGAGTTCCTTCGCTGATTTCTTCCCATATCAATCAGTTGTTGTTTCTTTTCTTTAGGTTTTTGTTTGTGTATTCACACACCTTGTTTAGTTTCTGAGTCGGAAGGTGGTGTCTGTGGGTGAGATTCGTCCACTCCCTGTCCTGATAAGGGTGTGCAGGATGCTCTCCCTGTCAGTAGGTGGCACTTACTTGGAGGAACAGGCTACGCTCTTGTTTTCATGCCCTGTTATCAGCTCTTGTTCCTGTAGAGAGAACTCTAGTGCCTCAGGTGGTGGGTGGGGACTTGGGACTTCCAGGTGTGTCCTTTTCTCCCCCTCAGTGAGGGCTGGTCTAGGAGAGAGTCTGGGCAGAGCTGGGTTGGGTAAGCCTGCCCTCAGGCAACACCAATGTCGTTAGCAGGGGTCAAAGTTCTGTTCTCTGCTTCCAGGAAAAGCTGACAGGGAGGGGCTGGAATGGCCCTGCTCAGCCAGAAAGTCTGCATGTGGGGGTGGAGCTGTCTGAGACCCGCAGTCTGGAGCGGGCCTCGCTTCTTTCCACCCTCCCCAACTCTGCAGCTACTTCTGGGCCTCTGCCAGCAGGCCAGACCACAAGCCACCACTCCTCCCCTGGCTGTGCTACCTGCGGGGAGGTTCCCTACGCGGGAACGCCACTTGGGCTGGGTGCACGGCCTCCCTTTGGGGGGAGGGTTGCCCTCTAGGATGCTGATCTGCCCCTGAAGGCACACACACCCAGTAGGCTGTTCACAAATATCCCTTCTGTGCCCCAGGCAATGCGAGGCCTCGGTGCACGGGATGTGGTCTGCAGGTCTGACCTCTGGGTCCCAGAGTTCAAACTGTATCCCCACCAGGGAGAGCAGTGCCAGTCCCAATTCACCCACAGGGAGCCCAAGCTGCGTCTATGTCTCTCAACCTCAGAGTCTGCTCCGTTCTCCTGGGATCACCGTGCCAGCAGCACCTGGGAGTGCTGGCAGGTAGGGAGCTCACAGTCTGAGTTCCCCTTATTCAGCTGTAGGGCCCGAAAAGGGAATGTCTCGTTCCCTGTAGGTGCCTCCGGCTGGTGGCTATATTGTCTCGCTGTCTCTCAGCAGCCGCGGGTAGGCGGAGGGGAGGAGGAGGCAATATGGCGTCTGCCCGCGTCTGTGCACACGGAGGTGCCCGAGGGAGTTGGGAGCCCGGTGCCGCTTCCGCCACTGGCTTACCGCTCACCGGCAGCGGCCGTGGCTGGGCTGGTGTCCGCAGGTGTCTCCACTCGCTGGGGAGCCCCCCAGCAGTCCTGGATGCTGGGGAGGGGAAACGGCCGATACTTCCCGCTGGTCTCCGGGCTGCTCCGGCGGTCTCAGCTTCCTGTTCTCCTCCGTGACCTCCTCCCGTGGAGTCTCCCGTGGTCTCAGGTACTCCTCCTTCCGGCCCTCGTCCGATGTAGGCTCGTCTTCTTGTTTCTTTCTTCTGATTTCTGCTAGAATCTATCTTTTCTGCAGAGACACTCTGTCTGGCGGTGTTTCTCATCTGCCATATTTTTTTCTCCTCCATATTCATACAGTTTTAAATAACTAGAAGGGGAATATTGAATGTTCCCAACACAAAAATATGATAAATGTTTGAGATGATGTGTATGCTGATTACTCTGATCTGATAAACTATACTTCATAGGTATCGAAATATTATTACATACCCCATATATACGCACAATTATATGTCAATTAAAAAAATAAAAGCAAATTTTTAAAAAACCTACAAAAGTAAGAGCACAATTCATGTATAAATATTCTGACACTGGGCACATTTAATAATCATATGAAAAGTATTAATTATGAAACATTCAATAAATGTTTTGGGGGCACCTCCTCTATGCCTGGCTCTAGATAGATTCTAGGAGATCAAAAATGAATAAAATAAGCTCATTGCTTTCAAGGAAATTGTTACCTAATGAGAGTCAAAGACACCTGCATAAATTATGATACTAAATGGAATTAAATAAATACTATGACCGAGGCACAAAAAATTTACTAAGGAATTTAGAAGCATGAAGGAATAATTTTAATCAGGGAAATCGGGGAAGACTTCATGGAAGAGGTGGTTTCTGAGCCAAACTGTGACAGGTGAGCAGGACGTTGTTCAGGGAGGCTGATCAGGGGAGGAGTGTACTCCGTGCTAGGACACTGGCAGAAGCAGAAGCGTGGACATGTGAGTGTGCCGCCGCCCTGTGTGGCTGGATTGGGGCGTGCCCACGGCACTTTAGAGCCCAGGGCGTGCACGGGCCTGCCTGGGGGCGGGGCTCAGCATTGCCTGCGGAGGGAAGGCAGCGGGAGGAAAGTAATAAGAGAAGAGGAGCAAAGGAAGCCCACCTGGGCAAGATCAGACAGCTGGACACCCAGTGTGGACGACGGCACCCGGAACAAATCGGGTCGTGGGACAGCGGCGCCCCTTCCCACCTCCCAAATTCTTCCAATTGTTATAGGAGAAATAAAAAGAGAGTAAGAAAATACTGCCCTTTTTTTAGGCAGATGGCGAGGGATTCCGGGTCTCCTAGGACGGAAGTGGGGGCTGTCGCCTTGGTGCAATTGCCCCCCTGGGAATAAGGACAAGGGTGGGTCCAGGCCCCATCCTGGCCCTGCCCCGCCCTAATCCTCTCCGGAGCCCCTGCCGTCCCTGGGGAGGAGGGAACACTTGGTGCGCTCTGCGGAAGAGCGCAGAGGACCCGCCAGCCCAGGGCCCGAGCACGCGGGCCCCACAGCGTCCAGGAGTGACCTAGACAGCCGTCTGCGTGGTGGAGACTCGGCTTGCAGTGCCCAGCTGTCCCATCACAGTGGTTCCAGGGGGACATCTGAGCCACAGGGAGGTCCCCGCTCGGCGCTAGGAGACCAGCTGCAGACCACACCCAAACTCTCCTTTCCTGCTGCAGCGAGGGGGCCGGGCGCCAGCCGTGGAGTGTGTGTCTTGCTCCTGCCCTGTGGTGCCATCTTGCCCCCCTTGATACATTTCACCTCCGCCCGCCCCACTCGGGTGTGTCTGGTCATCTTCTGCCATGGGCACGCCGAGAACCAAGATCATAGAGCGAGCTGAACCTGACACCTTGATACATTTCACCTCCGCCCGCCCTACTCGGGTGTGTCTGGTCATCTTCTGCCATGGGCACGCCGAGAACCAAGATCATAGAGCGAGCTGAACCTGACACCTTCTTCCCCCATTCCTTGATCATGCGATGTTTAAATACGCGTTTATTTAAAAACAAACCCCTGCAACATCTTAAAAGTTGCTACACCCATCCTGCCCCTGAATGACGTAGTGTTCGGACTTCACCACGTTTCCTATCCTTTGTCCGTATTTACATGCCTTGTTGACTTTTTTACATAGTTGTTATATTATTGGTGTCATTTTACGTTTTGTAAAAAGTTTATAACACCATTCCATCTGTTTAATGACAGCTATATTGAGATATAATTCACATGCCGCACAAGCCACGTCTTTAAAGTGTGCGATTTAACGGCTCAGCATGTTAACTCAGATACTAAGCTACTGAAGACGAGAGTCACGCTCAGTGGAGGTTTATTAAGCCAAGATTTCCAAGATGCGCCCGGGAAAAGCGCAGCCCACGTAGTATCTGGTGTGGACCGGGCTCTTGAGAGACGGGGTTGAGGATTTCACATTTAAAGGAGAAAAGGGGGTGCCCAGGGAAAGGGGAGGGGTGAAGGAGGTGCACAGTGGGGCAGCTGACGGCCAGCACATCCACTGGGGCAAGGCGAGCTTCGGACAGGGAGCGGAGGAAGCAGTCCGTGTCGAGTCTCCGCGGGGTGGGTAGAGAGAGGGGTGATCGGGTCTTTTCCTTGATCTGCATCTGTGGAGACAAAGCTGTAACCAGCATGTGAGATTCGTTCAGGCTGCAGCCCTGAGGTTATAACTGATGTGCACTCACTTTAGAGTGGCTGTATATCTGGAAGGGTATTTTAGGGCCCAAGGAAATAAGAAATATTTTAACCCAAAACACATTTCTTTGTCATATTTTGAAATGGTTGCGGGCAAGCAGGACTATGCTGGGAGGCAGCCTAGGTGGGCAGGGTGGGGAGGGGCCGCATTTGCAGCGATCTCTGTTAATGCACACTGGCCTCGCTTGTCTGGCCCGGCCCTGCAGAGAGCCTGGCGCCCTTAAAAACACCTCCCTGAGGCTGTCACTGCCTAGCAAGACCGCCTTGCTAGCCAGGCTTCCTTTCTCCTGCCCATACCCAGCCCGAAAAGAAAAATCCTGCTTAGCCATTTTCTAAGCCCCTTTATTTATTTTCTTTCTTTCTTTCTTTCTTTTTTTTTTTTTTTTTTGAGACAAGAGTCTCATTCTGTTACCTGGGCTAGAGTGCCGAGGCGTCAGCCTAGCTCACAGCAACCTCACACTCCTGGGCTCAAGCGATCCTCCTGCCTCAGCCTCCCAAGTAGCTGGGACTACAAGGCATGCGCCACCATGTCTGGCTAATTTTTTCTATATATTTTTTAGTTGGCCAATTAATTTCTTTCTATTTTAGTAGAAATGGGGTCTCGCTCTTGCTCAGGCTGGTCTCAAACTCCTGACCTTAAGCAATCTGCCCGCCTCGGCCTCCCAGCGTGCTGGGATTACAGGTGTGAGCCACCACGTCCAGCCAGCTGTTCTTTAACAGGCTTTATTTTTAGAGCAGTTTTAGGTTCCCAGCAAAATTGAGCAGAAAGTACAGACAGTTCTCATATACCCACTACACTTCATCCCCCAAAGCCTCCTCCACTGTCAACATCCTGTGTGACAGTCATACATTTGTTACAATAGATGAACCTGCATCCACACATCATTTTATCCCTAAGTCCATTGCTTACATTAGGGTTCATCGCTGGTGTTGTGTATGCTTTTGTTTGACAACTGTATAATGATATGTATATGCCATAACAGTCTCACACAGAATAGTGTCACTGTCCCCAAAATCTGCGTTCCACTGATGCATCCCCTCTCCCCATAGCCCCTGGCAACCACTGATCTTTTTACTATCTCCAAGGTCTTACCTTTGTCAGAATGTCATATTGTTGGGATCGTATAGTGTGGGGTCTTTTCAGATTGGTGGATTTTGCTTAGTAATACACATTTGAAGTTCCTCCACGTCTCCCATGGCTTGACAGTTCTTTCTTTTAGTGCTGAATATTCCATTGTCTGGCGTGGTGGCTCACGCCTGTGATCTTAGCACTGTGGGAGGCCGAGGCAGGAGGATCGCTTGAGCTCAGGAGTTTGAGACCAGCCTAAGCAAGAGTGAGACCCCGTCTTTACTAAAATACAGAAATTAGCTGGGTGTCCTGGTGCATGCCTGTAGTCCCAGCTACTCGGGAGGCTGAGGCAGGAGGATCGCTTGAGCCCAGGAGTGTGAGGCTGTAATGAGCTATGATGATGCCGCTGCACTCTACCCAGGGCAGAGTGAGACACTGTCTCAAAAATTTTGTGTGTGTGTGTATTTTGATAATAGTCCTTTACCAGATGGGTGTTATGCAAATGTATTCTCCCAGTCTGCGGCTTGTCTTCTCAGTCTCTTGACATTATCTTTCATGGAATAAATATTTTTAATTTTAAAGAAGTCCAACTTATCAACTATTTCCAGAAGTATTTATAATCATGAAGTTTTGTAGTTTTCCTTAGATTTATGCCTGTTTAATTTTGTTGATGCTAATATAATGGTATTATATTTTTAATGTCAAATTTCATTTGTTTGTCATTAATATATAGGAAAGTAAAACCTTGCTGTAGTCATTTATTAGTTCTATGGCCTTTTATTTTGTATTTTTTACATGAGCAATTATGTTTTTTGCAAATGAAGACAGGCTTATTTCTTCCTGCCCGATATGACACTCTTTATTTCATTTTCTTGTCATGTTGCCTTAGCTAGGACTTCTAGCATGAAGTTGAAAGGCCTGCTGAGAAGAGACATCCTTGCCCTGTTGCTGGTAGAGTTGTTTTTTAAATTTAATTTTTAATGGTTTCATACAATTTTATCAAATGATATCACATACTTTACTTAACCTCTTCCAATTATTGGATTAATATGTTATTTACATTTCTTCATGATTATAAATATATATATACACACACACACACACACACTTCTGCTGGAAATAGTTTTGCATATTATTCTCTATCAACTATTTCTTTGGACTAAATTTACAGCCTTAGGTCAAAGGTAATAGATACTTTGTATGTCTCAATGTTTTTATTGCCAAATTGTCCTTCAATGGTATGTGTCATTGTGTAAAGCCTGAAGCTGACAGGTGCATAAACTTATTACCTACCGTTTACCCATCATTCCATCAGTCTGCCACGGTGAAATTGCTCTTGAGGTGAGCAAAATATAAAGGAGTGAAAAGAAAGGAATGGCAACTTTGTACGACAGCATGCTGTTTTGTGACGGGCCACTGCTATGGTCTGAATGTTTGTGTCCTCCCCGAATTTGTATGTTGAAATCGTAACCCCCAAAGTGATGGTGTTCTGAGATGGATCCCTGCGGGTCTTTGAGAGGTAATTAGGTCACGGGGGCAGAGCCCTCATAAGTTGAATCATTGCCCCTACCAAAGAGGCCTGAAAGAGACCCCTCACCCTTTCCACGAGGTGGAGATACAATCAGAAGGAAGTTGGCCCTCCCCAAATATCGAATTTGCTGGCACTTTGATCTTGGAAACCCTAGCCTCCAGAACTGTGAGAAATAAGATTCTATTATAAAGCACTCAATTTATTTAGTTATAGCAGCATTTAGTTATAGCAGCCCACATGGACTAAGACAGACATTTTTACTTTCTCTAGCTGCCGCCAGTGATTCTCTTATAGACATGAACAAGGGTAGTTACTCAGTAAGAAAGGTGAGGATAAGTCACTGGGAGTCCCCATCACCACCACCATAGCTAGAAATGCTTCTTGGAGCACGTGCTCTACTCTTGGTCCATTGGTATCACCCTCTGGGTATGTTTTTTTTTTTTTTTTTTTTGAGACAGAGTCTCACTCTGTTGCCCAGGCTAGAGTGCTGTGGCATCAGCCTGGCTCACAGCAACCTCAAACTCCTGGGCTCAAGCGATCCTGCTGCCTCAGCCTCCCGAGTAGCTGGGACTACAGGCATGTACCACCATGCCCGGCTAACTGTTTGTCTATATATTAGTTGGCCAATTAATTTCTTTCTGTTTATAGTGGAGATGGGGTCTCGCTCTTGCTCAGGCTGGTTTTGAACTCATGACCTTGAGCAATCCTCCCGCCTCGGCCTCTCAGAGTGCTAGGATTACAGGTGTGAGCCACGGCGCCCGGCCACTCTCTGTGTATGTTAAGGAAATCACCGTCTTCATCCTCCTCCTCTTCAGCAGCACTGCAGGCGGTACCCATGTGCACCCACTGCCTGCAGAGAGCTGTGCTCTGTCCTCGGCATCTCCTTAACCCTCACGATGCTGTGACGTGGTAGTACTGCTGTTCTTTTGTAGGTGAGCTGAGTGTTTGAGAGACTAAACAAACTGTTCAGGGGTCTTGAGTAGTACCTGGAGCCGACAGTTGAGTGCAGGCTTGTGTGACCAGAGCCCGTGTGCCAGAGCGCTCTGTCGCACATATGAAGAGGTGAAGGACTGCAGTTTGCTGAGCTGATAGTTTCATAAAGACACCAACGTGGAAAATCATTTACTTCACCTGAAAATTGCTATGCAGAAATCGTAACACTGTCTTTAAATTATTTACCACTAGATAATAGCTGCAGATCAGTAGATAAAATCATTAATACCCAACTAAGGCCCCGGGCAAAGGCCGGGTTGACGTGGCGCTGCTCAGCGGAGCTTGCTGTTCCGGGCGGCCGGGTTTGGCGCAGCCCCGCGCCGCGCCAGCCCTGCGCAGTCATGGCAGTGTGGTTTCCCTGAACGTCCTTCTCTGGACTAAAGATGAGGACATAACAGCACCGTGCAGAAAGTTTATGCAAACAGCACTGCCCTCGGCGCTGATTCCGCAGGCGCAGCTCAGCCCGGCCACCGTCAGCAGCGCCGTGGCTGCCACAGGAGACGCAGGAGCCGCGGCGGGAGGCGTCTCTGCGAAATGTGGCAGAAACAGCGCCGAGAACCAGTGTGGTTCCAGGGAAGGAAGCTGTCCCCGCATTGGTATTTTAATGCGTCGAGTGAGCAGAGACCTTTCAAAACAGTGCGTGCTGTGGCGGAGAGGCTGGTGTGTCAGTCCCTGGTATGGCCAGACTAGACCTTGAGGAGATGGAGAGTCCAGATGCTGTTCGGGGGGCTTCACAGCCTTCCTTCCTCAGAAGTGGAGAGAACGTGCCGACTTCCTTCTAAGTGCCAGCCTCTCCCAGCCCAGTGGGTGGGGCAAAGGTTTGTCTGACACGGACCTGTGCCAGCTTCTGATCCATCTGCGAGGTGCATCTGCACATGACTGGATGGTCCCGGTGTTGGCAGAGAGGGGCAGTCGCGCCGCTCCGGCTCCAGAGGCGGAAGGCTGCTGTGACGCGGGTGGGGGCGTCCCCACAGAAGCGGCGGGGCTGCGGGCGGGCTGGCGCTGCGCTGCCGCCAATGGGCGGGCCGGCCGGCTGGGCTGAGTAGACCATTCAAGGCTGCTGGGCCTCACTCCCTTAATCTGTAAAAGGAGGGACAATTAAGGTTCTTTTTCACCTCTAACATTCTCTATAAAGACAGATTTGAAGCTGGGTGTAGTGGCTCACACCTGTAATCCTAGCACTTTGAGAGACTGAGGCCGGAGGATGGCTTGAGGCCAGGAGTTCGAGACCAGCCTAGGCAACATGGTGAGGCCCTGTCCCTACAAAAAATAGAAAAATTAGCCAAGTGTGATGGCATACCTGTAGTGCCAGCTACTAGGGAGGCTGAGACAGGAGGATCCCTTGAGCCCAGGAGTTTGAAGTTGCTGTGGGTTGGGCTGACGCCACTGCTCTATAGCCCAGGTAACAGAGTGAGACCCTGTCTCAAAAAAAAGAAAAGAAAAGAAAGAAAGGTTTGACTGAAAGTAGCTGCAGTTTGTTGAGTACTTTCTGGATGTGGTCCGTATGCCGATCAACACAATAAGCTGACGGCGGAGCTGTGGCTTTTGTTCCCATCTTACAGAGGAAGGAACTGAGGCTCCCAGAGATCAAGGGCTTTACCCTTGTAGGTCCCAACCCAGATCCGCTTGAATCTAAAGCCTTAGGTCGCGGTGGCACACAGCCCACCGAGGAAGGAGGAGCAGCCAGGTCAAGAGCCAGGAGGGAAGGCACTCGGGCAGGGAAAGAGCGCGGGCACACCAGGGTCAGGAGGCGACACTGTCTGCAGTGTGCTCAGGGACGGAGGCCGACCTCGCTGGCTGGCGCGGCGGCCACGCAGCGATCTGGGTCATCATGCTCTATCTCACCTCCCAGCAACGCCGGAGGAAAGCCAGACACCTCGCCAGGCCCTGCACCAGAAACAACAGGAAGCTGGTTTCCTGGGCAGGCAGAAGAGTCTGTTAAAAGGCTGCCTCTTTGGGAGACGTTGCGAGAATTATGTCAAGGGAAAACATTATTTATGACCTTCCCCAACCTTCAGAACTGTAGCAGAAAATCTCCCCCAAAGACTGGAAGTGTCTTTTAATCAGAGACAGAACTAGAGTTAGGCAGCCCTCAGCCTCTGCAGTGGGATGCTGGTCTCAGGAGAACCTTTCGATCTGTCGGGGGGACCTTCCGATCCGATAGGGACAACTGTTTGCCAGATCACGGCCGGGCTTTCACAGGGAGTGGCGGGCAAGACGCACGCAGGGCCTCCCCTGCCCGGAGCTGCCTGCACGAGGCCCGTGGGCTGCAGCGCAGGCCTCCTCTGGCCTGGCTTAGGGAGATGGACGTGCTTGCTCTAGCCCCCATGAGACGGCCCTTTCTTTAAAAACGGAAAGAGTCTATTTTTATTACAGCAATATGTGCACATAGAGAGTCAGACAGTATGGAGATGTTGAGTCCCTTGGATCTATCTTCTGCTACATACTGATTTGTACATTTTAGACATTATGCACTCTTTGATTTCCTATCATGATAGCTGAGGAATTTAGGGTCTCTCTACTGTTTTATGCCCCATACTGTTATAGCGCAATTTTTGTTTAATATTCATATGCTGATGTTTTCATTAAAATTTTCAAAAATTTAAATAAGTAAATGCTGATCACCAGTAAGCCAAGTAGAATGTCCTCTGACGATGTCGGTTTGAACTATTTGACAGGGTCAATATCCGTTTGTTTTGACCTCTGAAGATGGCAATTTCTTAGGGGTCAGCCTAACCTCCAATGTCAGTTTTGTTTTCTTGGAGTTCATAACTTACTCTTTTTTCTATTTGTATGAGTTTCTTTGACTCCGAAACCTTTTAAAGCTTTTAGACCTTTTCTGTGTTTCTTGGGGTCAGTTCTAACACAACAGCGGGGTTTGGGAAAAGTGATGTCCATCCATAGGTAAATACAGACCCCAGAAGGCCCCAGGGCAGACCGTGGGCGGGGACCCAGAGTCCCGAGCCTGCTGGGCAGGTCTGCTCCACCTGACTGGGCCTCGGCTGGTCAGGAGACTCGCGTACCAAGGCAGCAAGGGGTGACTTTTAGGGAGCTCCGGTGCTGTTGAGAAGCGAGTACACGCTGCTCCCCCCGGGCCAGCGCCGCTGGGAAGAGATGCTGTTATAGAACTGGGGTCTCTGGGAGAAATAGGGACAAGAGGATCCTTGAACTGCGGAGGCCAGCCGCATGCTTAACTATCAGAAGCAAGTGACCCCAGTGGGCAGACAAGTTGGAAAGGTATCCGGGGAGTCCTGTGCTGAAAAAGTTTATGGAGACAGCAAAAGAAAATGTTATTCCTAGGGGCACGAGATGGGTAGCCAGCTAGGGTGCTAAATGAGTGTGTGTGTGTGTGTGTGTGTGTGTGTGTATACACACACTATATGTAAGGTCACTATAAATATAAGGTCATTTTACTATATATAGTATACATAGGATGTTGTGTATATAGTAAATACTGTGTATAGTATATTAACTATACATAGCACATTGATCTTATCAAGGATATCAAGGATGGATGAGTAGAAGCATGAGGTTTGCTACCCCAAACAGAAAATCATGATCCCTTGTTTAGTTTTCAGACCTAAGCCCGTTCTCAGACCCAGAACCCATCAGTTGAAGGAAAGCCCAGGTCCCTATGGGGAAATGGCTACAAATCATAGCAGATGTATAAGGAGGTGATTTCCTCCCCCTTTATTCAGATCACCATATGGTGGGGAAAGAGGAATACCCAGATTTGTCTAGTGCTATTAGATATAATGTAAGGTGACACCCAAAGTGATACAAGGCCTCCCTGTTAGATCAGGGCTACATGGGAACTATGGAATGAAGTCCTGGCCCAAGTTCACAGACCTACCTGGAGGTCATTTCCCAGCCCCTGAGTGTGTCACTGGAATGGACGAGCTTGGCAGTTAGTGGAGCCCTCATATTGGTCTCTTGATATGTCAAGTAAGAATTATTATGGTGGGAAAAACCCAGTGGAAGCCCCTGAAACTGTTCTCCCACCTCGGTCTACACATTACATCCAAACCGATGTCATACTGCATTGATGACATCATGTTGACCAGACATGTGAGCAAAAAGTGACAAAAATGAGGAGCTCCATCCGATACACCCCTCTCCAGGTGTGTGCTTGGGTCACCTTTTACCAGTGAGGAAGGGAAAGCTGGCACTGGGAGATGACCGTAGTTGTGGCCACACCATGTAAGTCCTAATTTATATTAGTAACTCCTTTTAACTTGGGGATAATCCTAGTGCCCAGCTGTTTAATTCAGTCCTGCAAACAGTTACTGAGAGGCTACTGCATGCCAAGCACAGGGCCAGGCATGGCGCTAGGCTGTCTGCAAGGCTCCCCGAAACACTCAGGACTCACCTCTTCAGAAGGATTGGCATCTGCCTTGCTCAGCCTCTTTTCCCAGTAAAGGGGATTAGGAGAAACATGTCAGCAAAAGAATAAGGCCATGCTTTTCGTTTTGTTTTGTTTTCAATTCCTGGTTTCTTAATGCCTTCACCTTGCACGTTGGTTTAGACAGTCTCCAGGTGTGTGTCTAACCACTGGCTCCATTGCTTTCGCACCTCCTTCTCCCACCCCTTGCTAGCAACTGTCAGATCCATCACCTTGTTGGCTTGGACAGACTCATGAATAAGTGATTCGTGGCAATGTTTTTGAATGCCAACCTTGCAGTTTTGCAGAAACTATAAAAATTACCCGACAATAGAGGTAATTAGAGGTCCACATGTCACCACCCCATCAGAGCACCTGGGCCTTTGATGGCTTCTAGGGCACAGATGACAGACTGTGGACAAAACACATCAATGGACAACGGGGCGCAGACATGCACTGAGGTCCTCCAGACAGGGCCTTAGGGTTGCTGGTGTGTGTGTGTCTGTCTTTGTGTATGTATGCATATATGTGTGTACATGTGTGTGTTCATATATATATATATATATATATATATATATATATATATATAAAATTCCTGTTATAACAGTATCCTTTGATTAAATGTAATAAATCTCCTTTTGGTGAAGTGACAGATTTTTGGGATTATTATTTTACTCTTGGCAACTCATAAAAGGAAAAGCAAATCCACATGATCTGGAGGAAAGGAGCAGGTTAAATGCTAAGATCCGGTAGAATCCTCCAGCAGCCGCTGAGATTATGCAAGGAGGCTTGCACTGTTGACAAGAGACAAATAAGGCTACTTAGTAAGTGTCACGTGTTCTCTTAATAAGTCAAAAGCAGCATGAAGGAGCCTATTTTAATTCTCTGTATCTAAGAGACTGCTTTATCTTCTTAAGTGTTAACTTGTTAATATTTTAGGTGAAAACCAGAAAAGACTTACAAATTCTTGATTTCTCATATACTTTCCTTTGTAGAGGTTGCTCATTTAGAAGTGCCTGGCCCGGGTGGACTTCCCAAGACTGGAGGGGCCCACACTGCAGAGGGTCCCACGGTGGTTCTGTGGTTGGGAGTGGGTTGCCGGGGCAGCTTGAATCAGAAGCTGAGTTCACTCAACATCCTATTAAAGGGGCATCAATCAGAAAAGGAACTTATGGGAAACTTTCAAGACCAGCCTGATTTCAAGCTGACAAATGATCAGGTAGACAATGGTCTTATCAAGAAAAGCAAAGAACTCCGTCAGCCACAACAAGTGAGGGCGGGTGTGTGCACTGAGGCCAGCCTGCCCAGGAACTGACCCTGGCTCTAGCAGCGCATAGCTCTGCCACCTCGAGAAAGTGACTTAGCTCCTCTGTGCCTAAGTCTCTTAATCTCTAAAATGGGGACAATACAAATACACGCCCATATGGTTGTTGGAATAGGATGAGATAACAAATAAATGCACCTAGAACAGCCCCTGGCACATGGTATTGGTTATTATCGTCAGTCTCATCTCATGGGACTTTACCTATGTTGGAAAGAAAAAGAATCAAATCCTAGCCAGCAAGATTTCAGAACTGCAAGGGTTTGTTTGTCGTCTTTTCCTGCAAAGAAAAATTCTATGAAAATAGTGGATCATAAACAATAATAAATGTTTTGTGAGCACATAGACAGGCATGTACAGTATTTTATAAATAAATTCATGCGAGAGTTGCCTTTTGTAGGGAAAAGAGCTTGGATGGAGAACAGTAAAAGCAGCTTCAGTTTCATTTGTAGTATTGTTGTTTGGTTTTACTTTTTTAAAATTAAAAAAGATTGAAGGAAATCTCATAACAATTTAAAAGTGGCTAGTTCTGGGTGGTAGTCACAGGGGTGTTTGTTGCAAGATTCTTTTGACTTTTCTGGCATTTTCTAAATTTCCCCAAATTACAAATGTAAAGTGTTTAAAAGAGACAAAATCAACCAAGGTATTAATTCTGGAAAGCAAGTGGTTGATCTGTGATCAATATGAGCAAGAATCCTAGGAGGGTTGATTTTCTACTGTCCGGTTTGGCAATCTCATTCTGTGTTCTCGGTTCTTGGTGTGCTCTTGGCAGAAGAATGACCAGACACACCACAGTAAGGCAAGCGTGAAGTGAAATTTATTGAGGAGGAGCAAGATAGGATTATAGAGCAAGAGCAAGATACAGGTTTATAGAGCAAGACACATCCTCCACAGATGACAGCCAGACCCTTGTCATAGCAAAAGAGAGCTTGGTTGTGGTCTGGGTCCTGTTTTATAGTGTCTGAATAGGGACCCCCTGTGGTTCAGACATCATCATGGGGCCACTTTGATGGGCCTCATGCTGGGGCCACATGCTGGGGCCACATGCTGGGGCAGTGGGGGGCGTGAACCACAATGTAGATTTAAGCTAATGACATGATAATTAGCCATAGGTTGTCCTAAGTCACTATCGTATCTATGCAGCTTGGCCCGTGGGCTAGAGAGTCCCCTGCATTCTGTTGCTGTTGGCGTGGTAAGTTCTGACTGATAGATCGGTAGGCATTCTCTCCTCCCCCAGGTATGGCAGTCCCTAGGGACAGGAGTAAGGTGGGCAGCACCAAGGGAAGGGCCTGGGGCCACCGTTGTCCTTCTGCCCAGGTGGTGCAGTTGCATGAGGCAGCACCAAGGCAAGGCACCTGCTCTCATCCCTGGGAGACCCGGAGTCCCCTGCCATATACCTAACTCTGCCAACTCTCTCATGCTCGTTGTACCGGGACACACAGAGCACAGAAAGAGGAACCGTCCTGGGCTTCTGAGGACGTAGATGGGGGGACGGGTTCCTCTGCTGAAAACAGTATTAGCCTCCCTGAATTTTCCAGTTGGAGATACATCTTAAGTTTTTTTCTTAATTTTGATTTTTACCTTTTCATGATTGACTTGATTAGCATTTTTGAAAAGACTTTCTTTCTTTCTTTTTTAAGACAGAGTCTCACTTTGTTGCCCAGGCTAGAGTGCCGTGGCGTCAGCCTAGCTCGCAGCAACCTCAACTCCTGGGCTCAAGTGATCCTCCTGCCTCAGCCTCCTGAGTAGCTGGGACTACAGGCATGTGCCACCATGCCCGCCTAATTTTTTCTATATATTTTTAGTTGGCCAATTAATTTCTTTCTATTTTTAGTAGAGACGGGGTCTTGCTCTTGCTCAGGCTGGCCTTGAACTCCTGAGCTCAAATGATCTGCCCACCTCCCAGAGTGCTAGGATTACAGGTGTGAGCCACCGCACCCAGCGGAAAAGACTCTTTTAATGTAATTTACCGGTCTGACATTTGTTTTTTATTTTTATTACTTGCTTTTTATAAGTAATCTTATCAAAAGGTGTAAAGTGATTCAGATTAAGTGTGCTGATGAGATAGGATTAAAAAGAAATATTAAACTGTTTCCCTTACCCCCTCAAGAATATTTTCCTTTGTGATGTAGAGTTCCAGGCATTTTTCAGAGGACAGGGATGCTGCAGGTGAGTCCAGGTGACGGGCAGGGTGGGAGGGACACTGACCTCAGCGTCTGCAGTCATGCACCCTCTGGGTGCGGTGTGTTCACGTGTAAAATAGGAGCGAGCAGACCTTGCATCACAGGACTGATGGGACAAATAGCATAAGGTGAGATAATAATATTTGGGAAACTGCTCTGAAAATCACAGTTACCCAATTGCCAAGTAATTTTGTTCCATGCCACCCTGTTCCGGCTTGCTCAAGCAGCAATGTGCAGCCACCTAGAGTGCCAGGAGAAAGAGGACTTGGTTTAATTTGGTTTTCTGATATTTTTAGTGGTTTAATAAAAAGTCCTCATTGATGCAGCCCTTCTTACAGGTTTCTCTAAGCTCCACAGGGCCTCTTGCCTCCCTTCTCTGCACCAAGCTAGACAGCCTTTCCTTGGTGTTAAGGGTGTGCCTTGCTAGGTTTCTTCTGGATAAAGTTGTTATTTTTTCCTTTATAATTAAAAAGCAATTTGTGGAGAGACAATCGAAAACGACGTAAATATCCTGTTCCTATCAAACCTTGACCCGCTAGGTCTGGCATTTGGCGTTGGTGCGTTTCTGATTCCCGCGTCCCTCTGTGCGCGTCAGTGAGTGCTCTGCTGCGAGGAAGCACTTTCCCTTCCCCACTCATTGACTGCGTAGTCACTGGCACCAGCGTGGACTCATGGACTCTTGTTCTATGCAGTGGCTTATAATTCATTACTATCATTTTATTTGATTTTCCAATTATCCCTACCTTGGCCAGTAGGAGCCCCCAGCCAGCGTCTGCACCTGTTGGCGTACGCCTTCATTCCTCGGGTTTCCCTCACTCCCCGGCACACCAGGCCATTTGCCCTTCTTGGCTGAGTCTCATGATCCATTCTGTCCATAAGAGCTTGGAATTCTGTGTAGAAGTCGACATACAGAGAGGAGTTTTGATCGAAGGTAAAAGGCAGCTCCTGAGTAAAATGGTGGCCCGAGGCACCTCCTTGCTGGATCTCTGATGAACTGATGAAGAAATAGGAAAAACGGAAAAGACTCCACGAGAGTGCAGGAAATTCGGGAAGAGTTCCGCGTGCATGTTAGAGACTCAGCTTCCCTTCTCAAGGCGCGGCAGTGTCTTTGGGAGGCAGGTGGGAGAAGTTTCATCAGAACCCTTTAAACTGCAGGAAAAAGAGCCAACAGTGAATGCAAAACATTTGTTCATTTGGCAAATGTTTATTGAGCGTTTACTATGTGCCGGGCGTCTCCTGTTTAGTGGAGGAGGGAGACCGACACCTCTTTCCCTGTGGACCTTGCATCCTAGTAGGGGACAGAGAGGTGAAACGGAGGCGGGCTGGCCCTCACGGAAGGAAGATGCGAAGGAGTTGAGGGAAGGAGCCTGGGCTCCCTGGGGCTGGGCGTTCCAGCGGGAGCAGCAGTCCTCGGGCAGGAGCCACGGGCGGCCATCCAGCGTGGTCCAGGCAGGGGTACAAGGGAGTGAAGGCAGAGGGACAGCCCGAACCTTCAGAATACACACAATTGCTACATCACCTTTTTAATGATTTGTCTTTGTACTTAAGAATAACCCAAATATGGGTGCAGTGGCTCACACCTGTAATCCTAGCACTCTGGGAGGCCAAGGCGGGAGGATAGCTTGATGTCAGGAGTTCGAGACCAGCCCGAGCAAGAGTGGGACCCTATTTCTGCTAAAAGTAGAAAAATTAGCCAGGCACAGTGGTGTGCGCCTATAGTCCCAACTACTGGGGAAGCTGAGGCAGGAGGATGGCTTGAGCCCAGGAGTTGGAGGCTGCAGTGAGCTATGATGACACCACTGCACTCCAGGCCAGGTGACAAGGGTGAGACTCTGTCTCAAAAAAAAAAGAGAATAACCCGAGTGTGGCCAATCCCTACTACAAGGCTTGTGCAGGCGCAGGGAGTGGGGGTGGGGTAGGGTGGTGGTGGCTCGCATGCCTCCAGCCTCAGCACAGCCAGGTCTTTGACGGCCTCTGACGGCCGCTGGCAGCGGCAACTGAGGCAGACAGCGCCTCTCTTGGTCTGACCCAAGTAAAGGAAGGAGGGTATCCAGAAAGTCCGTGACCCTGGCTCCCGTTCCAGGGCGGCAGGACACGTGCCACTGGGGCCATCTGGCACTTTGGAAGTCTGGCAAGTAATTCACTTTTGGAACCTCCTCATCACGTGTCTTAGGCCGGACCTCTTTTAACAATCAGGTTACCCAACCAGAGTATAATTTGTGTGGGTCAGAAAGGCCCTTTGTTTCCCACAACTGATTAGGGCCCCCAGCTTTGCAAAAGCACCTTCAAAATCCAGCAGGCTACAGAGCTCCATCTCTTCCACCAACTCCGCCTTTCCTTTCGGATTTCTTCCGCAGCCCAGCCGGGGCCACGGCGCTCCCCACTGCGCTGCTTCCGTGCCGCTTGTCTCAGAGGATGCCGCCCTCTGGGTAACAGGCGCCCCTGCTTCTGCAAATGTGCCGTTCCCACTGACACCTAAGGGGGGAACCCGAGAAACAAACAGGACCTGGAAGACACGCTGTTTTTGTTTGGGCTATTGTCACCGACGGACTTTCCCTGAAACCTCTCTTGTTTTCCTTTCAGTTTCACTGTCCTTTGGCCAGTCCTGCTTCTTTGACTAAGGCCTATTAACGTGGGTGACTGCTCACCCTAATGGGTCTTTGTGAAACACAAAACAAAACCAGCATTATTCTCATTTCCCCTCTGTTCTTCCTCTTGGAACTCTTCCTAGCCCCTGGGCTCTGGTGGCTTCCGAACTGGAAGCTCGGAAGATGCTTCAAGATTTGTTCACCTGGTGTCAGAAATAGACACTGCTGGATGACCACTTCACTCTTAGCTAGTTTCTGAAACTGTCTAAATCCCAACATACCCCTGCTTTTCTGGGAGCTGTGGCTGGCTGGGACGGGAGCAAGGAGTTTTTTGCCTGAGTCAAGGGGTGTAAAGCCAGAGGGAGTGCTCAGGTGCAAGAGTGTTGTCCAAGAAGCTAGGATTGACTAGACAGTGATCAAAATGAAGCGTCCAAGAGCAATTATGCCCGTGGGGTGTGAAGCCAGGTGTCCAGGCTCCAGGGGAATGGAAGCCATGCAGGAAGTCAGAGCTGATTGTTTGCAGCAGCATCTGCAACTTGAACTTGCCTTTATGGCTAGTGATGTGAGTGAACGGATTTGCCAGATTATAAATTTTGGGGATGTGTGTGCAGAGACTTCCACTGAGATTATCTTGTCTCGCCAGCACATCTGGGTGTTGGTTCTGACAGCTGGAGTATTGGGGATTGAGTTTTGGCTGAAGGTTTCACTGGTAGGGCTCGACCACGAGCTTTCCCTGGAGCGTGGAAGGCCCCTGGCAGGAAGGGTGCACCCTGTGCTGTAGCGAGAACTGGGTCCCGGGCTTCAGATCTGTGATTCTCAGGGGTTAGAGGGTGATTGGTAATGTCTGGAGACGTTATTGATTGTCATACACAAGTGGGGGTCCTACTGGCATCTAATGGGTAGTGTCAGGGATGCTTCCAGACATTCTGCAAGGTGCACAGGGTCATCAGTGCCCTGCGAGGGGCAAGAGTCATCCAGCGCTGAGGCTGAGACACCTGCCTACATTCTAGGACGTTCAATGTCATAAAGTAGCCACCAGCAGTGTGGTCAGCCTCTCTGGGGTCTAGTTCAAGGTTGAGGGGACCCTAACTGTTGAAAGCAGAGGGTATCTACTCCACGTCATAAGAATCTTGTGCACTCCTGGCATATTCGAGACAGAAGTCCTTGGCTTCAGGAAAATCTGGAACTAAAATATTATCATTTATTCCCACAACCCTTAGGTTTTACCTTCAAGGCACCAAGATCTGCTGAGAGCTCGTTACTGCCCCCGAGACAGCCGCTTCTTGCGATGCTCCACTCACAGCTTCCCTGGGAAGCGCAGGAATTGCCGAGGAAGTTTGGGGGACTACCTCCCCGCTGGGCTGTGATCTCGCACTCTCGCTGTCTTACTTAGATAGCGGCCTCAAAGGACATTGCTCTGTGAGTCAAGAAGTCACTTTGCTTTCTGGCCCCAGTTTGCCCACCTGTAAGATGGGCTGGTTCCACAGACGACCGCTCCTCCTGCCCTGACTGCGAGGCCGCAGGGATCTGGCGCGGGCGCGGGCGGGCACGTCCGTACCTCAGCCCGTTCCAGCCGTCCCCTCGGGCCCACCGGGCGTGCGCCATCTCTCCCTAAAGTGAGGACACCTTGGAGATCATCAGTGCGAAGGGCATATTTGTGCTTTCCTGACTTTGAATACAATGTTCCTGATCCAGGAGGGAGGGGCTGGGGAAAGCCTGGGGACCCTCTGGGTCTGGAGTCCCCTGCCCGGAGCCCTCTCCTCCTTCCACCCAGGGCTAGCGGGTGACTCTCCCTTCCCGCCTCTTCCCCGCCGGCCTCCCCCACCGGCTCCGTGGGGACTGGGGTGCCCAGGGAACATGGAGGACGCTGCCGAAACCGCAGTCTCGGCCTGACGGCACTCCACGTGTGTAGTCAGTGAGTCCTGCCTGCCGCGGAGGCGCCCCCGCAGGCAGATGCTCCCCCCGCAGGCAGACGCGCGCCCCGGAGGCAGACGCGCCCCCCGCAGGCAGACGCGCCCCCCGCAGGCAGACGCGCGCCCCGGAGGCAGACGCGCCCCCGCAGGCAGACGCGCCCCCCGCAGGCAGACGCGCCCCCCGCAGGCAGACGCGCCCCCCGCAGGCAGACGCGCCCCCGCAGGCAGACGCGCGCCCCCCCAGGCAGACGTCTGCCGTCCACAGCCCCGCAGGCAGATGCGCGCCCCGCAGGCAGACGCGCGCCCCCGCAGGCAGACGCGCGCCCCCCCCAGGCAGACGTCTGCCGTCCACAGCCCCGCAGGCAGATGCGCCCCCCGCAGGCAGATGCGCCCCCCGCAGGCAGACGCGCCCCCCGCAGGCAGACGCGCCCTCCCCCCCCCGCAGGCAGACGCGCCCCCCGCAGGCAGACGCGCCCCCCGCAGGCAGACGCGCCCCCGCAGGCAGACGCGCCCCCGCAGGCAGACGTCTGCCGTCCACAGCCCCGCAGGCAGATGCGCGCCCCCGCAGGTAGACGCGCGCCCCGCAGGCAGACGTCTGCCGTCCACAGCCCCGCAGGCGGGCGGAAGGGGGAACTGGAGTGGCCCCAGAGGGACTAGCCCTGAAGTGCTGGGCGTGGACTCTGGGCCGGCTCGGTCTCGCCCTGTGGGCGGCAGCCGCGGCAGGAAGAGGGTGGCTTCTCCAGGGCCGCGGCAGGAAGAGGGTGGCTTCTCCAGGGCCGCGGCAGGAAGAGGGTGGCTTCTCCAGGGCCTGCGGAAGGGAAGCAAGCGCAGGAGCGCGGCACCGGGCTTCCCGGGATGGGCAGGCTGTGTCAGGCACCGGGCCGTGGCATGGCCGCGCGGGGGCGCTGGGGCAGGCTCTGGGACTCCCGCGGAGGGCTGCTCCCGCAAGGACGCGTGGGGGAGGAAGCCCAGGGGCCCCAGGGCTGGCCGCCCCGCAGCTTCAGCCCTTGCAGCTGTACGGACTCTCCACGCCATCAGACCCAGTGGCCAGTTTGATTATAAATATGGTGGGTTTTTAAAAAATTTCCTTATACTATTCTGAATGAAAGCACGTTTATTTTTAAATTGACACAACGCTGCAAGCATGACATAACACATGGGTGGCTTCTATATCCCTCTGCGTGGAATCGCCGGACTCAATTGCTACAACGTGCATAGGCACGTTGTTCCTGACTCAGACTTCTAGTGACATCGACACTGTTCATGCGATTTTACAAAACTGTCAAAAACTGTTGGCCAAGTTACAAGCAACACAAAAACAGTCTTCCCTTGATCAACAACAAAACGTACTAGAAAATTCGTAGAAAATAACCATGGGGGGAAAACTTGCTTTTTACAGCACCCTCAGGATGCTGTGAAATGGAGTTATGCTCTGGACTGAGATAATAATTACTTATAGGTTTTTCACCTACGTGAATGTTGAGCTGTATGTTTGGAAATAATCCGGGACGTGGGATGATTTTTCATTTTGTGGGGCTGAAGTAAGTGAAGTAGAATGTCTGGTCGCACGGACCATTACATGTTAGTGGTGCTTTTCCAATTATTATAATAATCCAACTGTTTCTCCCAGGGGAAGAGAGGAGAGAAGAGACCAAATATTTATTGATTAGCTATTGATGTTGGCCAAGCACTATGTATTGCTGGTTACAAATTTTTATTTATTCAAGTCTTGAGACACTTCTACTCGGTGCATATTTTGATACTCATTTTACAGACAGGGAAAGTGAGGCTCTGTGGGTTAGGGAGATTGCCTACTGGGACCTGAATTTGAATCCAGGCTTGTCCTAATCCGCAGTCAGACTTTAACAAAAATGTACTAATGGCGACGGGAAAGCGACAGTGTATCTGGTCAAATCTCCAGAAACTGGAGGAAGAGGAAGGGGCAGGCTGTATTGTCTTGTCTTATTTTGTTCGGCACAGTTTGAAAGAGCTGCTCCACCTGGAGAAAGGTGGGACGAGGCGGTTTCTTGGGGTCCATTCCTATTCTGTTCGGGTGTGAAGCCTGCGTGCGGGCGAGAAGATTCTCAACAGCTGAGGATGGAAAGAAGCACAAAGCCTGTCCCCTGTCTGCGAAGAGGGGCACGGCGCAGAAGGGGCTGCAAGGGGCAGGCCGCGGGGAGGTGCGAGCCGCCGGTTAGCAGAAGACAGCTGGGAACCTGCTGGGCCGGCCTTCCGGTCTCGAGCCTAGCAGACGACAGGAGAAATGAGCTGCTGCTTTCCTTTTGGTAACAGCACCTCTCTTCCCGAGGCAGCAGGGGAGTGCGCACGCCTGCTGTCCGCTCGGGACGTTTTTGAGGCTGTTTAAACAATACTCAAAAACACTTTTCACAGGCACTGAATTTTAATGTCAGTTTGCCTTCTTTTGTTTGCTCAGCTTCTTTTAACTGCTAGGCGAACATCTCCGTAGGAGAGAGATTCAGGCTACTAACCCTAGGACCGGTTTCAAACCAGCTCAGTGGCTGCCAGTTGGAAATTTATTTTCTAGTTGGCCCGTTAGTGTGACTGTCCTATTCACCTATGAATTTATGTTTTTGAGAAAGATCCTTAATTAAAAAAAAATAATTTTCAATAGTAAATACTTTGCGTTTCAATCACACGTTTTTTCCTGAGCTGAACAGTACTGGTGTCGTAGGCGGGCACGCTGCCGCGAGGAAATGCGCCCGCGCCAAGGGCCTGGCCCGCGCGGCCGGGTCGCCCTGCCGCGGCGGGCTGCGAGGCCAGCCTCCTTGGGGTGCGGACACCGGCCTCTGCGCGCAGCCTCGCAGCCGGCGGGCGGAGCTCTCGCAGTTCTCTTGGAGCCCGGGCCCTGAGCACAGGCAAGCATTCATGCTTCGGTTCTCCTCACATCTTACCTGGACCCGCGCCGGATGCCGCGCGGTCTGGAGAAGGCGCTGGTTTCCGGCTTCACTCCCGCCGCGCGCATGCGCCCTGCCGCGGCCCTCCCCTTCCGCCGCGCGCGGCTTGCGGTCCGGGCCCGACTGTCTGAAGCCACTGCCCAGGAACCGAATCTAATTCATAAAATAAACTAAATTAAGATACAAAGTAAAATAATAAAATGAAACAGTGAAAGGCCCCTGGGCTCCTGGCCGCGGACAGCGGGCCGCGCGGTTCCCACAGGCCCCGGCCTCGACACCCGCCAGACCTGCCCCAGAGTTGCGGCCACTTGATGGCCACTCTGCCCCTCAAGTTGCAGACAAAAAGTTAATGAGAAGATTTTCTTGATTCTGAATTTCTCCTTCCCAGTATTTTTCGTAGGTCAGTGCGCCCTCCCCCACCCCCACCTAGCCAGCAACGGCTCTTCCGCGGTCGGTAGCTGCCCTTCCCCCTTCAGTGACCGGTGTCCTGCTTAGTATGAGACGGTGGAGATAAGGCCTGTGTTTTCCTGTCTTTTCTGTTTCTTGTTTTTGCTGGAAAAAATCTTTTCCATGCCTTATGGTAGAATCTAATTTAGCAGAACCCACAATGTTGTGAGTAGGTGGCACTGTTACGCATGCTGTGACATGGGGGTTCTGTCCCCGGACAGCACCTGCCGGCCACGCCCCTTACCTCACGGGAGAAGCAGAGAAGGCCAAGAGACAGGAGTGAGAGAGCCCCAGGATGGAGGGGAGGGCGCAGGGTGTGACGCTGTCAGCCCCCGGCGCAGGGGACACAGACGGGAGGATGGCTGGGCCACCTCGCGGTCTCAGGGGAGCCAGCCCCCGACCCCGTGCTCTGCTGTGGCTTCTGGGTGGGGCTGCCCTGACCCCGTGTTGGGCATTTCCATCTGCACCTCAACACCTGCAGCCCTCATGCCGCTCCACGGGCCCTCCTCTCCTATCTTCATTGTAGCACTTCCTGCCTTAGAATGTGCCCTACCGTCTACTTATTTATTATGTCTGTTTTAATTGTCTGTGTCCCTCTCCTGGAATGTTAGGGAAGGGAAGGGGTCTGGGTTTTGTTTATTAATATGATCCAAGTGGCTAGCACACAGCAGGCACACTGTGAGCAAATATCTGTTGAATGAATGAATGTCGTCTCATTTGGCCCTTCATGTATGTTTATTTCTCAGTTCTCTCTCTGCTTCATGTGGTTTTTTTATATTTATTTATTTATTTATTTATTTATTTTGAGACAGAGTCTCACTCTGTTGCCCAGGCTAGAGTGCTGTGGTGTCAGCCTAGCTCACAGCAACCTCAAACTCCTGGGCTCAAGCAATCCTCCTGCCTCAGCCTCCCAAGGAGCTGGGACTACAGGCATGTGCCACCATGCCCAGCTAATTTTTTCTATATATGTTAGTTGGCCAATTAATTTCTTTCTATTTATAGTAGAGACGGGGTCTCGCTCTTGCTCAGGCTGGTTTCGGACTCCTGACCTCGAGTGATCCTCCCAGAGTGCTAGGATTACAGGCATGAGGCACTGTGCCTGACCTCTGCTTCATGTTTTAAATTGGGGTGCTTTGATGGCTGGAATAAATCATGATAACTTCGATTTATGTTATTGACTCTTGACCAGGTGCCACCCACTTACTCCACATGGCATGTAGAAGCTCACCTCCCGCAGTGCCCTCCGAGGGCGGGCGGCGGCAGCCTCCCGGGTGCTCGTTCGTGTTTGTGCTTTCCTCTCCTGCAGTGTTCAGGGCTGCTCTGTGTGGCTGCAGAATACAGCAGGGTGACGATACGTCACTCCCAAGGCTATGCAAAAGGCATGTGGCTTAACTCCCTGCTCCCTCTTGGGCCACGCACTCTGGGGGAGGAAGCCAACTTCCACATCACGGGACAGACAAGTGACCTGCAGAGCCCGGCGCGGCGGCACATGCCTGCAGTCCCAGCACGCTGGGAGGCCGAGGCAGGAGGATCACTAGAGCCCAGGAGTTTGAGACCAGCCTGAACAAGAGAAAGACTCCCATCTCTACAAAAAATAGAAAAACATTAGCCTGGGAACTAAAAATAGAAAAAATTAGCCGGGCATGGTGGTGCATGCCTGTAGTCCCAGCTCCTCGGGAGGCTGAGGCAGGAGGATCGCTTGAGCCCAGGAGTTTGAGGTTGCTGTGAGCTAGGCTGACACCACGGCACTGTAGCCCAGGAGACTCTGCCTCAAAAAAAAAAAAAGTGGCCTGTGGAGAAGCCCAGGAGAGGAGGAATGGAGGCCTCCTGTCCGCAGCCCTGAGAGTGGCCACCTGGCAAACGCGGCAGACAGGTGCTGCAGCCCCGGCCAGCATTCGGATGACTCCAGACGCAGCCGGCACCTTGACTGCGCCTCAGGGCAGGTCCCCAGTTGAAGCTGGATTGCTCCTAGGTTCCCGGCCCTCAGAAACTGCGTGGTAACACACATGTCTGTGTTTCAAACTGCTAAGTTTTAAGTGATTAATGAAGCAGCCATAGAAACAAACACAGTGTCTGCATTATTATTATTCATTCCATTTTAGAGATGAAAAAATGAAGTTCACGGACATAACTTGCATAAGGTCATGCAGGTAGATGGAGGTAGAGCAGGGCTGCGCCCTCCAGTGCGGCCGGAGTCCGGTGGGCCCCACAGGCCGAGTGAAGTTGAAGTGCAAGCCCGCATTTTGTGTATCTCCAAGGTGACAGGGGGAAATGCTCAAGTTGTTAATGTAATCAGAAAGAGGAGGCCCCTGCAGGGAACAGAAGCCAGGTCACTAGGTAACAGGACCTCCAGAACAGCTTAGAAACAAACCCACACACTTGGGACTGGAATGCTTGGCTGTCCATCTCTTTAAAACAACCTCAGGCAAAAGGAATTCACAAGCTGCCCTCCCCAGGAGGCCCGTGCCTCTGCCATTGTAGCGGAAGCCAATATCCCCTTTATTTCCACGGGGACGGGATTTCTGTCCGGGTTTGTTGCTGTGCTTGCCTGCAGCAACCAAGGATTTCAAATCCAGTGATGCGATCTTTCCTGTTGCGCCTTCCTTTTTAAATACCAGCTCATGTGGCAAAACAATTAAGTCATTTTGTTTCAGCTTCTGAGTTGACTTCCCTGACCCCAACATTTTTGCAACATTTATTCAACTGAATTAAAAAGAAACTTCACTGTTTAAAAGTCACCTTTTTGGCCGGGCGCTGTGGCTCACGCCTGTAATCCTAGCTCTTGGGAGGCCGAGGCGGGCGGATTGCTCAAGGTCAGGAGTTCAAAACCAGCCTGAGCAAGAGCGAGACCCCGTCTCTACTATAAATAGAAAGAAATTAATTGGCCAACTGATATATACATAAAAAATTAGCCGGGCATGGTGGCGCATGCCTGTAGTCCCAGCTACTCGGGAGGCTGAGGCAGAAGGATCACTCAAGCCCAGGAGTTTGAGGTTGCTGTGAGCTAGGCTGACGCCATGGCACTCACTCTAGCCTGGGCAACAAAGTGAGACTCTGTCTCAAAAAAAAAAAAAAAAAAAAAAGTCACCTTTTTAACAAGAGAGCCGGTGACTTCTCTCTGCTGTGCTTTTCATCTGCCGGCCGAGGTCAAGGTGGCGTGTCGTCAGCCTGAGCTGGAACCCAGTTTCTCTCCCCAGTAGCCTGGGCTCAGCTGGAGGCCACTGTACCATGGCAGCTTCCATTTCAATGACATTATTTCTAATAAATGACTGCCCGAGAGTTTATGGGGTGTTTCTGGCCCCAGCTCGGTGTAGCCAGCAGGAGTTGGGGGTGGGGCTGTTTCCTGTCCCGCTATCCAGTGGTTTCTGCTTCACCATGAAAGATCACAAGAGTATTTGATGCTGGTTCTTGGAACAGCAATCAGTTAATTAAAAGCACTGAGTGTCTGAACACATTGAGTGCGAGCGGCACATCGCTGGTGGCGGAAAGCCGGGCAGAAAGCGGCCGCAGATCCTGGAAGCGCCCCCTTCTCAGCCAACTCCCCATCTGCCTCCGTGACAGGGGACAGGGGAACAGAAGAGACAGAAAAGCAGCAACAAGTCACCTTTCCTTCTAGCCAAACACCCCTGACACTCCTACCAGCAAATCTCTCAGCCTGAAAGACTCAGCACAGAAATAACACAAAATTTCAGTACTTTCTCTTTTGGCACCAAAACATTGCCCAAAAGAGAGGGAGAAAATAGGAAAATGGGGTGCAGGGGGGTGGCTCTGAATAATGTTTAAACCAGGCTGTTATCACTAGTAGTTGAGAAACTTTAATATTGTCCCAAGAATGGAGGAGTCAACGGTGTTTGGGGAGGAGGAATATGGCCACCACATTTTGTCTTTTTGACAGTCTTGTTTTGGGGGTCTGGCTGTCTCTAATGGGTGGGCCACTCCATGCTATTAAGCCTGGGAAGAGCCAGGAAGAACCAGGCTCCTGGCCACATGCCCGGTCATGGGAGGGAAACGGAGTCTGCTAAATCAGTGCCTGTGGGACTAGGGACAGCCGATCTCCCAGATGGCGAGTGGCAGGCACCGGAAGAGTACAGAGGATCATAAGATGGCTTCGCATCCAGGGAATGAATGAGGTTACCGCTCACCTTCCACTGCTGGGGCGCAGAACAAGCCCTCCAAGGCCTTCATGAGTGCAAGTTTGTAACATTCATGCATAAGAAAATTGCTCTTTCTGTTGAGTATGTATCTTGGGAGGGCCATAGTCAAAACATTCCTTAGTAGAAAAAGCCTGTTAAACATGGCCTGGGCCTTAATAAAAGTAATCTGACTACGTTTCCTGTAATTTGCAAGATGTATTTCAATGTGTGTACAGACTGTTTATTTAATTTTCCACATGCCTGAATATCTTCACATGCATACAAATTCTCTATTATAATTGGCCCAAAAAGGCCAATTAGAAACGATTTATAAGTCCGAGTGTTAACCATGTGTTTGGCATAGGACGATGCCAGGACCACATTACCCAGTGCTCAAGAACGCAGCTATTGACGGCCCTGTTTGAAGACTTGCCCGTGGCATGACTCGTGGATAGTGACCCCACAGGGTGGTCAATTCGCGTGCAGAAGGAAGGCGTGTGCCATTTGCACAGTCAGCTGCTAGCGAATGACTATTTTGAGAGGGCTGCTTTGCATTTTATGACATGCATTTATTTAGTGACGTGAGATACCCTATGATTGACTTCCATTTCGAAGATAGTTACTTACACACATTTAACCTGTGTAGTTCTTCCCTTTGCTATTCAGGTAACTGAAAGATTGAAATTGGGAAATGGAAATTTTTTAGCACTAAGAGAGCCCTTATACATGGCTCATCATTTTACTCTGCACACTTTTATGGGCCAGGTATCCCTGGGATCAGAGAATTGCCCAAGGGCACACAGCTGGCTTGAGACAAAGAACAAGGATGGGGGGTGACTTCAGTCCTTCTCACTTATACTATTGTCAACCTGTCCCTCCCTGCTGGCTCCTTCCCCTCCCTCTGTAAATATGGTCAAATCTCTCTCTCCCAGTGCAAATATGTAAATAAATAGCAATCACCAAACCTCCCCCCCAAACCTGACACCCCTTCTTTGCCTTCTACACTCCTGTAGAAACCACCCTAACCTTCCTTCTCATCCACACTTTTTAAAAGGCAGCTAATATTGAGTTAACAAGCACGACTCCTGCTGTGTCCTCAAGCTACTGTCAATAGCCTCTTCCTGTTCCAAATCCAGCGGGCATTCTTCTGTCTTCTCAATGACACTCCTGCTTTGTCCCTTCAGGACTCTGGTTGCTTTGACACCAGCCTGTCCTGCTTCTGCCCACGGTTCCCTGAAGTCTCCTCCCTTTCCCCCAGAGCCTCTCTTTCTCTGGCCCACCCACATCCCAGCCTTCCGCAGGGTTCTGTCCCTGCTCACGCTCTTCCCACTGTGTGCTCTGTCCCGGGCCATGCTTTCCATTCTCAGGACCAACCACAAACTAGGTGTGATGTCTCCCTGGTTGAAATGTACATTCTGGATGTTACTTCTGAGCTTCACATCTGAATATGCAATTGCTTCTTGGACATCCACCAGAAAGAACTACAGGAACCTCAAAATCAACACCCCCAACGTGGAATTCACAGGCACCACGCCTCGTTCGTCTTCCTAGAGCCCAGCATACAGTAGGCACTCAGTCATTGCCGGCCGAGTGAGACTCTTACTTGGAGGCAGGGCCGGGCAGAAATGTTTGAGAACTATAGGGGTAGCTAAAAGCCCCCAAATAATGTAAGGAAAGTAGGTTGGAGTGTTTATCAGAAACCGTGCTTCCTGGTGCACTCTAATAAAATGCCAGTTCTTTGAAACATCAGTGCTTGTTAGGCATTGTTTTCTAGCGCCACCTAGTGGTCCTCCTTAGTCAGCCAGTGTGCCTTCTGCTTTTAATTATTTATACAAATGGTAACTCAGTAAAAGATTTGCATTATGATAGTACCTACCAAACCTACTAATTTTATATGCATTATCTCATCTCATTCCACAATAAGGTGGGTATTATTGTATTCTCCCATTTTACAGGTTGGTAAACAAAGCCTTAGAAAGTTTGAGATCTCACCTTAGTCCACACAACTCTGTCCAACACTAAGCCTTTACCACTCTGCTGTAAAAACTGTGCATTTTTGTTCTATATGTTTAATTTATCTGTTGATATTTTATTTCATGTGTTAAAGAACATGAGTAGTCAATGTATAGGGCTTCTAGGCTGTGTAAGAGACATTGTACTTGCAAAACTTTGTTATAGCAACCATGTCAGAAAGAACACCAACAACAGACCTCGGGCCACGTCCAGACACTGTCATAGTGCTTCTCAGACATCACCTCATTTAGTTCCCACAACTACTCCACGACAAGACATTCTTACTGTCCCCATTTTGCTCCCCAGGGACACAGCTACAACCAGGCAGTCTGGCCCCAGAATCATGCTCTTAACCCTATCAGAACATACCATGCGGGAAGTCTCTCCAAGGGTCAAATGTGTCTTTGCACATGCTCTCTTATTTGATTTCCAAGACAAAGGAGCCTTACATGCTTGGTCGGTATCTAATCCACCCTCTTCAGTCCCTGGCTCGCCCCTTTCCGGCAGCAGACCGTCAGAGGCCATGTGTTGAATGAAGGGTCAGTGTTAAGGTGATATTGAAGGATGATGGCTTAATGTGTCCATCACCCCAAACAGCTTATTTCCCCTTTATTAAGAACTTTCTGGAGACAAAATGCCTTCATCCCAAGAAACGACTCAAGTTGTCGATGGGCTGCACAGAAACACTTTCCGGGACCTGGGGTTGTCCCTGCACCCGCCCACAGTGGCCCATTTCTCTTTTTATGCTGAACATGGGCACATGCCACTCCCTTACTTGGCTTCTGTCCCAGCCACTGAGCTTAGTTCTGGGGGCCTGTGCGCTCAGTCCTTCTGCTGGATTATTTGGTACATGGCTGATGGCCCTGATTTGACACCTGAGCCCGTAGCCCTGTAAGGCTTGGGTTTGCACGGAGAGCTTGCGTGGCTCCTCAGAGCATGTGGCTATAAGCCGGTAATGCCTCCCTTGCCATTTCTGATGGCATGGTGATTCTTTTCCATGCTTAGGTTTGCTCTCATATTTAGCGATAAAGCAAGACAGTTTTACCTGGTTGCCCACATTTCCAAAACTCCACGTGGAGGGATAACCTAAACAAGAAACAGCACCTTTGGTGGAAGTTTTCCTTTATAACAGGGTCAATGGAGAAAGATCTCAACGGAGACTCCCCTAGATGTTTAGTCAGCATGTGATACAGCAAAACAAAGCTTTAGGTACAAATTTTAACTTTTTAGATGAAAAAAAATTTTAAAAAGCTTATGCTCCAATGCTTTCACTCGGGACATTGGGTAACTTATATAGGTCAATTTCCCTCCCACCTCGACCCCACAACTTAAAGAGGTTTATACTATGCATATTTTTTTCTCCTTTTCTTTTCTTTTCTTTTCTTTTCTTTTCTTTTCTTTTCTTTTCTTTTCTTTTCTTTTTTTTCTTTCTTTCTTTCTTTCTTTCTTTCTTTCTTTCTTTCTTTCTTTCTTTCTTTCTTTCTTTCTTTCTTTCTTTTTTGAGACAGTCTTACTCTTTGCTCAGGCTAGAGTGCTGTGGTATCTCACAGCAACCTCAAACTCCTGGCCTCAAGTAATCCTCCTGCCTCAGCCTCCTGGGTAGCTGGGACTATAGGCAAGCACCACCACACCCGGCTAATTTTTTCTATATATTTTTAGTTGGTCAATTAATTTCTTTCTATTTTACTAGAGATGGGGTCTCGCTCTTGCTCAGGCTGGTTTCTAACTCCTGACCTTGAGCGATCCTCCTGCCTCGGCCTCCTAGAGTGCTAGGATTACAGGCGTGAGCCACCGCGCCCGGCCCATATTTTATTTTTATATTTCCTAGTAGTTATGCCCAGATGCAATTTCCCGAGAGCTAGTATTTATACGACTTAACTTTGTTCGTGTCGATTGATTTGCATTTTCTAATGAAGTCAGTGTGCTGTGTCATGCCCGTCCCGCTTTCTGCAGCCCGCCTGGGCCGGCAGGCGAGGCTCGGGAACACGTCGCCCCGCAGAGCGCTCGAGCTGGAAAGAGCGCCTGGGACCAGACAAAAACGTTTTTGTCTTTTACTTGCCTAACCAGGTGAAGGTTTTTTTGTAATTATCTTAAAAAGATATAAAAATGATATAGACAGAAATACTTAGAGGAATGGGAGTTTGAAGCACAAGTGTGGTGTGGTTTTTAACAGTAGCTATCCTTACGATAAGAATTGGACGAGGGAAGAACTTTGCTAGGGACTGAACTGTGTCCCTCCAGCCCCCATCATGTCAAAGCCCTGCCCCTCGATGTGGCTGTGTGGCAATGGGCTTCCGGGGGACCATTAGGTTAGAGGAGGTCATGAGGGCGGAGCGCCCATGAGAAAGCTGGTGGCTTTGTGAGAAAGGAAGAAGGAGGTCTCGCTGTCTCTTGCCACCAGGTTAAGACATGGCCAGAGGTGGCCGTCCACAAGCAGGAAGAGAGCAGGTGCATCCTGGGAACTGAACCAGCCATCAGCGCGATCTTGGACCGTAATAGCAGCCCCAGCAGACTAATGATTAAGACAAATGTGATTAAGATCAAATATGATTACAAGGAGTATTATTATTGATTGATTTTTTTCAGTGACTTTTAAACACATGAGTTAAAAATAACATTTTGGCTTTTTGAAATATAGCGCGATATTTTTCCACCCTGTTTCTCATGTAAGGCAAACGCCTGCGTTTCTGCCGAGTCTGAGCTTGCTGGGTGCACACCCTCTATCACGCCTGTGCTCGTGGCAAACTGCACTCATCAGTGAGGCTGGACATGTCGCACAGCGGGGAACGGGCAAGCGATACCAGGCCAGAAAAACTGCCTTTGCTGCCATTGGGTCTCAGCACCCAAATAAAGCACAGTGACACAGGAGACACTAAAGCACTTTGCTGAATGAACGGGTGGAATTAAAGAATAGAGCTCAGTGTGAGTAACCCAGAGGGGTTGGAAGCCGGAAATGCCTGGGTCAAGTTCCCGCCCTCCCATGGGATTAGGAGTTGCCTGACCACGGGCCAGGTAATAAATTAAGTTTAGCTTCAATCTCCTTCTCAAAATGGGGATCATAATCCCACCATTGCAAGGTTGTTGTGAAGATTCAGGATAGTAAATACAGAGTGCATGGCAAGAACGCAGGTGGATGCAATACTGTCGGCACTACTGCCTCTCTTGGGAGGCTGGAGTTCACAGAAATACTTTCGTGGAGTAGGTAGGCCTTGATCAGTACTCTGAAGAAATAAAGGGCTCACACCTGTAATCCCAGCACTTTGGGAGGCTGAGGCCGGAGAATTCTTGAGGCCAGGAGTTCAAGACCAGCCTGGGCAACATAGCAAGACCCCATCTTTACAAAAAATGAACAAATTGGCCCAGCATGGTAGCACGTATCTGTAGGCCCAGCTACTCTGGAGGCTGAGGCAGGAGGATCACGGGAGCCCAAGAGTTCAAGGCTGCAGTGAGCTATGATTACACCACTATGCTCCAGCTTGCGTGACAGAAGACACCCTGTCTCAAAAAAAAAAAAAAAAAAAGCAAAAAAGTGAGATGGAAAGTTGTCTATCATATACCATTAAAGGAAAGAGGTAAGCCACAGAATAGTATGAATATACCCGTAAAATGATCCCCCAAATAGTTTTCTTTTTAAAAAACCCCAGTCCTATGGACATGCACTTAAACACCCCACATTTCTGATTGCACTGTGTGCCATCCACCTCTGGCCGTGGGGGTGGGGGTGATATGGGAGCATGTGACCTGAGGTTGTCAGTTTTATTCCCTGCATCACATTGCTTCTATCTTTTAAAGCAAGCATGACTTACTTTTGTGAAATAATGTAAAATAACAGCTTTCAAAAGGAAAGGGTGGCATCCAACTAGAGGGCAGGAAGAGAGAATTCCAGAGAGAGGCATAAATTAAAGATCTGCCCCATAATTTGTTATCTTTCATCAGCAAGAATGCTTTGGTTCACATACACCAGAAATGTTTCTCTGATTCTCACTCCTGTCTCTTTTCTCCCCACATCAGTTAAAGGGAATTTCCCAAACTCCCCTTTTCTGGACTTGTGGTTTAAGGAGGTATAAATTTCATATCCTGAAATCTGTTATTGGATTGTGACCTCACCTCAAATCATTTGTCTACAAATCAAAAGAGTGTGAAGTTGTTTGAATATGTGGTTCCCTTGTTTCTCCCTGGCTCCCTGCCTTGGCTAATTAACTACAGGGACAGGAAGAAAAGAACACACTCCTTTACTCTGAGTGCCATGGGCAGGGCACAGAAAGCATGATATCCTTTGTCCTGTTGCTTGTCCTGTCACAGAAAGTCCTGAGACTTTCTGGAATTTCCCAAACATTAACAATTCTTGGCTGGGCACAGTAGCTCACGCCTGTAATCCTAGCACTCTGGGAGGCCAAGGTGGGAGGATTGCTTGAGCTCAGGAGTTTGAGACCAGCCTGAGCAAGAGCGAGACCCCGTCTTTACTAAAATGGAGAAATTAGCTGGGTGTCGTGGTCTGTAGTCTGTGTCTGTAGTCTCAGCTACTTGGGAGGCTAAGGCAGGAGGAACCCTTGAACCCAGGAGTTTGGGGCTGCAGTGAGCTATGATGACATGGCTGTGCTCTACCCAGGGCAACAGAGTGAGACTCTGTCTCAAAAACCAAACAAAACCCCTAATTCTTTCGGAAGATGTGAGAGTGTCCTGGGTGTCTTTCCCAATTTTTTTTTTTTTTTTTTTTTTTTTTTGAGACAGAGTCTCACTTTGTTGTCCAGGCTAGAGTGAGTGCCATGGCGTCAGCCTAGCTCACAGCAACCTCAAACTCCTGGGCTCAAGCGATCCTCCTGCCTCAGCCTCCCGAGTAGCTGGGACTACAGGCATGTGCCACCATGCCCGGCTAATTTTTTATATATATATCAGTTGGCCAATTAATTTCTTTCTATTTATAGTAGAGACGGGGTCTCGCTCTTGCTCAGGCTGGTTTTGAACTCCTGACCTTGAGCAATCCGCCCGCCTCGGCCTCCCAAGAGCTAGGATTACAGGCGTGAGCCACCACGCCCGGCCCTTTCCCAATTTTTATCTGCAAAAATCCCAGCAAAACTAGCTCATTCACCCTCAGAGCTTGCAGGAGACTCGGGTAGAGCTACATAGCAATGAACCCCAAGCAGGGAGTGAGTTGGCATTAAAAAGGGATAGAGCTCAGATCTCCTAAGGGCTGGTAAAAACCTCCTCTGTCCCCCTTCCTTGCCCTCCACTCCTGTGCCAAATAGGGGCCATGTCACATTCTGCTGCCTGAGCCCAATGTTTTTATAACCCTTGAAGATGTTTGTCTCTCTTTGTGTTTCCAATCTGCATGTTCCGTGAAAACACTCCCCTGGTAACGATCTGTCATCGTTAGTAATAATAACCTGTAACATCGATGACATGGAAGTGATCTGGACATCAGTCAGAGCTGTCCTCTGGCCGGCAGCAGACGCAGAGCCTGGTGTGTTAGTTTTGAACCAAGAATATACTGTAATGTGGTGTAATGCTATTTCTGGAATATATCCGACTCCAGGGACCCAGGGGGTGCACCAAGGGTAGAAGAGCTTATTTTATTGGAATGTCGATCTATTTCATTTTTTATCGCACTTGGCGTTTCTCTGAGCTAATTTCCTCCACGGAGTGTGGAGCTGTTGTGATTTATGTGGACGGGGCTCCTGAGCTCCGGCTGCACCCCCACAGGGCCGCTCTGGAGCCGGCCTGGCCTGCCTGGACTCCGCGTGTTGGGTTTGGCAGCAAAGCCGCAAACACGCAGATGACGTGGAAAGCAAATGTTTTTGCTCTTTCAGAAGAGGTGTAAATCCTTGGTCTGATCTGGTTTCACTGGGAAATGTTCTTTTGGATAAGTTTTCTTTCTGGTAGCTCCTTCTCCGTGACTGAGCCGGTGAGTTTCACGGACAGGAGTTACATATCTACTCGCCGCCATTCAAATGCAATTTCTGAAAAATAAAAGGGTGGATTTCAGGGGTTACCAGGGAATGAGAGAATCTAAACTTGGCAGGCCCGTGGAAAAAGAGAAATACTCTTCTTCTCTATTACCTTGCTGTGTCTCACTGTGCCCGGAGACTTCCTGCATGCTCGTGTGACCTTGAGTAAGCCTTGCCACCATCCGATAAGGCATGCCATCGTTTCCTTCATTAAAGGTGGGGAAACTGAGGCTTGCAGAGGTGAGATGCCTTGCACAAGATCATAGGGCTGGCTGAAGAGTCCAAGTTTTTCTGAGAGCCCACTCTCTCTGGCTCTGGCTGTGAGCTCAAACGTCCCACAAAACGGATGTGGGCACCCCTCATTTGTTGAGTCATTCAGGAGAAGAAAAGCTATCCTGTTCCTAAAACACATGATTGGGAACAAGGACACTTAGCGTCTACCCCTGGCTAGCCACCAACGTGCTCAGTGATGTGGGCATGATAGTGATAATGATGTTTTCATTACAGCTAACAGTAATTGAATACTCAGTGCTATTTGACTGCTTCGCAGGGATTACCATATTCATTTACACGGCAGCCCTAAAAGGCAGGTATTAGTATTAGCTTCATTGCAGAATTACAACACTGGAGTGTAGATATTTTAAACCACTTTCCCAAGGTCAAGGGTAGCACACAGCAGCAAGGCACAGCCTCTTCCTCTATCCCCTCACCTCTCTGTAGAAGAGGTTTTGTTAGCTAATTTCTTAACACATTAACTGCCACGTGAGTTGTATTTAACTCACGCTAGTTTTGAGCCTGGGGCCTCGTGAAGCATATGGAACTCACACGTCTCTTCACCTTGGGAGCCACAAGACCTATTTTTTCAAGTTGCATGTAACTCATTCATAGAAAACAATAAAAAATAACAAATATTTCACTAAATTAGAAAGGATCATTTTGTTTTTGAAGCTTTTATTCTATTTTCATAATAAAACACTGTGGCTCCAAGGAAAAAATTTTTTTCAATGTGTTAAAACATCCTCCAACTCTATTTAATATTCTAACTTGTTATCCTTTGCTTTGTTATATTGAACTGTTTTTTTTTTTCTCGTTTGAATTGATAATGTGTCTTTTCATATCGTTTCTGTTGGGAGACGCATTGTTATAAGACCACTGCGGCGACTGAGGTGTCTCCCCACCTGGCCTGCCGTCCGGAGCAGAGCGGGGCGTGAGCACGGACAACAGCGGCCGACAGCTGGGAGACAGCAGTGGCAGAGGCGAACGCCAAGGGAGTGTGCAAGAGTTCCAAGTTCATCTCTGCTATGTCTTTCTTTGTTTTAATAAAAGCTGCTAATGAATAGTGAAAAAAAAAATGACAGGATTGAATGCGATGTGTTTCTTTTTTTCTTGCCGTCTGGGGAAAGAATATACAGAAAAAGCGGAATGGCAAAAGAAGGTCGATGAAGAGAGGGAAGGATTGAAGCAAGAACAAGGGTGTGGTTGGCGTTTGCAGAAAGCTTCTTCCCCTTATAGTTATGCTTCCTTTTTGGTTTTGTTTTTCTTTATTTTGGGGGAGAGAGGCGTGAGCATAGCGAAAGGTTTCAAGGAGACATTGAATGAAAAAGAAGGCGCTGCTGCGGGCGGAGAGGAAACGCGCGTGATCAGGACATGCAGAGGCACGGCGTCGTCTTACCTTCCTGAGAAAGAACGACAGCAGAGAGAGAGGCCAGAGAGGAGAGAGGAGAAAATGCCAGGCGGCGGGGGAAAGTTGCTTGGTGCTTTTAAGGGGCAAAATGGCTTCGTTTTCCCTCGCTTTGGCGGAGAGCAGAGGCAGCTGCGAGACGTCAGGGGGTTCTTTATTCCTTTTCTCTGGGAGACCAGTTAATCTGAGGCCTCGGAGTCTGGTTTTGTGGCAGGAACTGAGGCGGAGAGCTGGAGCGGAGAGTCGGCTGGGTGATTTCACTGTCGCTTAGACCTCAGGGAGTGCTCAGGCGGACCCGATGGCGACGCCCCGGCTGCGCAGCACGGGCTAGGCGACTCGCCTGCACGCAGGTTGCTGTACTAGATATCGTAGGCAGCTGGGACACAACGGCACGCCCTTGTGTATCTAAACACATCTAAACATAGAAGAGGAACAGCAACAATATGATAGAAGAGAGAAAAAATGATCCACCTGCGTAGGGCACTCGCCGGGAATGGAGCTTGCAGGACCGCGTCCTCGGGTGAGTGGTGAGTGAAGGGGAAGCCCAGGACACTCTGCGTGCTGCTGTAGGCCACTTTGGAACCACTGCACACGCAGGCTACACTGAATGCATTAGAAAATGAAGTGACTGAGCTACCATGTTACTGTGGCTATGACATCACCAGTGATCGGAATTTTTCAGTGCCATTATAATCTTATGGGGCCACTGTCATGTATGCCATCCGTGTTGACCAAAATGTCATTACACAGCGCATGGCTGTAATTATGAAGATTTACCTAGGCTGATTTGCAGGGCGATGAGAAAGGACTGTAGGAATTTTAAATGCACATTACATTATGGGATGATTGATTTGACAGTCATTAAGTTGACCCGGTAAAACTCACTAGTGGTGGAATCCTCGTTCACCATTTGCCCTATTAAAGGTGGTGAATTTTAATCACACTAAGACTACCACGTCAGCTTGACCATTCTTTCTCCCTTAAGTCCCAGGTCCCATATTTGCCACAAGTCATCCTGGGGCTGGAATTAAAGGCCAGGAATGCCAAAGAGTTGTCGATGCAATGAAAGGAGCCTTCATGTGGCTTCCTCAAGGAGCTAATGCCCCAAAGGCACTGTTATGATTGGTGTGTCTAGGGCAGAGTGGTTTGTTAGAAAGAATCAATGTCATACGTCATATAAATAGCCACGTGACAACGGACTTCGAGCCCCTGGAATGCAAGGCCCTAAGGAGGTCTGATTATTCCGGAAGGTCACCCGTGGTGCTGCTTGTGTGTTCTCTGGCGGGAGTCCGCCATCCTTCTTTGTCCCTGCTGCTGCCTCAGCAGCCGCTGGCCTTTGGGACACACAGGCGGGCCACCCCACAGAGCTGACGCCTGCTCACGTCCACCCTGGCCACGCGCTCTGGTCCCGGTGGGGGTGGTGGAGAGGCTAATCCTCCCTCTACACAAGGTGAGACAGGCGCTTCTTAACTCCACCTAAGACTGAGAGATGAGGACACGAGGTGTGACAACTGTCTTGACAGTTGGGGATAATGTACGGGGAACACGACTGGGAGTGTAGGTCACTGCTCCAGTCTCTGCTCAGCATCCAGACTGTCTTTGTGGGGCCGCCCCTGCCTGGCTTCCGGTCTCTTCCGTGGGCCGTGGCCACACCACACCCACCACGAGAGCCCTGAGCCTGCCTGGGCGGGCATGAGGACGTGCGACAAGCACCCCTCCCCGGCGGCTGGGCGTTGGCTGCCAGCGGCTCTCCGGAGCTCTCTGGGCCTTCCCCCGGGGCAGAGGTTCTAAGCCTCACTGTGTGTTGGGGTGGCCCCAGCCCCGGGCCTGACCCCGAAGGTCTGGGCGGCGCACAGGCGTGCAGGTTCCCTGCGAGTTTCCAGGCGCCGTGCTGCGCCCGCCCGCGGCCTGCGCTGAGGCGCCTGCCCAGGGTGCCGCCCTGCCCGGCTGCCCGCAGCCAGCGCCTGCTTCAGGCAGCCTCTGAGGCCCGGCCCCTCTTCACAAGTTGGGGCAGCTCCGGAGGGCGCCGCGGCTGGGGCGTGCGTGGGACGCGAGCTGCCCGCTGCTCCTCTCCAGCCGCCCGCGCTGTCCGCGCCCTTCTCCGCAGGCGGCCTGGCCCCACACTCGCCACCGCAGCGCCGCTGCCCTTGGAGCCAGGCCCAGGGAGAGGCGGGCTTTAAGGCTGGCTCCCCAAACCGTCACTCCGGGGCCAGGACCCAGGACCGCGGCTCCCTGGGGGAGGACCCGGACCCGGACCAGCCTCTCTCCGGCCTCCACAAGACAGGTGCTCAGGAACGCAGAGCTCCGCCCGGACGTCCCTCTCGGATGTCAAGTCTCCGGTGACAGAGACAGGCGAGCACCAGCGGATAAAGCCACGCACCTGGCGGCCCCCTCCCAGGAGGGTGGAGGTGCGCTGCCGCCCGCTGGCCCTTAAGCTCTCAGGGACCTCTCGTTTCACACACCGGCAGCTTCTTCCCTCACTTCCAAATCGAGAAAACCCCGACAGGCCTGAGAAACCAAGGGCAGCCCGGGGACACCGAGCAAAGGAACTTCTTCCCCAGTGGAGACTCAGGGCTCTGCCCTTTCTGAGTCTGAAAGAACACACGTGTAGCTTTTAGGTTATGAAGACTTTTAGAATTAACTTATCAATTTTTTTCAAAAAGAGAAGATCTTGGGTTCCACCTCACAAAGAGCACTGCATTTATCGTGGGGAGGTCAGTTAAGCACATCACAGAGGATTCTTCTGGAAGGACATCACTGGACACTTTCTCTCACACCTTATGACTGTGACAGTGATGAGTATTCTGAGCAACTGCTGTTTCCACCTTGAGAATGTTCCAGCTTAAAGATTCCTGGGAGGTGGCATTAGGGACACAGTTGCAGGAATGAGAGCATTTTTGGAGAAAAGAAGGGAGTGGGCTATGAACCCCAAAGCAAATCTGGAGTCCGAGCAGGCTGGAGGGATGGGGCGGCGCCCCGCTGCTGGGCGGGGACACTCCGGCCGCCCAGCGCACCCACCTTCTCGCAGGAAAGGGCGGGTGCGGGTAAAGAGCAGGGTCCTCCCAGGGCAGGACAGACACGGGCGTGTCCTGCAAATGTCCATGAGAGGCTGGATGGAGGACTGCCACCGCCCTCAGCAATCTTGTTAGCCAGTGCCCGCCAAGCGTGAACGCAGTGACCAGCTGGGCAGCGCCGCCGAGCCAGACGGGCGAGACCTGAGGTCACAGATTGTGGAAGAATCTCCTTCCAGTCACGGCGAATGTGTCCCGACAGCAAAACCCGTAGTGGGATCCATGTTTACGCACTTTATTTCTCAGTTATGTAATATTTCTTGTTTTTCTTTTCACTCAGGTCATACTTGTCCTTAGTGTTCTAACGGAGCACAAATCCTATGTGAAATCATACTAAGTGTTTTTGATATTCATGTTAAAATCTGAAATATATGCACAAATCTTAAAAGAAGAGTGGGGTTTCCACTTGTAATATGTGGTTCGTTTTGTCACTGGTGATCTCGCCTGTCCCCTCCCGTCCCAGCACGCCGGCCTGTGGACACACACTTAGTGTTTGCGTTCCGTGCCACGAGGGGAAGCACGTTGGCTAGCATGGCAGCCGTCTCCGTGGCCTGTCCCCGAGCTTCATACTCTCCGTCCAGCAAGCGGGGCGGTGGCAGGGGACACATGTCTCTTATTGGCCTGTGGCCTTTCCAGGGAACCCCCACTCGTCCTACAGCAAGAGGGTGGTGGGCGGTGAGAGTGTTGCCCACCCCTCCTTGTCAAGGCTTGCGCACAGCGAGGGCTGGGCGAGGTCCCAGAGGGGGACGTTGCCTCTCCTTCCCAGCGCCGGGCTGCCGGCAGGAGGGAGCCCAGGAGAATGTTCTAGCAACGAGCGGTGGGGAGACGCCCCCAGGAGAACAGCTCAGCTTTGCCTAGAGTCCTGCTCCCATGGGTGCTGCCTGGGACAGACAGCTCTGTCCTTTTAATAAAGTAGGTGCCTCCTGGACCTTCCTTAAATCTCCTTGAAGAAACTCTATTCTATAGATACTTGGGTTTTATTAACAGAACTTGTCTTCCTAATGAATCTTAAACATCAGTTTTATTGTTTTCTTCTAAACCCAAAAGCTGGCAAAACAAAAATAAAGCTGCGCTTGTTGTTTTTGCTGGTCAGTGGCTTTTAAGGCACTTGTGAAACCTAGCCATGGTGAGAAAATGTTTTCTTTTCCAGGCGACGACAATTACATGAGACATGCCTGGGGCTGGGTCTGAACACTCACAATCTGAGATTTTTATTTTAGCTTTTAGGAGGAAGATTATAAATATTGGAGTTAAGGTTAAGCTTCCATTTGAAATAACTCTGGTATAAATTTTTATGCAAGTGAATAATCACCTCGTTTTCTCCCCTAATCCTGGATTTTAATACAAGGTTTTAAAATAATCTTTTTAATTGCTTCTCAGCCTTTTGGCTAAGAGCAAGTGTAAAACCATCTTTTTCCTTTGGATGGAAGGGGTCGAGTAGAATTCAGAACACCTGGCAACATATCAGTTCCTTTTACTCTGCAGCGATGATTGTCTGATTACACGAATTCAAGAGAATTTAAATCCTGCAGCTTTAAACCTTCGTAACCTGCTGTAGCTCGCTACTGTTTCTTAAGTAAGTACATCAAACTTTTAAGACCCTTTTTCCTCCTGTTACTGATTGGGCCTCAGCGAACTGCTCACCTTCACATTTGCAACGATATTCTTCCCTACCTTCCTTGCTAACCAGCTTCCTGTCTTGAAAGAGGTAGTCCTCCAGCTTTTGGTTCAGTGACCCCTAAAAATAATTTTGAAAGAGTTTATACCAACCGGCCTACTTCTGAGTTGACATCTAAAATTTTTCATCATAAACATAAGTAGTTACAAAAGATGTGAACTCCAGTTTATTATAAATATTGACATTGAAAAATAAATCTGTTATAGTTAAATATATCTAGTATAATCTGAATATTATAGTTGTTACTATTATTAAAATTCATTAATAAATATATGAACAAGTCCTTTAGAAGTTAGAAATATTGGCTGGGTGCGGTGGCTCACGCCTATAATCCTAGCACTCTGGAAGGGTGAGGTGGGTGGATTGTTTGAGTTCAGGAGTTCGAGAACAGCCTGAGCAAGAGCGAGACCCCATCTCTACTAAAAGTATAAATAAATTAGTTGGACAACTAAAAATATATAGAAAAATTAGCCAGGCATTGTGGCACATGCCTGTGGTCCCAGCTACTCAGGAGGAGGCTGAGGCAGGAGGATCGCTCGAGCCCAGGAGTGTGAGGTTGCTGTGAGCTAGGCTGACGCCACGGCACTCTAGCCTGAGCAACAGAGTGAGACTCTGTCTCAAAAAAAAAAAAGAAGTTAGAAATATTTGAAATCATATTTTTATTCCATATTCCTCCCCAAATGTCATCCTAGTATATTTTTTGTTACAAAGTTTTCACTGGTAACTCTGTTCTATTCTCTGCAACAAATGTGTAATCTGAAATGAAAGCTTAGAAATAATTTCATTTCCTTTATTCAATAGCTAATCAATATAATTATAACTAGTATGCAGTCTATGAAAATGGCATAAATAAATTCCTCATTTTTATAAATAATTATTAAACTTATACGGTTTGCTGAGCAATAATACAGCATAGCAACTCTGTACACAGCACTTACGTTGTGTTAGGTATTGTAAGTAACCCAGAGATGATTGGAAGTTGTGGGAAGGTGTGCACAGGTTACATGCACAATAATTATTTATAAATAATTATATAAACTTAAAATTATTAAACTTAAAAGTAAACATTTATAGAGCCTCGTCTCTCACTGAGATACTGGGAAAGGAGCGAATGTGGACTTTGATGCCCAGGGTCTTTGCTATCCGCTATTTCAAACCACACTGGTTTGGTGTGCTACGCTTTCACACCCAGGGCACCTCAGGGCAAAGCACACCTGGTGATATGGGGAAATATGGGGAACTATGGAGTGGGGGAAGGTGAGTGTTACTGTTTGCAGAGATGAAAAGAGAACCAGGAAGAAGCAGGCGTTCTTTAGGGCAGTTTTAGGTCAAAGTCTATGTGGACGTTGAGCATCTGGAAACAGATCCCTTTAAACTGTCTCCATGCCCCCGCCGGGTACCACACCTCCGTCAGCAGGTGGCCACGCTTTCCCTGCATTCTGCCAGAGAAGCCTGTCTTCGGAAAGGTGCAGTTTTAGAGAGTTTGGATTTAGTGAATATTCAGGTTTGGAGGGCATGGGAAGCTCCCCCACCAATTTCATTTAAAAATGCATTTTCTATCAAACCTTCATGTAGATACAATGACTCTTAATGACCGTTTGTTGAATGAACACATATTTTGCGCCTGTTACTCCAGCTGTGATTCAGCACCAGGGCAGGTGCGGCCCTGACCCGAGGAGGAAAGGAAGTGAGCCAGTGCCCCTCCCTCACTTTGGTGCCAGTGAAGCGGGAGCGCCGCTGTCCTTCTATACCCCTGGGAGTGCTGGTTTCAAGACCTCTCGGGTTCCACAATGTACAGACGCCCAAGTCCCTGATACAAAATGGGACAGGATTTGCATGTAACCTGTGCACACCTTCCCACAACTTCCAATCATCTCTAGGTTACTTACAATACCTAACACAACGTAAGTGCTGTGTACAGAGTTGTTATGCTGTATTACTGCTCAGCAAACCTTCAGTACAGATGCATTTTTTTTCAAATATTTTCAACCCATGGTTGGTTGAATCACAGATGTAGACTCCACAGATATGAAAGGTTGACTGTATTAGGGAGATGAGTTGACCTGTCCGGACAGTTAGACAAGCTTTGCCTGATATATTTCAAATATGTGATAATTTATGCCAATCTACTATTTAATTTCAAAAGAAAAGAAAAAAACAGGCAAAATGATAAATGTCAAATTATTAGTAAAATATTGATATAACTTATCATTCTAAGTTTCCTGGCTCATGTTGAATAAAGAATCATTTTGTATATAATTTATTATGAATCATACAAAGTGTCACATAGATGCTGTATAGATTGGATAGGTTAATAGCTTTTAGAAGCTACCCTGTCAGTTCTTTTCTAATCTGCTATGTTTTTAAAAGTAGCCTTCCTTCCCTTTGTATTAAGACAGCATTTATTTTTTTCTGTGCATCTCATTGGCTTCCACAATGGTTAATATTAATTATTTCTCGGCCACATAATGAACCATGTGCAGTAGCTATCATAGAGTGCTAAACAGTTGGGATGTGTTATCCAAAATGCAGGTTTCTAGACTAAAAACTCCTATCAAGGATGAACACACTGTGTCTTAGTCCATTCAGGCTGATAAAATAGAATAGCTTAAACTGAGTTTTGTAAACAGCGGAATTTCTTGCTCAGAGTTCTGGAGGCAGGGAATCCACGATCAGGGCGCCAGGCCGGGTGTCTGGTGAACGCTTGTTCTCACGGATCTGCCTCTGTGTCCTTGGGTGCAGGGAGGGCAAAGGGCTAGCAAGCTCCCCGGGCTTCTTTTACAGGGACAGTGATCTCATTCACGAGGGCCCCACCCTCGCTACCTGATCACTCCCCCAAAGCCTCACCGCTTGGTACGACCACAACAACTGCGTTGCAGATTAAGTTCCAACATATTAATTCTGGAGGGACACATTTCAGCAGACTGAAAAGCCGAACAGTACTATCACTGTTGTTTTTCTCTGCTTCAGTATGAAAAGCATGTTTTTAAGCAGCTGCTTTTACTACTCAAGGCCACTCATAGTCATGACTTGACTGAACTGGGTTTCAGGGTCAATCGATTCATCATCTAGGTTCTGCCACAACAGGCTCCTTCTTTTCCTGGTAGGACCAAAGGGCTGGGAAGGGGTCAGAGAGTGAGGGGGATGGGCGGAGGGAGGACGGAGATGGAGACAAGAGTGACTGAGACTTGGGTTGCGATGTGGTGTTTTCAGCTAGTGTACACATGTTGGCTGCTGCAGTGTTAGGTTTGCTCCCACTGGGGAAAATTATCTAGAGGTGGAGTTGTGTGGTTTGGCACAACTGATTGTTACGAGTCTGAAATTTAGTGTACCCAAAGTATTTAGTTTCATATTGGAATTCCCAAAAATGTTGAAATAGGAATGCCAAACAGCCTGTTGGATTAACCAAAGATTCAGAGACATAATTATATTTTGGCTTCTTTGGCCATATAGAGGACTATATGGGACTGGGAATATGAAAGTATTTTATGACTTTTATTTTTTAATCTTTACGATGTAATAGTTCCTCCAGGGTTTGGATAGAGTCCTGCCACTTTGCTTATAACCACACCTCAAAGGAAGAGTGTACATTTTCTTTGTCTGTCTGCATAGACTCTCCACAGGATGGAGTACAATCTAGTGCAAAATTCTCTAACTGGAGACCTGGAAGTCAGGACTGTCACTCTGTCCCCAGCAAGCTAGCTGACCTTGGACAAGTGAAACCACACCTCTGGTCCTCAACACCTTCATCTATACAATGAGGGGATTGAACCTTAGGTGATCTCTAAGTTTCCACTAACTTTGAAGGCTCTTTGAAAGAGAACTCGTGAGATACTCGGTTTATTTTCAAAGGTGAAATAATGTTTTCTGAAATTTCATCCTTCAGTCACACATAGGCTCAATGCCATTACCAGTGCTGCTACCATGCCGGCATGCAGCGCTGAACGATGAGGACGTCTGTGATTTGTAATCGGTGATTGAAATCTTGACACTTGGCGTATTAGTTCACTGGGGCTGCTATAGCAAGGGGCCACCAGCGCGGTGGCTTAAACCTCAGATGTGTGTTGTCTCACAGTTCTGGGGGCTGCAAGTCTGAGCTCAAGTCATCAGCAGCCATCCGTCAGAGGGCTGTGGGAGGGCTGCGGGTCCGCTCCTCCTGCCCGTCTTCCGTGCTTGGCTGGAAATCACTGCCGCTGCTTGTTGCGAGGAAGATCACTCCAGTGGCACTCTGTGCGTGTGTGCGCTCAAATTTCCCCTTTTTATGAGGACACCAGTCATACTAGATTGGGGCCACCATACACAAATATGAACTCATTTTAGCGGAAGCATCTGCAACAACCCTGTTTCCAAATAAGGTCACAGTCTAAGGTGCTGGGGGGTAGGGCTTTCACCTGTGAATTTGGGAGGGACACACTTCAACCCATAACACTTGGACATGGAATGAGCTCTGAACACTGAGGCTCCAGATACAACAAGAGGTCTAAGTTACTGGGACCACACTTTGGGAACACCTTTGCAAGGGGCTTCCAAGGTGGGCTCAGGCACGTTCTGTTGCTCCCTCAGTCCCCCTTTGATTCATACCTGCAGACAGGAGTTGAGGTCCGCAACCTCCACTTTCACCTCCAATCAGTCGCTCCTCCTGAAAGGACAAAAGATGCCGGCGGAGCCCATTGATCAGCTCGCTCGCCTCCATGCTGTCCCCCACCGTGGCCAACAGTCTGCCGCAGCCTCAAACGCATTGCCTTCGAGTTTTAAACTGAAGATGTCTCTGTGAACATGTTAAACTATCCAGAACCGAAAGTGGCATTGTGTGCCTATCATCCGAGGAGGACACAGAACCAGCCCCTGTTCCTAATGAGCTTGCAGTCTGACTGGGGCCACCAGAACTACACCTATTTTGAAAAAAGTTAGCACTGCAATGCAGTGCAGTAGACCTTTACCTAAAAACGTCAGCAGATTCTCTCATTCAAGAATAAAACCTTAGCATGTACTCTCTGCCACGAACTTCCTGTTTCCAGGTACCGTTTCTTAGCTTGTCTCAGTTCTGGGTCAGTGCCACAGTAGCAGCAGGAGCTGGCTTTCTCCTGGGCATCCTATTTTTTCTGCTATACTTTATTGGTACACCAGTAGTGCAAACCGTATGCTATTCTCCCACGTGTGCACACACACACACAGACCCTCCAGAGCTGCTATGTGGTATATATTTCTTTGATTCTTACATTATCTTACAAAATATATTAATGACAGACTTAAAGTGCACTTTATGTCTGTAACTGGGTGTCAGGACTCTGCAGAGCTGAGATATGTGCTTTTACCGGTGGAAGGTGTTACCAGAACAGAAGCAACGGCGGCACTTTTTTTTTTTTTTTTTTGAGACAGAGTCTCACTCTGCTGCCTGAGCTAGAGTGCCGTGGTGCCAGCCTAGCTCACAGCAACCTCAACTCCTGGGCTCAAGCAATCCTGCTGCCTCAGCCTCCCAAGTAGCTGGGACTACAGGCATGCGCCACCATACCCGGCTAATTTTTTCTATATATACTTTTAGTTGGCCAATTAATTTCTTTCTATTTACAGTAGAGACAGGGTCTCGCTCTTGCTCAGGCTGGTTTTGAACTTCTGACCTTGAGCTATCCATCCACCTGGCCTCCCAGAGTGTTAGGATTACAGGCGTGAGCCACCACGCCTGGCCAACAGTGGCTTTTAATTGAAGTACTTTTAACTGAAGTACAGTATTGTATACTACATTTTTATTGAAGTACTTTTTATACACACAAAAGAGTGCATGCATCATAAGCTCAATGAATTTTCACAAATTGAACACACCTATTAAACCAGAACCTAGAGCAAGAAATACAATGGACCTGTGGGTTTTCTCCCAGGCTCTACTCCCAGATGGGTAACCCTTATCCTGCCTGTTTGTATACTATATGTAAACGAAGTCATATGGTGTATACATACTCTTTTATGCCTGGATTCTTTTGCTCCTTAGTATGGCTGTGAGATGCATCCATGTCGTGTGAGCACACTGTTCTTTTCACTGTTGTATAGTACAAATTGAACATTCCAAATCTGAAAATCTGAAATTCCTAATGCTGTAAAATCCCAAATTTCTTGAGTGCCGACATGATGCTGAAAGAAAATCCTCATTGGAACATTTTGGATTTTGGGATTTGGGATGCTCTACCAGTAAGTATCATGTAAATATTCCAAAATCAGAAAAAAATTGAAATCTGAAACACTTTAGGCAGGTCGCAAGCGTTTTGCATAACGGATAGTCAATCTGTACTCCATTGTGCGAATATAACCTAATCTATTCATCCGTTCTACCACTGTTAAGCACTTGGGTAGTTCAGCTTTTAGCTCTAATCAGTAGTGCTTTTATGAAAATTGGGGTAAATATCCTTTGGTAAACACATTTCTATTGGGCATAAATCTGGAGTGGAATTGGTGGGTCAAAGGGTGTGCACATGGCAGCTTCAGCAGATAATGCCAAGCAGTTTTCTAAGTGGTTTTTACCAGTTAATACTCTGATAAGTAGTGTAGGAGTGTTCAAGTTGTTCCACATTTTTGCCAATATTTGGCATTTTAAAATTAAATTTTAGCCATTTTGATGGTGTGTAATGCATCTCATTGTGGTCTCAATTTGTATTTCGTTGATGACTAATAAAGTTGAGCATTTTAAGTATTTACTAGTCATTTGAATACTATTCTCACTTATGAAGTGGCTTGTCAAGTATTTGTCCATTTTCTACTAGGCTGACTTTTAAAAACTTGATTTATAGGAGTCCTTCCTGTATAGATACAAGTCCTCTATCAGATGATGCTTCATTAATACCTTCTCTCGCATGTGAGTGTGCTTTTAGTTTTCTTAATGGTGCCTTTTTTTTTTTTAAGTCAGAATGTTGCCCACGCTAGAGTGCCGTGGCGTCAGCCTAGCTCACAGCAACCTCAAACTCCTGGGCTCAAGCAATCCTCCTGCCTCAGCCTCCCGAGTAGCTGGGACTACAGGCATGTGCCACCATGCTTGGCTAATTTTTTCCTATATATTTTTAGTTAGCCAAAATAATTTATTTCTATTTTTAGTAGAGACGGAGTCTCACTCTTGCTCAGGCTGGTTTCGAACTCCTGACCTTGAGTGATTCACTCGCCTCGGCCTCCCAGAGTGCTAAGAATATAGGTTTGAACCACCTTGCCCAGCCAATAGTGCCTTTTGATGAACAGAATTGTTTAGTTTTAGTATATACTCTGGTTTATCATGTTTTTCTTTATGGGTGGTGTTTTCATGTCTTCCTCAATGCGGAGGTCATGAAGATATGTTCTTATGTTGTTCTCTAAAAGTTTTATTATTTGACCTTTCACCGTCAAATCTCTAATCCATCTGGAATTCATTTTTCAAGTACGGTGTAAAGTCAAGATACATCATTTTCCCACAAGGATATCCAATGATCAACATCATTTACTTACAAGATGATTCTCTAAATGATTACATTGCGGTGTCATCTTTGTCACCAACCACGCAATCGTGTGATGGCCGGCGTGTCTCTAAGCTGCCCAGCTGCCGTCGCTCGGCCTGTCTACTCTCCAGCAACACCACGCTTTCATAATTACTCGGACCTTGAAAACAGTGCTTGCTGTCTGGTAGGGCAAGTGCTCCAGCTTCTTCTTCCTTCAAGATGTGGGATTTTGTAAAACAAAGAAACAACGTTTGCAGGCCATGAAGCCTACCAAATGTACGCTGTCGCATTGCCACGGCGTGACCATCACAGCGAAGCCGTCGTGCTGCCCTTGCTGTAGCACTGGCTGCCAGCGCTCTGCCGTGCGCAGGGCACAGGGCACCCGGACGTACACGGCGCCCAAAGCACCCCGCACTGCGCCCTGGGGACCTCCTGTGAGCGGTGGTCGTGAACACTGAACCTGTGCATGCTGGGATCTGTCTCTTGAGGGTCTGAACGTGTAGACAACCAGGGCTGGTGGTCTCGCTGCGGCTGGCGCCACTGCGGTGCGGGCCGTATGGCAAAGCAGTGGTTCCACACCCACGCTGCCTTCTTCCCATTGGCTGCTGGTGGAACCTGCCAACGCCCCGGCACAGGCACAAAAGGCAAGCCAGCTTCTGCCCGAGGCCCCGAGACATCGGCCGGGTCGGGAGAGGGAAGAGAAGGCCGCCGGCAACGAGGTCTTGGTGCAGACAGACGGGGCTTCGCCCCTTCCATCCTGAAACTTCCTGTGCTGAGCTTCTCTGCCTTTATTTCAAGTAAGGAGATTCCTCAGACACAAATGATTCTTGGCTGGGAAGAGGTCACTTCGAGGGCCTGCGATCGGGGCACAGGAAGACAGCCGAGCCTTCTCTACAGACCAGGAGCGGCCTGCAACCTGGGAGGCGCCACTCTCCCTGCTCGGGGGGGGTCGCACTCCCCACTCGACGCCGGAGCCGGCACAGGCCCTGCTCTTTCTCCTGCACCTCCTGCCATTTGCTCGCAAGGGGATGTGTTTTATTCTGGGGTCAATTAAATTACTTTCTCTTCTTCTTGTGGTGAACCCCAAGAGTGTCCAGATGATTAATGTCTGCTTTATTGCGCAGCTGTCCCTCATCGGCCACAGCCACTCGATGGCCACCATGGGAGGGACCAGTGAGTGAAGGAATGAGTGGCCATGCACGAGGGTGATGAGCAGATAGGAAGGAAGCTTTGTTATGAGGAAGGACTGCGGGACAACGAAAGACTTGATGGGGGACATTCGGGCCCTTGTGGAGTATTGTCTGCAACTAGAGAACCCAAGGGAACCAGTCTCAGCTGAGAAGACACTAGGATGAGATGATAAACACAGACATGTCAGCAAAGGCTTATCCGCATGGGACCCGGTGACTCCCTGTCGGAACTATTGCAGTGACCTCGTGTTTTAGGGGGATTGGCAGGACAGCAGCGCGGGAAGGGCGATCAGGAGAAGTTAGATAGGGTATATTTTTAATTTGTTTTAACCTATCTATCATGCTTTCCTTGACAATCGCCTCAGAAACCTCCCAGAGCTCTCCCACGTCAGAGCTTCAAGCTCATTTGGTCTCTAAGAATCACAGCGCTAAATTAGGAACCCAAACTGATAGCAGTGAGATTCCGGAATTCAGGAAAGCTCTTATTTGAGCTGTTCTGTCAAAAATAAAAACAAAATATTCCCCTAAGCATTTTAGCCACTAGAACAAAAGCCAGCTATTAAAAAGAATATCTTCTGAAATAAGGTCCAGCTTTCCATTTAGAAACAAAACATCTATGAAATTAAATTTCCTTTTGAAAACTCTCTCTTTAAAATTTTATTTTTATTTTGTTTATTTAGCTTTTTGAGAAAGGGTCTCTTACTATATCAGCCAGGCTGGTCTTGAACTCCTGGCCTCTAGCAATCCTCAGTCTCTTGCGTAGCTGGGATTACAAGAGCGAGCCGCCACACCTGGCCGTGGACAACTTTTTTAAACAAAAAGGAAAGCAAAATGGCTTTTCACAGGGCAAATCTTGAAGTTAAATATATATGTATTAAAATATATATTATATGTAATATATAAATGATATAAACAATGAATGTATTTGTAATAAATTAATACATTTATAGACAGATTTATATATAGAGAAAAGAACTTTTATCTGAACAGTGTGAGTCCTTTTAAATTATCCAGCCCAGAGAGATATTAAAATGAGTTAGCAATTACATCCTACACACCTTTAAGCTACATACTTAACTCTTGAAACTGCTTGGTATTGCCACAAATAGCTACAAATTAACCTAATAATGCCCACTGGACACCATAACCCACACCCTATGGCTTTACAGTGTATTGCCAATCACTAATCCATGTTATTTCTGTAAACCAATGAGAATTCCAAAGAAACACCCTTGATCAGCCCACTCACCGTGTCCCTGTTTTGCCTTTAAAAACCTGCTTATAACAAAGGCCAAGTGGAGCTCAAACCCAAGGTTACTTGGGTCTGAGTCTCCAGGGTGGCTGTCCTCACTCACTCAGTGAGGACACTCACTAAGTGTCCTCAGCCACTTACTGAGTTAGTCTCCAGTAAACTTTTAAAAGTATATTTTGTGCCTCCGCCTCTTCTGTTCAGGGTGACGACGTGTTGGGGAGCTTCCCCTGGCCCAGGGTAGCAAGTCCCGGCAGGGTGCTTGCTTGCTGCCCCGGCTGTGCTGTGAGTTTCTTTTCAACCGGCTGAGGGGGCTGCCAGCACGCCCAGCCCCAAGCTCTCACCTCTAAGAGAGGGGATCTTTGCCCTTATAAGCTAAGGTGGTAGTTTACCTTTGAAAAGATTGCTGAAGAAACTGCTGGAACAACCTCGCTTCCTACCTCCTTTGTCTGCGAGGCCCTTCCCCAGAAATTCCGCCTTCGCATTTGTCCTGACTTGAGTCGTGCTCTGTGGACATACAGGTGAGCAACACTTTTCTTGTAACATCTATGTTCAATCTATTCCTGCCCATCCGGGAGCACTTACCCTGCTCTGAGCGCGTCCCAGGCATGACTAATCGCTGGGACAAGGATGTGGGCGGCAAGGCCCCTGCCCTCTGGGAGCCTTGTCCTGTGGGGGTACTCGCATAAACACACATGTCAGTGCGGTCAGTGCTGGGATAGAGGCAGGTAGGTCTCGCCTTTGCCTTCGTCACACTTTGCAAACAAAGTCGATTTCCCTTCGCATCACTCCCAGTCTCCCTGCATCCTTCAGTTTCATTTTCTCCGGTATTATTCCCGCTGTTAGTGACGGGAGTGGTGCAGTTTACTAATGGACTACAAGGATGCGATCATTTCCTTCTGAAATGCAGAAGGCAGGTTTTAGAGCCCCCCACCTCGAGGGCTACCTGGGGAGCAGGTGCTCGTGGAAGCACAGGCAGGGCCATTATGTTCAAAGTCAGCCCACATTCCCACCGTGAGGAACCATCGAGGCAGGGTCACTCCTCCTGGCAGGGGCTTTGGGAGACCCCATCCAGGGGTGGGCATTCGCCGTCTGGGGTGGGCGTGCTGTCAGGGTGGGGGCATAGGCCTCGGCGAATGTCCTCCAAGATGCGTTTCCTTACAAGTCCTATTATTATTATTTTCTGGAAGCAAGTTCTTCTTAGGTTTGAGACTCTCCACAGTGGCCCAGGACACATGCGTGGCTCCTTTGTGCACGGCTGTGTTCTGTAGTGTCCTGAACGGCCACCAGGGGTGCCTCCTCCCAGCCGGCTTGCCGCTCTTCCACCGCACCCCAGCTGGCCGCGCCGGCCCTCGCCCCACGCAGCGAGGCCTCTGGGACCAGCGCTGGCGCTGCGTGGCGGCGGGAGTGACAAGCGCTTCACGGTCGGCCGCCCAGGCCATGCAGGTCCTGAGGGGTGACCTGGTGGCTGAGTCTGTGGTTAAAATGTGCACCCCAGTTGGACTCTGCCCGAATGTGACCCTAAAGTATGATGGCTGCTGAGCCACCTGCCTGCGGCCAGAGCTGATCCCGGGGAGTCTGATTTGATCAGACGCTAAGCACTTTACGTGTTCCCATAGTTTTTACGTGAACTGGTCTCAGGGTTGTTTAAGTTTTGGGGCACTTCATTTTGTCCAAAGTAGGATGTGGCCTAGTGGGACTGGTCGCTATGCAACGGGGACAATAGGATTCCTCACACAGTGGTGGTTAGGGTTTAGCATTTATTTTCCTCAGGAGGAGATCAAACCCTGACTCTTGCATCCTGGGCTGTTCTGAAAATTGAAGTTAATCCACAGCTTGACACAATAGGGGGGTAATTAAATTCTTTTATAGCCACATCCAGAAAGCCTGTGCTATTTGCATTATTAATTCAGAACGTTTTTTTCCACCTGCCAGATTAAAGTTTATTTCCCACTATTGAAAGCAAATCTCTTTCCGAAACTATGCTTGGTGTGCATATAAGTCTCCTTCTAATCAAATTAAGCTTATCTTAACATTCTTTAGGTGGGAAAGGAATATGGAATAAACCAGTTGCGCCCATAGCTGGAGGGCTGTGTTTCTGGAATTTGGGGGTATTTTCCTGCCTGATTACTTTTTATAAAAACAAATTATGTAATATATTTCTGCTTTGGCACAGGATTTGGGGACAGGGTTTGGTGGGTGGCTGACACCCCAGTACTTCTGAGCCATTCAAGTTGCTTAGGGAGGAATGGACTTCTTCCTGTTTCTCTTGATGACTTTCGAACAGAGGTTCCCACTTTCCTCAGCACATGAAACCCCTTTTAAAAGCAAACACACACATTTGCACACATTCCATATCATGAAGCTGTGCCCTTCATATAGCCTCTGATGGGACAATCGTGTGTAAGCGTGGATTCTAGGACGCTTTGTAATGGTTCTGCTGCTCTCGGGGTCTGGGTTTTGGCGGGAATCTGGGGTGGGGTGAGGAAACCAAGCGCCCGAGGGTCAGCCCCATGTTGGCTACCAGGAGGGAGTCCGAGAGCGGAGAGCATGGCCGCAGTGGGGCTCCTGTCCACGGCAGAAGTTATTCTTCCCTCTGCGCCCCGGGAGCCGCCGCAGCCGTGGGTGGCACCGCCGGTGGGATGCGCAGGACGCGCTGCCGGTGACTCATGTCCGGCGTGGGTGGCCCCTGGCGGCCTTTCGAGAAGACGCAATTGTTTTAAGGCTTCACAGATGAGCCAGCACGGGGCCGGGGCGTCAGCAGTTCAGGCTTGCAGACCTGCGAGCCACGTCCTCATTGCCTAGCGTGGGGCGGAGGTTCGTCCCTGGCGCGCTTCTCAGCAGTGGGGGAAATGATCGGTCTTTCACAGGCAGACCTCCCTGTGGCCTTCTGGAAGGCTCTTCGCAGTTATCAGAGCCAAAGCTGCAAAGGGAGTGGCAGCCGCGTCCAGCAGGGGAGCATCGCGGAGGGCGGGGAGTGGCCAGCGCCATCCTGACTCCTCTCGTCATCTGATTGCTCACATCTGGGCCCTGGGGACACGCTCGTGTCTTCCTTTCGGGCTATTCAGAAGAGGACACTAAGCTTTCCCTCTGCGGTCAGGCCCACCTACGTGGGCCCGGAGGCACACCTGCTCTGGAGGCCCACGGGGCAGAGGGCAGCAGGGAGTGTGCTGGAATTTTCTCCCGGGTCATGTCAGGTCTCGGGCGCAGGAAGGAGGGAGAAGCTCTGCCGCTAGCAGGACCCGAGCCAGGTGTGGGGGCTGGGCCCTGCTCCCAGGACAGGGCTGTGGCTGTCCCGGCCAGACAGAGCTTCCAGGGTTGGGAGGAGCAGATGCCCGCCGGCCTGCTTTCCAAGGCGTAGCCCCTAACCCTCGGGATGGTGTTCGCAGCCCGAGCCTCCCTCAGTAGGAAAAATCAGCCACTCCCACCCCGACCCCAGCTTCCCGTTTTAAAGAGGCAACATAGTAACCCTCTGTAGTCAGTTTGTTTAACTAAGAAACATGATTCTGCTATGTGGCTCTCAGAGTAGAAAGATAAAATTCAAATGATCAGAAACTGGCAGATTTTTCAGGCCACAGGAAGTGAGATTGAAACACACACACACACACACCCCTCATTTAAGCTGGGCTTACACATACTTCTAAGTAAATGATCAGAAAGATTTTATGTGCCAGTGTGGGCCCAGGAGGTAGGAGCCTCCCCGTCCAGTCAGGTGAGAAAGGGATCTCCCAGGACGTGTGCTTGGCTGACTTTGCGCTTCAGAACAAGTGTCTCCGAGGCATTGGCTTCTGGGAGTCAGCTAGGAGCCAGTATTGATTGCTAAGTGAGTATTTGGGAAGAAGAAAAAATTAGCCTTGGCACCATACCTTGACTTTTTATACAGCCTGTGTAGAAAAAGTCTCTGTGAATGGGCCAAAGATGACAAAGTGGAATGGAACTGGGGAAAATAAAAGCTTTGGAAATGCAAAGATGGTCGTGTGGCCTGAGACAAGGAGTGCCGTCCTGCCTGGACCTTGGTACCTGCGAGCAGCGGCACAAACCCAGGGCCACCTAGACACCTGTGCGTAGATGACACTGTTGAGTATGTGTGGCTTTTTTTGTTTGTTTGTTTTAGAAACAGGGCCCTGCTTTGTCACCCAGGCTGGAGTGCAATGGTGTGATCATGGCTCATTTCAACCTTGAATTTCTGGGCTCAAGCAATCCTCCTACCTCAGCCTCCTGAGTAGTAGCTGGGACTACATGAGCCCGCCACCACACCAGGCTACTGTTTTGTTTTGTTTTGTTGTTTTTGGTAGAGACAGTCTTGCTATGTTGCCCAGGCTGGTCTGAAACTCCTGGCCTCAAGCAATCCTCCCGTCGTGACCTCCTGAAATGCTAGGATTATAGGCTTGAGCCACTGCACCCAGTACACCAGTTTTGAATGAAACGTCTCCGTTCTTCTTTTTCCTGCTCTTGAACATAACCCTATGCTCACAGACCATGCCTTTCATTGAAAGCTGTGCAGATGATGGTTTTCTAGGGCGAGGCAGAGTTTAGATTCTGCCTTTAAATAATTCCCTTTTCTTTTTTTTCCTCCTGGGTACTCACCAAATACAAAGACTAACTTTAAATCCAGAAATTGTTCATTTTCATCACTTGGGTGATATTCAGGTTATTACTTCTTACAGACTTGCTTGGAGGTGAAAATGATGTGGCTAGTCTTAAAGCTTAATTAGCACCAAACTTGACTAAAAAATAAATTATGGGTTATCAAACAAAAACATTATATTATGGCTTGAACAATTATGATAAACATAAAACTACCATACTAGTGCTATATTTATTCCACTTATATTTATTTTGTTTCTATTATTATTATATTTATTCTTAATGTGGTAGGAATGGGTAAAATATTGACCCAATGTTGGTAGACATGAATTTTTATCTTTTTCTAAATGTTAAGATATTGCACTATTAAATGAATTTAACTTGTTTTAAAATGTTTTTCTGGTACGGTATTCCTCTAAACCTATTTTATTATTACTTTTTTAACTTTCAGGCAGTTGTTTCTCTTTGATATACAAAGTAGGGATTTGGTATCCTAATTGGGAATATGAAAAGTTGCTGAGAAAAATCTCAGAGAAAAAAGGAAAAGAAAAAAATATACTTATTTTTGCTGAGTGGAGAGCTTCGCTTTTTGGTATTCTTACAAGGACCCGAGGGTCATATTAATTGAGAGGATGTGGTACAAAGGAAGTGCTATTACAAAAGCATAAAATTATAAAACCATTGCGATGATTTAGTCAAATTCCTGAACGTTATAGAAATTTGGCCCCTTAGAGGTTGTACATTTTCAGAGTCATGTGACTAGTTAGTGGAAAACCCAAGATTAGACTTCCCAATTGGTCTAAACCCAAGATTAGTTTTCTCAATTGGTCCAGGACGTGTGCGGCTTCTTGGATGACACGATCGCACAACAACTTTAACCTGTAATATAAATAAGAAATATTCTGATAACATTAATACTTTAATTTAAATTTGGTGAGCTTTTATATTATTGTGCTTGTGGTCTCCATACTGTGTCACTGTAACTTCTCTTTTCATTTCTGCTTTGTCTTAGTGGGGTGTGTATGTGTCTGTCACTTCTTTAGAAAGCGCTGCAGGAAGGCAACTACATTGAATGTTCTTCTTCGTCACCCCTAACCTTCGACTATTAGTACATGTCCGTCACTAGCAAGTGAGTTAAACGCCCGCTCTGTGCGGGGCCCTGTGCTGCACGTGGCAGGGTCACACCACACGGCATGACGCTGCGTTCGAGGAGTTTAGAACCTGGCTGACAATTTGACTCTTTTGAACATAACTTCTCCCATCCAAGCACCACCCAGGCCCAACACTGCGCAGCTTCCGGGATCAGACGAGGCGGCGAGCTCAGGCTGGCGTGGCCGTGGACTGGACGCAACTCGTGAACGCAGCTTGTGATCGTGTCGCCGTAGAGGCGGAAACTGAATGCTCGAGGTTCAAATAAGGGAGAATCCCGCGTGTGACGCTGGGCTGTGATGAAATCAAAAGCAGCTTCACAAAGGAGACGCCTTTCCGTGACCTTGAAGGACCGGCCGCATGTCAGCGTTGGAGATAAAGGGAGGGCTGTGGACTTGGGTGGGGCACAGCCCGGCGACGCTGCCTGCGGTTACAGACTCCAGAGCTTAGGTCTGTCCCAAACTCCGCGCTGTGGGCAGTCAATGCACATGTGCTCGTTGCTCAGTGCCCTGCGCCAGGGCCGCGGCGGGTCGCTTCCGCCTTTGGCGGGCGGTGCCCGCGGTGCTCTAGAGCCCCATGGACCAGGCACGAGGCACGAACGCCACATTCACGAAGCCTTCGCTGCCACGTCTGCCTCTGCGACGCACTTAAACGTCTGACCCGGAGGTATTTGTCTTTTTCCCCTTTCGGGACACCGCTGACTTCTGGCGCAGGTCGGCTGCAGTGCAGAACGGTGGCGGCGTCCCATCTGCGCAGACGCTAACCCGAGCTCTGAAGCGCGAACCGCCCGCTCCACCTGAGCTTCCCGATCTCCCGGCTCCTGCGGTGCGGCAGAGCATTGGGCTTAGTTATGCAATTTTGTGGCAAACAAATTCTATTTATTTATTTACATGAAATACTCATTTATCTTATTTTATTTTATTTTTAAATTTCAAAATATTAAGGGGTTGCAAGTGTTTCTGTCACACGGATAAAGCGTACGGTGCCAAGGGCAGGGCCTTCAGTGCACCTGTCACAGAGCAGTGCACCTCGCCCGAAAGGTGCGTGTCTCCCTCTCCCCTCCCTCCCACCGCCCCTCTGAGTTTCCAGCGTCCTTTGCGCCACTATAGGGCGGCAGCTGCCCACCGTGGCGCTCCCACTTATTAGTGAGAACTTGTGGTGTTTGTTTTTCCATTCCTGAGATGCTTCACTTAGGATAATGGTCTCCAGTTCCATCCAGGTTGCTGCAAAGAGCATCATTCCATTTCTTTTCCTGGCTGAGTAGTACACCACGGCGCCGTATGCCGCGCTTGCACTCGGTTGAACGAGCGTCTCATTGGAGTATGCTGAGTTTCTGCCTGGCTCCTCTGCAGCGTGACAGCCTGGGTGGGTTTCCCAACCTGGATGGGCTGTGCGTGCTGTGGGGGTCTCCACTGGCCTTTCCCCAGGGGCCTGTCCCAGGAAACCATTAGGCTAGTTTCCTTGGCGCGAGTGCCTGAGCCTTCACAGAGCAGTTGGGCAGCGGATGTTCTTTCCTTGAAATGGGTGGGCACCCTGACCTCAGAGGTGAAGGGTGCAGCCGTCGTCCGGGGCAGAGGTTTACAAGAATGTTATACGCTGCTGGTGCTACTGCAAATTAGTACAACCGCTATGGAAAGCGGTACAGAGATTCCTCCAAGAACTACCATATGATCCAGCAATCCCACTACTGGGTGGAAATTCTACCCAAAGGAAAGGAAGCCCTTTTACCAAAAAGACACCTGCATTCAAATGTTTATTGCAGCACAATTCGCAAATGCAAAGATGTGGAATTAACCCAAGTGCTCATCAATTCATGAGTGGATTAACAGAATGTGGTACATGTATACCATGGAGTGCTGCTCTGCCATAACAAAAAATGGATTAATACCTTTTGCAATTATCTGGATGGAACTGGAGACTATTCTTTGAAGTGAAGTATGGCAAGAATGGAAAAACAAACACCACATGTGCCCACTATGAAAATGGAACTCACCAATGAGCCTGCAAGTGCACAAAGGGAAGCAAAACCCAGTGGAAATCAACCAGGGGGAGGGGAAGGGGAGAAACAACCCTAATGGGTACAATGAACGTTATTTGGGTGATGGGCACACCTATAGCCAGGACACAAACATTACAACAGCGATTCATGTAACCTAAAACTGTAGTCCCCACCCCCGGGCTGAGGACTGGCACAGGGCTGCACAGCAGGAGGTGAGTAGCAGGTGAGCAGACGAAGCTTCACCTGCATTCACAGCCGCTCCCCATCGCTCAGGTCATTGCATAAGCTCCGCCTCCTGTCAGATCAGCGGTGGAATTAGATTCTCACTGGAGCGAGAACCCTACTGTAAACTGCACATGCATGGGAACTAGGTTGCGGCTCCTTATGAGAATCGAACGCCTGATGATCTGGGTGGAGCTGAGGCAGTGCTGCCAGCGCTGGGGAGCGGCTGCAAATACAGATTATCATGAGCAGAGAGATCTGACTGCACAATGAATGTAATGTGTTTGAATAGTCCCGAAACCATCCCTTCCCACCCCCAAGTCCATGGAAAAATTGTCTTCCATGAAACTGGTCTCTGGTGCCAAAAAGTTTGGGGACCACTGACATAAAACATTTGTACCTCGTTAATATTTTGGAAAAAAAAAGCTTCGTTGGTGAGTCCTGTCAGTCATAAGTTTTGCTACAAGAAAAGACTTGTAAGCAAAAGAGCACTTAAGCTTAAAAATCACTCAGCTAGGCCAGGTGCAGTGGCTCACGCCTGTAATCCTAGCACTCTGGGAGGCTGAGGCGGGAGGATTGCTCAAAGTCAGGAGTTCGAGAACAGCCTGAGCAAGAGCGAGACCCCGTCTCTACTAAAAATAGAAAAAATTAGCCGGTCAACTAAAAATGAAACAAAACATTAGCCAGGCATGGTGGCTCGTGCCTGTTGTCCCAGCTATGCAGGAGGCTGAGGCAGGATTGCTTGAGCCCAGGAGTTTGAGGTTGCTGTGAGCTAGGCTGATGCCACGGCCCTCTAGCCCAGGCAACAAAGCAAGACTCTGTCTCAAAAAAAAAGAAAATTGCTCAGTTACAAAAGTCAAAACAGATTCAATGTTTTCCTCAAATAATGTCACGCTCATTCCAAGCTGCAGCATGATTTCTGGCCTGGAGTAGAAGACCGTGGATTTATAGGTTGGCAGGCCGGGATTCCCACGCCACCTCCACGCTGGCATGAGTGGGTCCTCTGCAGTGAGGACCAGTTCATCCGGCAGGCGTTTCCCCGTGTGCAAAGGCCGAGTGACGCTGCTTGGCAGGCACCGTGGAGGAGGCAGGTCCTGGTGGATCGGGCTCAGGTAGGAGGGCCATCTGGGCGGGCTGTCAACTGCCTGCTGCTGACCTCCACGGGAGACCTCCAGACCCGCCAAGCGAGGCCCACACAGGATGGCCTTGCACAGGCACATAATGAGCCTGTAAGCCCTGTGCTGGTGCCAGGGAGAAAGACCCAGTTCCCACCTTCTAGAGCCTCCAGTCTGATAGCTCCACGCGCTCTAATCGGCGGCCAAAACTCTGGATGATGTGGAATGCAGGGCGTGGGAGACAGCATTTCCCTTACAGATGACTTAATCAGAACCGTTTGGAGACGGTATGAGTAGATCCTTAAAGCCTTTGTTTACCGGAACTTTCCTAGGTGGTTCTCTCCTTACCAGAGTGACTATTAGCATATGGCCTTAAGTGTTTTCAGATGATGCTCCCTCCGCATGGGACGCGGTCCTGTCTGCTATGAAGAACCTCAGGCCGGGTCACAGGAGATCTGGCCCGGTCAGCATACGATCTCTGTGAAGGCGAGCGCATTAGCTGCTGTACCAAATGACACAAACTCGGTGGCTTGAAACAACAGGAATTTATTGTTCAGGGTTCTGGAGGGCTAATGTCTGAGATCAAGGCGTTGGCAGGTTTGAGTCCCTTTGGAGCCTCCCATTGATAGGGGTAATTCACTCCTTGACTTTCTCCGGCTTCTGGTGGCTGCGGGCAGCCCTTGGTGTTCCTTGGCGTGTGTGACTCTGGTCCCTGCCTCTGTCTCATGCGGCCTTCATCTCTCAGTCTCTCTGTTTTCTCCTTCTTTGTCTCCGATAAAACCAGTCATCTTTAGATTTAGGGTCCATCATAATCTAGGATGGCCTCATCTTGAGATCCTCACGTTAGTTACATTTGCAAAGATCTTTATTCTAAATAAGATCCCACTCTGAGGTTCTGGGTGGACACATCTATTTGGGACCACAATTCACCTCACTGTAATATTGTAAGTTATAGTTCCTGGGTGAACTTCATGGAGTTCATTGCGGTAGTCCCATGAAGATCTCTAATGGTATTTTAGAAAATGCACAAGCAGATGCAACAATCTGAGATTGGATCTTAGGTGTAAAGGAGTCAGGGCCCCTCCAGCTGCCCCTTATTTCCTGGGCACCTCGAGGAGTTGGCCAAAGGAAGTGCTCTTTCTCCCTCCCCCTCCAGTCTCTTGCCCACTGACCTAGAGGGGAGCAAGTGTGGTTCGGATCCACCTCGGCTCTGGGCTTTCTCTCCCTTCGGCGGTGACTGACTGGCTGTCCCTAGCCAGCAGCTGGGATTCCCTTTTGCGAGACTCGACACAGTCTTAAGTAAACTGTACTCGCTTCTTTCCAACCGGAGAGGCTATAGGTTAAAAAAGAGGTTTATGGATTGGAAAGAGCAAAACAGCAAACGTAAGACCATTATGATTCCATTAACATCGCCGGCATGTGCAGTATCCTGTCTGGGATGTTGACTGTCACGAGGGAGACTGCAGTTCAGAACCCGTGATGTGTGTTAACCCTTCCCTGGCGTTCGTAGATAGTGACAATATTTTAGGACACACGGGGACACAGGGAGGAGGTCGCTCAAAGCGAGAGCCGCCAGGGCAAGGCGCAGCATCTGGGAACGCGTGGGGTTTACCCGTGGGGTTTACACGTGGGGTTTACGCGTGGCCCGGTCGGCGCTCTGCTGTCAGGTGCCGCGCAGGAGGTCTGTGTGACTGCGGACCTGCCCTGAGCACACGCCACCACGCTTGTGGCGTGTCACCCAGCAGTGTGGCCGCCAGAAACAGAAATTGCCTTAGCGTTTACTTTTTTACTGTATTGCCTTACTATTTACTAATGAACCTGCATCCCCAATCTGCAGGTCCTTTATAGATTTTTGTAGTTCTTAACCTTATGAAACAGGTCAGAGGTCAGTCGAGCATTCTGGGCTGGTCCAGGCGACCACGAATGCAGGTTCCGCCGGTCGGGGGAGCGGGCGGGCGGGACTCTGCGGGCGGGCAGGAGAGGGAGCACTTTCAGTTCTGCTGTGAACGTGGCGCACGTAACTTCTACTTGCTGAGACTCGGCTTCTCTGTTTATCACATGGAAACTTTAACATCTGCCCTGACTGCCCAACACAGTTGTTTTCCTTGAGACAAAAAAAAAAAAAAAAAAAAAGGAAGAAGAAGCAGAAAGAAAAGTGAAAGGACGCAGGTGAAAGACGCAGGCATTCAAGCTGTCTGCGACTCAGTTCCTGGCTCTGCGCCTGGCAAACGCGACACTCGTCCAGGGTGGCTGTGCGGCGCGGTCTCTGCTCTGTCCTCGGCATCCCTGTCGCCTCCCACCCGTCCGCGGGATGGCCTGTTTCCCCCACGGGATAAGGCCAGCCTTTTTGTTCTCTCCGTTGGGCTGTGCCGTGGGCCCTGCCCCTCTTTCTCTAGAATGTTCCAGCTGGCCCCACCTCACAGGGACCAGAGGGACGATGCTCCCAGAACGCCAAACGCAAAGCTCAGCCACGCTCAGCGTGAGAGCAGGCGCTTCCTTCTCGCTGCCTCCGCGCCGGGCAGTGGCGCGGCCGGCTCCCCGCGGCTCTGCAGCGCGGCCGCTCGTGCTTCCAGAGGAACAGCCACCAAACAGCACAGTGACGTCGGCAGAGGGGATGTGGCCGCCATTCGTTGAGAGATCAGCTTTGAGTGTCCTGGGAATGTCCTCTTCTCTCACAAAAATCTTACTTTTCCTGAAATTCACATCGCCCATTAGAACAGAGCTAGGAAATGCGATGACTGGAAGAAAAGTTGTCACATTACAAGTCTTCCTGCGTTTCTTTCTCCGTTGTCTGATGCCAGGCTCTGCTGACGGGCGGCTGAGGTTTTGCTGTGCTATCTTCTACATACGTTGGGCGTTCATTGAGTACCAGGTGCTGTGCCAGACTCTACGCGCATTGTTCCTTCCGTCCCAGGAAGGACCCCGCGGGGGGGGACGTGCCGGACCCTCGGGGAGGCAGCACAGAGACCGGCGGTCCCGCCACACCACGCGCCAGGGAAGGGATCCAGAACTCGAACCCGGCTCTGACTCTGAAGGCCAGCATCCGTTCCGCTCACCGTGGCGCTAACAAGGAGGGAGAAGCTGGACTTTCTCGTTTCATTGGATTATTTTATGTGAAGTCGCACTGTGCCGTATCTGACCGGTTGCTAATTGGCCGCGTTGCTTCTGCCTCAGCCAGCGGTGGGGGAGTGAACCAGCGGGTCTTTCAAAGCGAAAGGTCGTCAACAAAGTCGCCCAACAGCTGTGTGTGGCGCGTTACTTCTAGGGGGACTTGTGAGTGTGAGTTGTGTCTGAGAGTTTTGTTGAAAACAGTGACTGGAATGTGCAGTGTTGCTCTTTGTGATCATGCAGGGCTTTCCCTGCACGCGCCGCCCTTTCTCCCGGGCGACGCCACCCACGACGCGTTTCCGATTCCTGGTGCTCCACTAGCTGCCGTCTGCCACCGCTGCCGCCCCGTGCGCATGAGTGCCAGCGCACACACACTCTCACACAACACACACGCACGCACACCCTCACACTCACACACCTGCACACACTCTCATACTCACGCACACATGCACACAACACACACTCACACATGCACACACTCATATACACACACATGCACACACATGTGTGTGTGCGCTCACACATGCACACACACATGCGCGCACACACTCACACATGCACACACTCATACACACACGCACACACGTGTGCGTGCACACACACACTCACACATGCACACACGCACACACATGCGCACACACACTCACACATGCACACACACACATGCGCACACACACTCACACATGCACACACACAGATCAACCCACACATCACCAGCCTTGTGGCCTACTTGCTCAATGCCATGTGCTGTGAGAAACACCAGCGACACGATTCATATAACTAAGGCACAAATATGTGTCTATCAGCTCTTGACCCCAGTAAGAGAAGACACGGTGCCTGTTGGGGCAGGAACTGTGGGAATGCTGTTCTCAGGGGCCTCATGAAGAGCCCTGTCCGACTCGGGGAGAATGTATACAGCGGCGTGCCGCAACGTCTATTTCAAATCAATGTGAACGCTCAAAGTGTGAACCTGACTCTCTCACGCGATGGGCACACAGCTGGGCAAGACTGGCTCCGTCCTGAGAGCCAAGGGCTTCGCAAACCTGGAGGCGGCGGCGGGGGAGACGCAAGTGTGGGTACACCCGGGCAGCAGGCGGAAGGCGTGGTGAGGAGTGGACGGCACATCATCCACACGGCAGGCAGCCGGGAACTCGGGAGGCCGTTCCCAGGCATTTCCTCTGTTCTCGGCCTCGCTCCTCGTATTTGGACAGCATACCGGTGGGACGGTGGCTGCCAGGGTTCCAGGTCCTGACTGCTTCCCCGAGAAACGTTACGATCATAGGTGTGGAAATCATCCTCCCATGCCGATGCTGGCAGTTAGACGGACCAGCTCGTCTCAGGGTGAGTCACCAGGCTCCGCATCTGCTAAGCAGCTGATTTTCAGGGACGTCCCCTCTTGACATCGCATCTGATCTCCCAGAGGAGGAGTAAGAAGAGGAAGAGTGTGGAAGGGCCCAGGAGAAGGGTGGAAGACGGGCTTCCTGCCGCAGTCCCGGGCCGGGTGCAGCAGAGCGCCCAAGGGCGAGGCCTCCATGGCGAATGGGCGCGGTACAAGTTCCACTTCTGTCCCCGACTGTCTGCGAGACCTTCCCAGGTCCCCTAATACCTGCGATCTTAGCTTCCTCAGACGTAGGTCGAGTTGTCTGAGAATTAGAAATAACGTATGAAAAATGCCTGCTATAGCAAGTTCTTAATAACAGCTCCTCAGTATTCTAGAAATTTTCCAAACAGTGATTTGGTGGCCACTGCAGCGATATCGCACTGCCTTGGGACTCTCGGAAATTCATGCAGCTCAGCTGTTCCAAGCCCCCGTTGGCAGAGATGCTGGCCTGGAACCCCGCGGTGGGTAAATGCCTCCATTTCCCCAGTTGCCTTTCCGTAAGGAGAGGCCCGAGTCTGTTCATGGCCAATAAACTGCACCATCTGTTACTAACCCAAAGAAGGAAACTATCTGCACAACGCTATCGGGAGGAGTTCCAGAACTGAAGTCTGAGCAGGCGCAGGGAAACGTCCCGTCGCGCCGCAGAGCCGGAGCGTGGCGTCCCAGCTCGCGCCACCGTTTCCTGCGGACGCCGGCCGGGGTGACGGGCTGCGGCAACAGGCAGAGGAGTACGGAGTGCGAATCAGAGAGAGCATTTAACGGCGAGGCTGGTGCTCGGTTTCGGGTGCTTTTGACTTAGAAAGCGAGAGCTGACGCTGCGTGGCTGCGCCCGCAAGCGTGGGAAACCGCAAGCCGGGGAAGGCCCGGGACCCGCAAGTATCTGGGTTTGTTATTTTACACACTGGTGCGTTCTAGCTCTAATGCCTCCACATACTTGCTCCACTGCAGCTGTATTGCTGCCGTCGCTCTGGGTGCCCGTCAAGCGCCACGCGCACGCACCAGCACCAGCCAGCGCCGCCGTGCCGCTAATGGAGACCAAATGTCCCAGTAGCTGGCGGCTCCTCACATCACACGTTTTTTCTTTTTCCCACTGATTTAAGAATCTCTCTCCCCGAGCTAATTTTCTTCCCTGTTCGCTCTGCCCCAGGCCGCAGTGTCTGCAGTCTGAGGTCCTTTGTCAGCCGCGTGCAGACTGCCACCTCCTTGAGGGTGAACTTGTCTGCTGTTTCATTACTCTACGGCATTCTTCACAGACGGGGACTCTGACCCCTGGGATTCCTGTTGGAGATTAAATACCGAACCCAGCAGTCCACAGGGGAGCTGACAGACAGTTTCAGTGCACACAGCAAGACCTCCAGAGGGGTCAAATTATGAGCCGCGGGAAAACGTGGATTGGACGGTCACGTGCAGGATGCAGCTCACACTCCAATCAGCTCAGCCCCGCGGCCACCGCGGCCTAGGGACGGGGCAGCTCTGCTCCCGGCTGGCAGGAGACCCTGAGTTTGGGCAAAGTACACAAATGCAATCGAGTCCCTCTTCATGGAACTTTTAGGAGCTTCGATGCCACATTAGACGGCTTCTCCTGGCCTCATATAGAATCTCTCTTTTTGGTGTCCTTGCGTGATAGCTGAGTCCGAACTGCTATCTGTCTTCTCCTGCTGTTTTGCCTTTTCACATTGCAGTTTTAGGCTTTTGCAGCAGTTTAAAATATGCGCTGGCTGATCGGCAAGACAGAGCTAGAAGCCTCCTCGGCACACAAAGCTTACACCCCACGGCGGCACCAGAGTTTTGCAGTGGCAATGTCAGCAGATGGGGGAGTGAGGGACACGGCTGAGAAGTTTATGTCTCTCCTTTGGTGTGAAAATTTGCTAAAAAAATAAGTACTGTCTTGTCATTGAAGGAGACTTTAAGTATCTAAACTTTCTGAAAAATCTGTGAATTTGGTTGAAAATGTCTTGTACAATTGTCTCTTGATGAATTCGAATTATTTCATTAGTCCTTTCTTTCTGTTCCTTCTCTTTGGTTATTTTTGTTACTTGTTCTCTGATACAAGGAGGAAAGAATCCCAGAGAGGAGAGAGAAAAAGACGACTCCATATTCTTCATACCTTGGAATCTATTACCATTTTCTCAGGAATGGAAGGCTAAAATTCTGGGTGCGTTGTGTTTGGGGCTATGTATTCAGGTAGGGTAATACAATGGCTCAGAGTAGGGGCTTTGCATCAGAAAGACCCAGACTAGAATTGCTTGAACAAGTTAACTAACCTTGTATGACCTTGGGCAAATTCATTAAACTCAGCTTTAATTTTCTCATTTGCAGAACAGGAATACGATCCGTTTTCTTAGGATTATTAAGAATATTCAGTCCGTCAATGAGTGAAAAGCCCTTAGCTATGTTTTCAACGTAGGAACACTTGCTGAGCGTTAGCCATTGTGCTCTGCCACGCCCGTGAATCTGCTGCGTGGAACGTTTCGATTGTTCAGCGGACAGACCGTTGTGCCACGGCTCCACAGTCTTTGTGTTTCACGTGGCAGGCTATTTTTTGAGAATTTAGTTGATATTTTTCTCCCTTCTCTACTTTCCTCTGTTCAAACGGGCAGCAGGCTTACGCCTCGGAGCCTGCGTGTGGGAGAGCCACCGTCCGCTGTGCCGCTGAAGGGAGCACAGGGCACCGAGCAGATAAAAGCAGTTTCTGATCAGAGGCCAGATTCTTTTGCGCTGACTGGGGGAGTTACATTCTCACAAGCTCCCTATTCACTGAAAGGCCAGAAGTTTTGGAGGCTCAGTAATCTTTTCAGGGCACTTGGCAGTGCCCACAGGAAAGACACCAGGGAGAAAAATTTGAAAATGTCTGCGGTTTCTGAGCTGTGCTTCCTAAGTACTTCAGAGCCCTCTGCTCTCTTCTAGGACCTGCTGCAGGAGCACTTTAAATATCCAGAATGAGGCAGTGCTCACCTGAATTTGGTTTCTTCTCTACTTTGACCAGTTCAGTCCGATCACTGCTGTCCTTGTATTTAGACTTTGCCCAGACCCCAGCGCTTCGTTTTCACTCGGCCTCACAGTGAGGAAGTGGCTGCAAACCACTGAAACTGCTAGTGGCCCCAGTCCCTCTGGAACGGGCACTTCCCAGGGACCCTGGAATCAGCTAAGTCGTGTCCTGCTTCAGGCTGCCTCGCATGCTTCACAGCTGACGGGAGCCGCTCGGGCACTGCCGCACGCCCTCCCGGCGCTCCCCGAGGTTTGCCAAGTCATAATAATGTTGCGGCAGCGTGCACAGCTAGCGTCACAGCTCTCGTTCCAGCTCTTGTTTGTTTGACCGGGCAAAGAACCGAACCGCACACGAAGAGTCGGAGAAGAGCCTTTATTCTTCCACATCAGGCTCAGCATGCCTAGTGCTACAGCTCTCTTCGCATCTTCCTATCTTCTCCCCCTTCTGCTCCTGCTTTTATACCCTTGGTAGTGCTCAAAAAGCATCCAATCAACTAGAAGCTTTAACATCCAATCAACAACAAGCTTTAACATCCAATCAAAAACAGCGGGATTCAAAAATTACCCAATCAGGATCATGCAAACAGCGTGGCCAGAAACAGGCAGCCGCGAGTGGGCCTGGGGGCATTCGGGCACTCAGGGTCCCAAGGAGCCTCAGGGCCGCAGGGCCGGGGCCCTAGCCGCGGGTGCCTCTCTGCCTCGGGGCCCCAGCAGCGTGCCCTCCAACTGGCCACGTGCAGCACTGGCCCACAGAGATGCAGAACTACGGAGGCGGCAAGCGGCTGCATCCCGGCGCCCGACATTTTTCGTATCAATAATAATAGCAAAACCTTATCGAGCACTTACTATGCGCTGGCATTTCTTTCCCTCCCTCCCTCCCCTCCCCTCCCCTCCCCTGCCCTCCCCTGCCCTCCCCTGCCCTCCCCTCCTCCCCCTTTCCTTTTCCCCCTCTTCCCTTCCCCTCCCCTCTCCTTCCCTTCCCTTCCCTTCCCTCCTCCCTTCCCTTTCCTCCCCCTTCTCTCTCTCTCTCTCTCTCTCTTTCTCTCTCTCTCTCTCTCTCTCTCTCTCTCTCTCTCTCTCTCTCTCTCTCTCTCTCTCTCTCTCTTTCTTTCTTGTCTTACTCTGTCACCTGGTCAGAGTGCCATGGAATCAGCCTAGCTCAAACTCCTGGGCTCAAGTGATCCTCCTGCCTCAGCCTCCCGAGTAACTGGGACTATAGGCACAAGCCACCACACCTGGCTAATTTTTTGTTTTTAGTAGAAAGAGGGTCTAGGTCTTGCTCAGCCTGGTCTCAAACTCCTGGCCTCCAGCGATTCTCCCGCTTTGGCCTCCCAAGAGTGCTGGGATTACAGCGTGAGCCACCATGCCTGGCCACATCCAGATGTTATGCTAGGTATGTCAGTACTCATGACAACCCTATGCGGTGATACTATCGTGCTATTTGATGATTGAGCAGAGCCTAAGAGAGGTTACGATGGTCACACGTTGCAGAGATGGGTTGGAACTGCGGTCTCCGCAGACTGCACTCCACCACCGGTGCAGGGCAGCCCCGGGAGCGGGTCTCGGGCAGGGGCTCGGAATCGTTAGCACAGCCAGGACCTGAACCTGAGGTTTCTCATTCCCAGGCTGGTGCCTTTCTGCTACACAGCTAAAAAGCACTCTATATTTTGGGTTATTAAACTTTAAGCAGCTTATAAAACCAGCCATTTAGCTTAGCCTCCAGCCGGGTGTGCGTAGATTGGGGAGTCTCCACACCGCGCGGGGCCTGTCCTGGGGCAGCTGTCTCCGCCTCCCTGACAGGGGCCCGCAGCCCAGGCTACCCGGAGAGGCGCGGGCGGCTTTAAGGAATGCCAGCGCCCACTGAAGATAAAGCAGATAAGGGTCTGAGGGTGGGGCCCAGGCACGGAGTATTTTTAAAAAGTTCCCCAGTTGAGTCCCACAGCAGTCGGGGCCAGAAGCCACCCACTGAGGTGTCAAGGTGTGCGCTCGGGAGGGTGCCGGAGGACATTGGGGATGGCAGTGGAAGGTGCACCCGGTGCTGGCTGTGTCTGGCCAGCTCCCCGAGGGAGAAATGGGTCCGTACCCATCACCATGTGCAGCACTTAGTGTGGGCTGCACACAAGGAAACTCAAGATTTTTTGGACACTACTTAACACAGATGAGTAGTTTTAAATTTGGAACCAATTGATAGCTTCTCCAGGGGGAGGAGGGGGCTGTGGGGTCCCTGAAACGGAATTGTGTGTATGTCCAATGAGCACTTTTCCAAAGTGGGTGTGTGCTGCATTTTTTGGAGGGCTCTCACAGCTTTCTGTAATCACAGTAAGGTTGTGGAGTTTACACAGCCACCTTATCAGTTTCTGCAAGAGCAGCCACAGAACAGAGACAGTCCGGGATATCAGCCCTTGGGGTTCCCGACCTTGGTGGCAAGTGACAATGGCCTGGGGGCCACACACTCTCCGCTCTCTGCCCGATGACTGGCTCAACTCTGAGATCCTCAGGTTGACTCAGCGGTGGAGGGGCCGACTCCCTGGTTCTGAGCACAGGACGCAGCTGACAGGCAGGAGCACTTGGCACTCTCCCCCGCCCGCCAGGAGACGGGGCCACCGCCAGGGAGGCTCCATTCCTAGCAGGGCCCCTGTAAGTCTCCCGCTTAGAGTTCATGACCCTGGCTGCCTTAGAATCAACTGGGGAGTTTTAAAAAAATCCACGTCAGGACTGCACCTTCAGGAAGCCGCATTTAACTCCAGCGAGCCAGGCCTGGCATCTGCAGTTTTTGAGAAGTCTCGGGCTGGTTTCCCAACTAGCCCGAGGACCGAGGGCTGTCCCTCCCACAGGCCCTCCTCCTCCTCCTCAAGTGTGGCAGCTTGAGCTGAGTTCAAGGACCCCGGCGGGTGTTCTGGGCCCAGGCCGGCCTCCGCGGTGGGCCCTCGGGCAGCTCCAAAGTCCACAGGAACGCCCCGTTCCACAAAGACGCTCAACTTATCAGCAATCTCGCCCTGCCGCACAGGGCTCTAGCACACTGGATTTTCCCCTCTTTCCTCTTTTTTTTCTTTTTTTTAAATTCAAAGTTCCTGGCAGCCATGACCAGGCCTTGGAGGCAGAAACTAGCTTTGATCGACTGTCAGCAGAGTAGAAAACTGCAATTTTACTTTACTCCAATTTCCCCCAATCTCCCTTTTCTAAAGTCCTCCTTTGGTGCCCACTGGCAGGCCTTTGCGCTGCTGATGCGCATGTTACCTGCTTCCCTGGCCTCGCCCCAGCCGCCCTGCCCCCCCTGCAAGTCAAGGGGTGCTGCTGATGAGAGGGTCTGCGTGCCGCTCTTCCTCTCTGCCATCGCAGCCCGGCCACTTCAGAGCTCCAGCCACCCCGTCTCCGCCGGCCCTGCGCCGGGTCAGAAGCGCAGCTCTGCGACAGCAGCCGCCGGGGTGGCCAGAGGACGTGCCCCGCTCGAGTCCTCCCCTCGGCTGCTCCTCTCTCCTTCTCCACTGCCTCCTGCCCAAGCCGTTCCTTCCTCTGGAGAGATAAGGGTTTCCTCTCCTCCCACACCCCCTTCCCTTTTCTTCCCGACGAAGGCGGCCCTTTGTGAAGGGGGTATGGGTTTTTGCACAAATATTTAATCTTTTCCATCTGCCCTTTTGCACTGCCTGTCAGTTCCCGGGGCTGAAACCGCTCTGTTTGCTTTAGCTGGTAACAGGATACGGCTTGGGAAAGTGGAGCAGCAGTCAGATTCCGTATGAATCTGGGCTTTATTTTGCATGAATGCTTTTCAAGGCAAGTATAGTTTTTTTTTCTTCCTCACCAAGAATTATGTTGCCAGTAGGGGTGTGGTGGCAGCAGACAGTGGGAAACCGAGCGGGGACTTTGACCTTTTACCCTGTGGCTGGGACATCCCAGCTGCAGGGACCCAGGAGAACCGACTTGGCCACAGTTTTGGGTGGGATCTCTTTCGGTTTACGATCTGCCCCTTTCTCTTTAGAGCATGTTATTCTTTCATACAAAATGTATTCGTATTTCTTCCTGTCGAAGTGTCTGCCGCACTTGTTAGAAATCACCTGTTACAACGTACTAGAGAAAGAAAAGTGCAGAGATAGAGTCACAGTCTCCAGGCTTCATCAGAGCTTAGCTTGTGCCTTGTGCTTCTGACCTGGCGGGCGTCGCCACTGCTCTGCCCCGCGGATGCTCTCATCCCATCGTACAGAAACAGAGAGGTTGGCCGCCCCGTCCGTGCGGCACAGCTGGTCGTGGGTGAGGCGGGCTCTGGCAGGCTCCCGCGGCACCTGCCTCCTGCTCCGTCTTCTGTGTGCACAGCTATTGGCTCCGATCTCTCCGCAACGGCGGGCCCAGCCCCTGGGAACCTTGTGTTTTGGATTCCTCCGTGCAATGCTGACTATTTCCTCTCAGGGCCAAGCGAATGGCAGATAATGAACCCTAATTGTTTGGGAAATGTGACCCGATCCCGTACTCCCGGTCCCGATTCAAATCGTCTCCAAAGCAGCCCAGGAGGCCATGGAAAGATGGCCCCACAACAGGCGTGCTCTGAGGACCCCTGGTGACGGCGAGGGGAGGACGAACAGCGGGAGGGCCCTTCGCGACAGCCGGCCCCGCGCCCGGCCTGGGGCTGGCGCTGCCTGCCCTGTGTCGTTTTGGAAAATATTAATGTGGCGAAATCTTGTGGCGTATGAAGTGACAAGAGCAGGTTCCACAATTAAGTACTCTAGAATTCCAGCTTCACAGAACATATACAAAAACTGGAAGAAAACCCCATCAAAATATGAATAGCAATTGCTGAGTGGTGAGAATATTTTATATTCATAGTTTTGAAAAATATTGTCTACATGGTCTTCACTGCACGTGGACTGTTGTTACAGCCAGAGACTCGCCATGAGGGGGTGAAAGGCAGGGAAGACGCCGTGGCATCTCATGTGGCTTGCCCGTCAGCGAGGACGCCGGTGGTATAGACCGTCCACACCGCGGGGCCGGTGAGGGAGCCGCGAGGCGCCTTCTTAGCTGCTCTCCTCTGCCTCCTCTTCTCCTGCTGCTGCTGGAGCATCGGTTCAGACAGAGGCGCACAGTCTGCGCGCTCGGACGGTTTCCCGGGTCCCCTTCCCCTTCCCTGCGCTGGCGGTTCAGGACAAGGGAGGAGGAGGAGAGAGGCGGGCGCGCGTGCTCCTGCGACACCCAGGCCTCCTCCCAGGCGGGTCCTACCCCCACCAGCTCCTTCGCACCACGGCGACCCCCACCCGGGATGGCAGCGACCCCCACCCGGGATGGCAGCGACCCCCCACCCGGGATGGCAGCGACCCCCACCCGGGATGGCAGCGACCCCCACCCGGGATGGCAGCGACCCCCACCCGTGATAGCAGCGACCCCCACCCGGGATGGCAGCGACCCCCACCCGGGATGGCAGCGACCCCCACCCGGGATGGTGGTGTGGGCCGTGACCCCGTGACCCCGTGACCCCCACCCGGGACGGCAGCAGGCCGTGACCCCCCACCCGGGACGGTGGTGTGGGCCGTGACCCCGTGACCCCCACCCGGGACGGCGGCGCAGCATGGCGCGGCCCGCGCGCGGTGGCCGTCCGGCAGGAGCCCAGAGGACACTCGGCCCTGGAATCCCGGACAGCAACGCGGGCAGTGGCCGGGCCTGCGGCGGGCGGCGGGCCTGCGTTTGAAGAAGCGATTTTCATGTTTTAAGCTTTTTAAACCAAAAAATGTAATTTGTGTAAGTTGGAAAAAGCGACACCTGTTCGTTGTGAGTTTCAAGGTTTAGACATCTAGACCAGCGGTGCCCGCCGCTGTGGCACCAGGGCCGGTTTGACGGAGGACAGTCTTCCCACGGGAGGTTGCGGGCCGGAAGGCGAGCTCAGGCTAGAGCCGGGGCGGAGCGGTGTGGACGCGGGGTAGAGTGCATAGACGCGGGGCGGAGTGGCATAGACGCGGGACGGAGTGGCATGGACGCGGGACGGAGCGGCATGGACGCGGGACGGAGCGGTAGGGACGCGGGACGGAGCGGTAGGGACGGGGAGCGGAGCGGCGGGGACGCGGGGGCTGAGTGGCATGGACGCGGGACGGAGCGGCGGGGACGCGGGGAGCCTGGCTCCACTCGCCCCGCTGTGTGGCCAGCTCCTAACAGGTGCCGACTGGTACCGGGCGCGGCCCACACAGGTGAGGGCTCAGGCCCTCCCTGTCCCCGGAGGAACGCGTTCTCTCACCGAGCTCCGAAGATTCCCGGAGGGCAGCAGGGTCCTCTGGGACTGCCCGCGGTGCCCGAGGAGCCCTGGGCAGACACTTGCGCTTTCTGTAGCTCCGCGGCCTGCAGGAGGCAAAGGTTAGTCGCCCCGTGCTCCAACGCCCTTGCGAAGGGCGCATGAAATAAGCAAGGTGAACCTGATTTGAAAACAAAAGTGCCGTAAACCCAGGGACCTTGTTTGCATTCCTGGTAGGGGTCCTTTTGTGTCCAGTGGAACAAACAATCAGCATCACGTATTTTTGAATGTCAACTACTAGGTGTTAGCGCTGCAAAGGGGGTTGTGGAAAATACAGCGTATGTAAGACGTGGTTCAGCCCTCAAGGAGCTCACAGACTGGGCGGGAACACCAATCCCTGCTGGCCGGATCCTGTGGCCACACCAGCCCCGAGTTCAGAGGAAAGATCTTTTGGGGTTAGACGGGAAGAGAGCTTCAGTGTTGAACGACCTGCAGGGAAGTGGCGTAGTCTTTCAAGCTGGGGAGAACCAAGGTCAGGGATGCCCAAGGGGACATGGTATATTGGCATCAAGGAGAAACGGCAGACAAGACCAGAGTGTTGAGGAATGACAGGGAACAAGTTGGGATACAAAGGGACAGAAGCTTTGAAGGTGGGGTCCCAAGAGTCAGTCAGACCTCTGTCCCCAAAGAAAGCCTACACCCACATATGATGATTTTTATGCCCTAATATCAAACTGTCTACTCGATACATATGGTAGCCTGCAGATGAAAAAGGATGAAAATCTATTTCCAAAATGTCTTGGAAACTGTAAAAGGGAATGTAAACATGGGTTGTTATTTTAATATACTTTTGTTAAGTAAAGATAATCCAAGAATAGAAGTAATCGTTTCCTCTTGAATTTCTGAAGGCATTAATCATGGAAAATTATCCAGGAAAATGCATTTTTGCATCCTAAATTATTATTTTTAGAAATACTAAATAAATAAAGCAATTGGGGAGGGAAATAGTAGGATTGCAGGCTTAGAAATTTTCTGAGTTTTGCAAAAAGATAGATCAGTGAGATTGTCGGACCAGCCAACTTCCCTTCGCTTTAAATTTCAAAGGACTCATTTTTGAAGTTGGGGTGTTGTTTTTTTTTCCTCTCTCTTTTCTGTTCTTTTAAAATCTTTCCCCTAGGTTTTGAATGGCTGGCACGAGGTTCATGCCAACTTAGCTCATTAATTGGTGCCATTGGTTTTAATGAAGCAGGAGTTTGGCTAAGAATGGGGACTATGAGACAGATGGAGAACAGGACAGCAATAATGAAAAATGCATATTAATACATTTCTGTGAGTACAGGTTATTGATTTAGTGCAGCTTAATGGACTCTACATTTTTCAGATTTCCTCAGCCATCTTATACAATTATTTTCCAATTCTTTCATGGGTTTCAAAAGCATTTTTCACGTGGTTTATAATGCCTGTTAAATTGTCCTAGGATTATGTGTTTGTTTAGAAATACATAAAATGTTTTCTTTCTTTTGGCAAGTGGCAGCTAAGATTTTTTAAAGCTTATGCATGCAAGTGAAGCCAGTGGGCATGATATGAGCCAATAGTAAAGCCTAGAAAGTTGACAACAGGAGAATTTAAGGGTTATTTGTGTGCTGTCATGGTATCCATCAGTTTGATCAGTGGGGACTTTCTTCTAAGTGGGAGACTTATTTATTGGCATAATCATTTCTCTAAGAAACTTCAATTTAGTACATTTTCTAGGTCAGATTGTATTCAACTTGAGTCTGCTACTTTCACCTAAATTTAGAGCAAGGCAGGTTCAACCAACTCTGCCCCCATAGGACAGAGCCGTGTGGACAGAAAACATCCAAGGGGAAGTCCAGCAAGGACAGCAGAGCTGCCCTGCCTGAAGGCCAGAGAGGAGCACTGCATGGAGTTCTTTGGGCTCTGAGATATGCAGCCCACTGCTACATGTCATTGGACATTCTTTGGATCTGCGGTCCCCCAGCCCCGGGCCCAAGACCAGTACCAGTCCACCGCCACACAGCAGGAGGTGAGCAGAGGGCGAGTGAGTGCAGCTTCATCTCTATTTACACTGCTCCCCATGGCTTGAATCACCGCCTGAGCTCCGCCTCCTGTCAGATCAGCCTCTGTCTCCCATCACCCCTAGATGATGGGAGCGTCTAGTTGCAGGAAAACAAGCTCAGGGCTCCCACTGATTCTGCATTATGATGAGCTGTATAATTATTTCACTATACATTACAATGTAATAATAATAGAAATGAAGTGCACAGCAAATGTATTGTGCTTTAATCATCCTGAAACCATCCACCCCATCCTGCCCTGCTCCATGGAAAAATTGTCTCCCATGAAACTGGTCCCTGGTGCCAAAGCGATTGGGGACCAGATTCCTGGCCAAACTAACAAGATCTGCAGGTCTGAGACGGCAAAGAGCTTTGTCCTAAGGATGTAAGTGTGGTCTTTGAATTGGACAGGTTTAGTTTACGTGGGTGTTGGAGTAACATGGGCACTCCGGGTGGTGGGAGCCAGGGCTGCAATTTCGTCTGTTTGGTCCCGGCACACTTTCCGCAGGAGTGCCCGAGGCATTCTCTGGCCCTGTCGCTGAGCAGGAGAAGAATGGCCCTAATGCTCTGGGAGGGGCAGGCAGTCACACTCCCACGTCAAGGACAGCCCGGGAGCCGTGTTTCTGAATGAGCAGCCATCGCAGGGCCGGGCTAGCCGGGACCCCTTACCATGAAGAAAGCGTCTGTTCCTTCCGGGCCACAACATTTTGGAGGTGGCTTTTCAAGTCTTAACATTGTGCTATTGTGACATCATTGAAACCAAGTCAGGGTGAAGACATTTAAATGAAATATTTATTGCCTTACAATATAACTTAACTTTCCCTCTCTAGCTTTGAGAAGGAATACTGGGGGAAAGGGGATGCGATGACAGGAGCGTGCTGACATCCATGACAACCCCACGGGCCGTCGCGGCGCACGGAGGGCCCAGTTCCACTCTACGAGACCTCACACCCTTTCTTCCACTCGGACAGGTCTCTGCCCTCACAGTGCTTCTTCCAGCGCTGCCTGAGGAGAGGGAAGCAGGAGCAACAGGAGGAAGCATGACAATCCAAGTATTCTTAGGTCAAAACCCACAGAGAAGTAACCGAAATAACCAGCCGTGCCCAGGGCCAAGTTCCATCTGCGCCTGAGATCCAAGGAGTCCGTCCTTTTGCCTTGTTAAGACTTTCCTCTTCCCAGTTTCCTGCTAATCATTATCAGCTTCCGAGACAAGTAAACGACTTTTGTAAAGACGGGTCATTTAATTAAATGCCCAAGTCTCTGAAAAGTGGGTTCCCCACGCGAGTGGCTGTGTAGCGACATTCACTAGAGGCGCAGCAGTGAGACCGCCGTGAGCACCACCTGCGCAGCGGCCCACGCCCAGGCCCACGCCCAGGCCCACGCCCAGGCCCACGCCCAGGCCCACGCCCAGGCCCGCACCCACGCCCAGGCCCATGCTCACAGGCCCATGCCCACACCCACGCCCACGCCCAGGCCCACGCCCACGCCCAGGCCCACGCCCAGGCCCACGGGCCCACGCCCAGGCCCACGCCCAGGCCCACGCCCAGGCCCGCACCCACGCCCGCGCCCACGCCCAGGCCCATGCTCACAGGCCCATGCCCACACCCACGCCCACGCCCAGGCCCACGCCCACGCCCAGGCCCACGCCCAGGCCCGCGCCCAGGCCCGCGCCCACGCCCAGGCCCACGCCCAGGCCCGCGCCCAGGCCCGCGCCCACGCCCAGGCCCGCGCCCAGGCCCACGCCCAGGCCCACGCCCACGCCCACGCCCAGGCCCATGCTCACGGGCCCATGCCCACACCCACGCCCACGCCCATGCCCATGCCCATGGCCACGCTCACATGCCCATGGCCACGCTCACATGCCCATGCCCACGCCCACGCCCATGCCCACGCCCATGCCCATGCTCACGGGCCCATGCCCACGCCCACGCCCACGCCCACGCCCATGCCCACGCCCACGCCCATGCTCACGGGCCCATGCCCACGCCCACGCCCACGCCCATGCCCATGTCCATGCTCACGGGCCCACGCCCACGCCCACGCCCATGCTCACGGGCCCATGCCCACGCCCACGCCCAGGCCCACGCCCACACCCATGCTCACGGGCCCATGCCCACGCCCATGCCCACGCCCATGCCCATGTCCATGCTCACGGGCCCACGCCCACACCCACGCCCATGCCCATGCCCATGCTCACGGGCCCATGCCCATGCCCACGCCCATGCCCATGTCCATGCTCACGGGCCCATGCCCATGCCCACGCCCATGCCCACGCCCATGCCCATGCCCATGCCCACGCCCATGCCCATGCCCATGCCCATGCTCACGGGCCCATGCCCATGCCCATGCCCACGGGCCCATGCCCATGCCCATGCCCATGCCCACGGGCCCATGCCCATGCCCATGCTCACGCCCATGCCCATGCCCATGCTCACGGGCCCATGTTACCATGTCGCGGACCTGGTGATTTTTCTCTCACTGCTGGCTGGCCTCACCCCCCACGAGACGTTGCTGTGCCCTCACAACCTTATCCAATCCGTAGCGAGCTTTCCTCCCACTGGCGTGTGGCCCGCGGTGCCCTCTGCCCGCCCTTCCCCGTGGGAACCCCTCACGTGAAAAGCAATCGCAAACCACCCCGACCCAATCCCGTCCCTTGTCATCCCTGCTACTGTCAATACGAGCTCACCGCACACCGCACGCTGGTGGGGAGGCGCAGGCAAAGCCACGCTCGAATCGCAGCTCACTCTGCGGAGGTGCGTTCGCCAGCGGCCGCGGTAGCCGTGACGAGTGGGCACACTGCCCCAGGGAAAGGCACTTACCAATAGTTCATCCCTTGCGTCTCTTTAATGATTTTCTTGGCACAAATAATCGCATCGGTGAGGTCGTCCGTGATCAAGGCTGTAAGAGACAGGCAGTGCAAGGGTTAGCTGAGGCTTCGTTGTTGGGGGGACCCCAAATTAGGTTTTCTCCACTTTTCTCACTGTTTTCAGAAGAGGAAGGTTGGAAGGACTGTGACATGCTCTACGGAGTCATATTCTCATTTTGAGCTTCTTTGCAAATAAAATAACTTTGTTTCAAGACCATCTCGACTTGAACTAGCTGATACTGCAGAGGAATAGCCCAAGCAATCCTGAAGGGTCTTTGGAAATGTGTGCAGAGAAGGCACAGTGTGAGAATGTTCTCTATGTCCCAAAGGAGTATGCACCTGAGACAGGAGAGTACAGCTTTTTCTCTGTTCCAGTTAGTTTGACATACACCATGTCTTTATAGGTAAATATTAAACCTTTGTTTATTGTCATTTTCCAGTGTATGCCTTTTAAAGCATTTTTATCTGAGCTGTTTTCATGTGCACAAATTTTTAAGTTTTAAGACAAATATGTCACTTTTGTCTTCATTATTTTTCTATTGCTTCAAACATGACACATCTTTTGATTGCAATGTATTAAGTCAGTGGTCCCCGACATTTCTGGCAGGAGGGACTGGTTTCGCAGCAGACAGTCTTTCCATGGAAGGGCGGGGGGGCGGAGCTCAGGCGGGGATGCGAGCGATGGGGCGTGGCTGTGGATACAGGGGAAGCTTGCTCTCCGCTGGCCAGCCACTCACCTCCTCTTATGCGCTTCCCCCTGCCCCCCCCCCCCCCCGTTTCCTAAGTTTCATAGAAGACAACTGGGGCGGGGCCGTGCCACAGAGCACTGTTGCCCGGTCCCTAACAGGATTAAGTGACATCAGCATTCTTTCCTGCTTGCCTGGAATTGACCTCCTCAACACAAACATGACAGAAAAAGGCAAATAAATATTAAAAACTCCAACATCACTGCTGTTGCAAGTCAGGTCCTCCGGAGCAGATGCTGAGGTGGGTGGGTGTGAGATGCCTATTAGAGACTCGCACCTGTGAAAGACGTGGGGCGGAGGCAGGACGGGGTAGATGGAGACGTCTACTGTGATGCAGGCCCGACCGCTCCTCAGCCAACCCGCCACTGGGGAGTGACTGCTGCCCAGCAGAGTTGCCCAGGTGGGGCCCAAACGGCCAGGTCTAAACACCCCGCCTCGCTTGGTCACGGGTGTGGCCCGCCCCAGAAGGGCACAGCCCCACGTGAGGCAGGTCTCTGCAGCTAAGGCAGGCCGTGAAGAGGTGGCAGGGACACTGTCTGCTCATCAGACAGAGGCAGTCGGGCAACGCGCCTTCCCTTGGAGGGGACCGAGGAGGTCTGTCTCCACGACCGCCACAGCCCCCAGCAAGGACAGGAAAACCCAAACCACTTGGTATCATCTCTATTTATCAACGAAGCAAAGTTTTTCCGAGGACTGGGCAATGCTCCATGCTGGCCAGGGCGCAGTGAGCTGGGTGCCCTGAAGCACTTGCTGCGCGAGAGTAACGGGTCCGGCTTTTCAGGAGAGCAATGTCGCAGGGTGTGTCTAGAGCCTGTGTGTCAAATGTCCTTTGACCTGGTCATTTCTCTTCGTGGATCCATCCTAAGGAAATGGTCATGACTCCAGGCAAAGATTTATGTGCAGAGTGGTTTATCATAGCTTTATCATAATTAAGGATGTTCAAATTAATAATAATACCTTCATATGATGAAATAAGGAAACACTTAACTCATGTTTTCACAGGTTGTTTAGTAATATAAGGACGTGCTCTCAATGCAATTAGCTTCCCAACATCGCAAACATACCTATTGAGCGCTACGTTGTCCAATATTGTGACCATTAGCCACATGTGGCTATTTAAATTTAAATTATATTTGTTGATGGATGAATGGACTAGAAATGGTGTTTATTATAGAATGGAATATTATTTAGCCACAAAGAAGGAGATGCTGACATTTGCAATGACATGGATGAGGACATCATGCTAAGTGAAGGGAGTGAGACGCAGAAAGTCAAACGCTGCCTGAGCTCACTTGCTTTGCAGGATCTGAAAACATTGAACTTACAAAGCAGAGAGCAGAACGGTGGCTGCAGGGGCTGGGTGGTGGGAAAATGGGGAGATGTTGCTCAAAAGGTTCAGATATATAAGGTAAAGAACATTGTACACAGACACACAGTAGCTCTGTGAGGTGATGGGTATATTGATAAACTTGATGTAGTTATCACTTCACAATACATATGTATATCAAATCATCATGTTATATGCCTTAAATATGTGCAACTTTTATCTGTCAATTATATCTCAATAAATCTGGGGAAAATTTAAATTAATTATCATTAAATGCAATGGAAACTTCAGTCCCTGAGTTGCTCTAGCTACATTTCAGATGCTTTATAGCCACTTGTGGCTAGTGGTTCTCCTATTGGACAGCATAGGTAAAAAACATGTTCATCATTACAGAAAGTTCTATTGAACAGTACTGGGAAAAAAATCATAAATTCACTAGTATTTTTAAAGGATTGGCTATATTAATTGTGGGATTACTGATGGTCTCAAATCTTTGCTGTTTATTTTCTAAATTTTTTTTATCATAGAAATGAATTATTAATATTCTTATTACCAGAAAAAATAACCAAAAATAATACTGTTAGCCTAAAATTTTGCATTTCAATAGAGCATTGTAATACCAGATTACTTTGTTAATTCATTTGAAAGGGGAATTTCTCCTTGAGGATGTTGTTCCCTTGAGTTGCTAATTTGTTGCATTCTCAGTTTGGCTTAATTGGAAGATAAGGCACTGCTACATTTCTTTAAGCAAATTTATTCTAAATGTGGCTTGATTTTTTTTTGTGGCTTAGTTTTTATTGAAACAAAATTCTATTAGCCAGAAGAAAAATTAACAAAAGATATCATCTATCACTGATAGCAATGGAAGCAATATATGCAAATTGACTAGCATTTGTAGTAAAAAATAAAGCTATTAATATATCAGCTCATGAGAGGCTTTTGCCTTGTTTCTAGAGATATGAGTATGTGGACTATAATAGCTATTACTGTTAGCTAGCACATCTTACTCAGGTCAGGCACATGCTAAGTGTCTTTCTGCAAATCTCTGCTAGTCCTCAGAACAATCATTTCAGTGGGTACCATTGTTATTTATTTATGCTGAGGTCACACACCCAGTAGGTGGGCCTGTATTCCAACCTAGGGCTTAAATTCTGCCGTCTCTGCCTCCCCCTCCCAACAGAAGCCACGTAAGCCAAGATTCCTGCTTATGACACACTATATGCTAATAAAGTTGATAATAAAGATATAAATATTCATTTTCAAGTAATTATTTATCTATGAGATTATCCAAATGTAAGTGTTTGGTAACTGATCCATGTTTCAATTAGGAACACTTTTTTTGGGGTGCATAAGTGCTTGATACGTGCTGAGACGCTGTGGCTTATGTTTGGAAGTGGCTGGGGACATTTCCCTGGGGGAAGTAAGGTCGGTGGCGTCTTAAGGGGTGAGGAGAACACGTATTATACACAGCGAGGAAGGAGCAGATCGTATTCTATTACTCCGGGATTGGAGCACATCTCAGGCACGTACACAAAGAGTAAGTTTTGTATTTGGGGCACGGCAGTTTGCTTGCCTGGAGATGCCATTTAAGGGTTCCTGGGACTATTAGGAGATGCAGGCCCAGGAAGTGGACACCGTGTGAAGTTGTTCATCTGCCTCCGGCTCTCTTAGAGCATTTTGTTGCACAGTTAAGATGTTTTGAAAGTGCTCATTGGCCACGGCTGAATTTGCTGGGGAAAATACGTTAAGGAAGGTGGGGGCTGGGAAATAACCAACCTAACGCGGCGCTGTTACAGGAAACAGCCACCAAGGGGCAGCAGAGAGGCAGAAATAAGTTAAAACAGAGCGCACGTTTCTAATGAGGATTCGTGCCAATAATTGTTTCTGCCCAATTTACTTTAAATAGACAAGTCTGTCCAGTCAAACATGAATAAGGAGAGGGTTGTGTTGAACAGCAAAACATTATTCAACACAATAGTGTATTCTTCCACATCTAACAAAACAGCAATGACCTGCACAGAAGAGCTACAGTCCTTGCTTTAGTTACGCTGGCTCTACACCAGTGTCTCTCGCCAGCATCCTCCTGCCTCTCAACTAAAATAGAGCCATCAGGCCACGCATTGCATCTCTGTCCCCTCTCTCTAAAGTGACCACGGTCATCGCAGACACCAGGCTGATGAGAAACAAGATTAATATGAGTGAACTAGGCTAGATGGAAGAGTCAGTAATACCTTTTCTTTAAACGTGTCTCATTTTTATGAAGCCTGTGATGTTGGAGGAAAACAAAGATTGCCTTAGATTGGGAATTTTGTATTCTGCATGCATGTATTTTTATGTGTGTGTATATGTGTGTGTGTATGTATACATGTATGTGTATATGTGTGTATATATGCTTTATGTATGTGAATATTTTAAAAAAATTTCTGTCCAAATAGTTTGGGGAAGGTAGGCAGGAATTTTAGGAATGCAATTTGGAATGGAGAGTAGGAGCTTGTCTAGTTTCATAAGATGGGCTTGAAATGTGTGTATATTATACATATTTGTAATGTCACGTGCCTTGTAAATATCCCCTAATGCTAACTTGCTTCCAGGTTCCTATGACAGATGTCCCTACTTCTGTGATACAAATGACATTGTTCGTGATGAAAGCTGTAGTGGCCTGAGGCTGAAGGAGGGGTGATCAGGTTACAAAACCAACATCCTGTTCTTCTATGTTAAAGCTGTCCATGAAAATCCATGCTCTTTATGATGAGAAAACAGAGATGAGCGTCCCTTCACCACTAACCATGAACTGTCCAACATTTTAATTTCCTAGAATCAAAGATTGTCTTGCAGATAGTCATTTGCTCCAGACTTCCTTAATTAGAACAAAATTGAACAATATTAAATTAGAAAACTGGATGTAAAGTCAAGCACGGCCATGATGAGGTAACAGATTTTGCTATCAACGACTAGAAAACTGGACAACATACATAAAAAAGTTATTTTCAGACACTGGACAACTGGCAGTGCAGGATCCCAGATAGACAACAAATGTGGTGAGCCGTAGGACCGCCATGGCTTCCTGCACGAGGAGCCTTCCAGACTGGGGAGGTGGAGCCCTGGCAGGGCGGGAGACAGACTTCAGAGACCGAGGCAGCTGGAATTCATGGAGAAGAACACCTGAGAAGTAGGAGCTGCCCAGAGGAAAAGCACCAGAAATCTGCTTAGAGGGTCCCCGAGTCTTTGGCTGAAGGCTAACCTGGGTGTTCCCAGAGGGTAAAACTGCAAGAGGCTAACAACTGCCGGGGGGGTGGGCAGTTACAGGGCTCACTCGGGGCTGGGACATTGGATTTCTGAAGAAAAGAAGATCTGCTGAAGCCCAAGACATTCCAAAGAGACACTAGGTGAGTGATGCCTTGGCAGCAGGACTAAAGTAGCCTTACTATGAAGACGCTCTAGAACTTCCCCAACTGAACGCAGTTCGAGAACAAGCCTTAAAAGAGTGAAGCTGATCAGCAGGAACTTAACTGCTCAGCAAAACGAAATTCAGCATTCCTTAGAGGAGCACAGCGTGATCCAGGCACTCACAAGGCTGCACACACCACGCCCAGTATCCAGTAAAAATGTACAAAGAGGCATAAAATGTGACACAAAACCTACCAGAAAAAAGATCACTCAGTGGAGGACCCAGAGATGACAGAAGTTGATCGAATTAGCACATAAGAAATTTAAAACAGTGTTTACCAATACACTTATTTATATCAAGGACTTCAAGAAAAACACAAACAAAATGGAATAAAAGATTTAAAATTACCTAACACTGAATAAAAAATATGGTATCTGAAATGAAACATCCAATTAATGAGTGTAATAGATTAGGCACTTCAGAAAAAAAAGATAAAAAATAAAGTAAAAAAGATCAGAGGATTTGAAGATATAGCAATGGAAACTATTGAAAATAAAAAAAACAGGGAAGAAGGCTAAACATCCGAAGAACCTCAGTGACCTGTGAGATAGTATCAGCGATCTAACGGATGTCATTATAATCATTGGAGGAGAAAAGAAAAAGTATTTGAAGAAGGAATGGCTAAATTTTTTCCAAATTTAATGAAAATTATAAACTCAGGGACCCAAAATGTTAATGAATACCAAGTAAGATAAACACAAATACCACACATGATCAAATTGCTGAAAATGAGTGGTAAAGATAAAATCTTAAAAGCAGCTAGAGGAAAAAAGACACATTACCTGCAGGGAACAAAGATAAGAAAATTCCTGGTTCCCATGATAAACAAAGCAAGCTAGAAGACAACAGAGCCATCTTAGCAACTTGAGAGCAAAAACTGTTAGCCTAGAATTTTACCTGTAGAGAAAAATATCCTCCCAGTCAAAATGAATGCTCCCTAGTAGATCACTACTCCAAAAAAAAAAAAAAAAAAGAAAAAGTTAAAGGAAGTTCTAAATGCTATCACTTCACTTAACCCTTAACTGCCTACTCAAATGAAACCACCAAAAGAATGAACAGTATTGGAAGTAGTAAATTTTTTCTTCATTTAAAAATGTATTTAAAAGGTAATTGTGTAAAGCAAAAATAATAAAAGTGCATCTTGAAGTATTACATGACATGCAGAAATAAAGTGCATGACAACATGTCACAATGGGTGGGAGGGGAAATTGAAGTATACTGTTATAAAACATGTATATTGTATATGAAGTGGTGTGTTATTAATATTTGAAGGTAGAATGTGATAAAATAATCATGCCTGCAGGAAACCCGAGAGTAACTACTAAAAACAAAGTGGAGGTGTAGATATCAAGCCAGTAAAAGAGAATGCTGAAAACTATTCAATTAACTTAAGGAATGCAGAAAAAAATGGAACAAAGAATAGATGGCACAAATAGAGAACAAAAGAGCAAGATGGGATTTAAAGCTTGCTACATCAGTATCACATTAAATGTAAATGGTCTAACCAAGGTTCGGCAAATGATAGCCCACACGCCAACCTCCTATTTTTGTAAATAAAGCTTTATTGGAACACAGCCAGGCCCATTCATTTACACATTTTCTATGGCTTCTTTCACACTGTGTCATGGTGGAGCAGTTGCAATAAAATCCATGTGGCCTGCAAAGCCTAAAATACATACTATATGGCCCTTTAGGAAAACATTTGCTGGTCTATGGTCTAATCACTCAAATTGAAAAGCAGTGATTATCAGAATGGATCAAATGTAACACGTAACTATTTGTTACCTATAAGAAATTCACTTTAAATATAAAGACACAGATGGGTTAAAAATAAAAGAATGGAAAGAAATACCATTGCAAATACTTCCCAGAAGAAAGCTGGAGTGGCTTTATTGCTATCAGACAAGTAGATTTCTGGATAGGACACAGTATAGAGTTAAGGAGAAACACCAACTCCAGAAATAAAAGGGTCAATTGATCATGAAGACATAACAATCCTCAGTGAGTATGCTCCTACTAACAGGGCATCTACAACTGACAAGACTGAAAAGAGAAATAGACAAAACCATAGTGACAGTTACAAGTTTTAGTCTGTCTTTCTCACTGTGTGATAGAACAATTAAGAAAATCAGTAAGGATGTAACAGTCATTTATAGAACATCTGCCCACCCACTATAACACACACATTTTCTTTCAAAGGCACATTTGCCATAAGACACATATGCTCTGCTATAAAACAAGGCTAAAGAAATTTTAAAGGTTTGGAACCATATAGACCATATTCTCCTCCCACCGTGAGATGTAATTAGAAATCTATAATAAAAGTTCATCCTGGGATTATCCCTCACGGTCATGCTGGGTGTCCCCTTTGCCTGTCTCCCTTATTGAACCCCTTGTCTCCCTGTTTCTTGGTTTCCTTTATCATTTTGGTGGAGCGCCTTCCCACAGTGCTGTGAGAAAGGACGCAGGGCTGCCCCGTGCCTCTTCTCTTTGCCCTGGGCGTCCACTCCCCGTCCTCCTTGGCCGTGCTCGGTGCACTGGGAGGTGGACCCACACCGATGGTGTCAGCGGGCCTGTTGTCCTCTGACTTCTGGCAGCGTTTACGGGAGTGCACGCCAGCGGGAGAGGAGGGGAGGAAGGACAGTGAAGTTATTTTTTGGCAGGTCACTCAGTGCAAGGTATATGTTTTTGAAGCGAGGTCACAGGTCCTACAAGGCAGTCCTGTCCCTGTGTACTCGAGTGCTGGTCACAGCTCTTCCCAGTCCCCTTTGGGCCAGGGGCTGGTGAAGACCTGCTGGTCCTAACTGCTCACTTTATTATCCCTTCATGGTTTTCCTATGATCTGATCTCACCTTTGTTAGATGGCCTCTTTATTAATTTCCTCAAATCACCCTGTTTTGCACTGGCTGTTTTCCAGCCAGGATTCTTTATGATATAGGAGGCAATAATTTTAGCAACTTGTTCATCTAAAAAATGTATTCATTCTGCCCTCAAAATATGCTGATTATTGGGCTAGTATGGAATTGCAGATGGAAATATCCACTCTATTGGTTTAGGAGTCAGATTTCTCTAATCCCTAAGTTAGTCACCACCTGCTTCCTGCTTTCCAGCTTCTAACTTATTTTGGTACTATTTCTTCTTCCATTTACCTTGTCTTTTTGGATTTATGCTTTTTTGTCTTATTTATTCTTAAATCTCTGCACTATTAATTTAATAGGCTATCAAGACAGAGGCGAGAAGCATTAGTTTCCTATTGCTGCCATAACAAATTACTGCAAATGTAGTGTCTTAAAAAACACAAAATTTTATTACAATTCTGTAGGTCAGAGAGTGACATGGAATTCACCCAGATAAAGCCAAGGTGTTGGCAAGTCTGTTTCTCTGGAGGACGACCCATTTCCTTGCTTATTTGGGGTCTGGCAGAATTCAGTTCCTTGTGGATGCAGGGCTGAGGTCTCTGCTGCTTGCCGGCTGTGAGTGGGGACCGCCCCAGCTTCTGTGGGCCACTCACACTTGACTCCTGACCCCTTACACCACCTTCAGGGCCATCAGTGGTAGATCGAGTCCCTCCTACGCTTTGAATCTTATCTCTCCTCTGTCTTCCGTCATCGGTTCGCTCTCTGATCACAGCTGAGTAAGATTCTCTGCGTTTAAGGGTCCACCCATATCACCCAGGATAATCCCCCCTTCTCAAGCTTGGACTCTTCATCACATCTGCAAAGTCCCTTTCCACGTAAGGTCACAGACTCAGATTTCAGGGATCAGGGAGTGGACATTCTGGGGGACCATTACTGAGCCCCGTGGGAGGTGAATGCACGCATCTAATCGCCGTAGGCAACTGAAGCCCGCAGGCTCCTAGGGAACGCTGGCGAGATCGGAGGTTCAGGGAGGGGTTCAAGTCACACCTGCAGAAGGTGAAGGTACTGAATGTTTTAGCCCAGGAGATAAGAAACTAGAGGTGAGAAATACTCATGAATCATTTGCAAAGAGTTCATAAGTTTCTATGTATAAAATAAAGCAAATTTGTTTTGAATAAATCCAGAAGGAAAAACTAGGATTAATGGAAGATGGCTGTAAGGAGGTAGATGGGTCCAACAAAAGAATGTTCTAAATTAAGGGCTGATTAACAATTGGGAGGTCCACCTTAGGAGGCAGTGACCATTCTGTGTTAAAGCAAGGGTAGGAAAAATTTACTAGGTTAATTAACGTATTATTCAGTCACTCATATAGTCAACATGTACACTAATTGTCTTATACCAGGTCCCCTCTCTCCCTGTCTGCGGTTTTCACTTTCCATAGTTTCAGATACCCACGGTCAGCTGCATTAATATTAATATAATTAATATATTGCATCAACAATTAATTATTAATAAAATATTAACAATTTATTAATGTAATTAATTAATATGATTTATTGAGAGAGACCATATTCACATAATTTTTATTACAGTACATTGTTGTAATTGTTCCACTTTATCATTAGTTATTATTGTTAATTTCCCACTGTGCCTAATTTTAAATCAGACTTTATCATAGATATGCACGCACAGGAAAACACAGTGTATGCAGCGTTCGGTGCCAGCGCGGTTTCAGGCAGCCATGGGGGTCTCGGGACGTACCCCCTCAGACTAGAGGAATACTGTGTGTGGCAAAGAGAAATTAAAGCACACTTTACTTCCTGCTCCCAAAGAACTTTCCAGAGAACATTTCATGACTCTGACCACAGCCTGCTCCCTCACGCCCCGTCTGTCATGCAATAACCGTTTACTGAGCTGCCACAGCGCCCGGCACCGTCCACACGGAGGCCACGTCAGTGAGTGAAACGGACACACCTCTCGCCCTCCAGCGGCTGCCTACAGCTCTGTCCTTGTGCCTGCTCAGTGTCTGTGCATCCGTCCCTCTTCTCCGTGTCCCCAGCCATGGCCACCACTCGGGTCTTCTGTGTCTGCCCTCAACGATCGCAGTGGCACTGAAATGTTCTTTTCTTTAATCTGTTCTCGAGCCCGCTTGTGGACTCATCTTGTGGAATCCATGCACAATTATCTGACCCCACCGGCTCCATGCTGAAGGCGGAAGTCAGGGCAAGCGCCGCGGCCCGGCCGGCTGGGCCCTGCTCATGCACGCGACAGCCGCTCCACCTGCGCCTCCGCGACGCCTCGCAGGCCCTCAGCGCCAGACCCGACGAGCAGCCACGTCCCTGCCCGCCGCGCCTTCCCAACCGCCCCGCGCGTCGCGACTGCCCTCGCCGGAATGACTCCTCTCTACCCAAATCCCACCTGTCTTCCAAGTCTCCGGTCATTGTCACCGTGTCTACAGAACTTTCATAGTTTTGTTAATGCTGTCACTTTCCTCTGAAGCCCACAGCGCTCAGGCCACGCCTGTGTGCAGTCATTTACTGGACTTCACATAAGCACACATTCTCTTCCCTCGTTGCTTAAAGGCTCTGCAAAGCCGAGTTCATCTCTGGTCTATTTTGGTACCCTCAGTGCTGTGCACGCATTTACTTCTTGAATGACCACAGTGCGAGACGACTTGGAAGTGAATTCCAGCCTCATCTCTACTGTTTGAGCGACGGAAGTGCGTTCACTTGTGCCACCTGCACGAGCAGCGCACACGCTCTGAGCGCGTTGCTCCCGGGAAGCAGTGAGCAAGCGCTGCCTCCGCACTGAGGACGCCCAGTGCCTCCCCCTGCGGAAAGGCAGGAAGGCCATTTGTCCAGCCCCTGTTTTTGTGGAGGGTTTAATAAAAATTATCCCAGAAGGAATAAATCACCTTTTGACAAGCAAGTCACAGGAACTCAAGTGTCACCCTGGGGAACTAGTGAATAGTTGGTTGGCCTGGAAGGGACCCACGCAAATCTGAGCTCCAAACTTTAGTGAAAGTGGAAAATGGGTGGATATCCCATTGTCAGCCCTCTTGCCTTTGTTCCTGAGGATAATATTTTTGGCAAATCAAAACTGTACCTGAGCAGGCAACGTGACAGTGGTTCTTCTCTTGCACCTTTTCGTATCTGCACCACGTGAAACTGTTTATCTGAAAAATGCCGTAGTCGACACTGCCGTCGTCCAGCGTGGTCTGCGCGGTGGTGTTGTAGCCGCTCTCGTAGTACGCCATGCAGATCCCTAGGAAGGGCCAGGCCCCGGTGCCGGGAGAAGCAATGCGTTCCCCCTCAGCCGGCCCTTGGGGGCTTCCTTATCCCACTCACCTAATTGCCTCCTCCCAACAAGCCTGGGGTGCCGGGCAGGGGTGGGCCCAGGAGCACACAGGGACAGCGCTTTGGGGGCTGCGGTGGCACACCTAAAGCTGCACACCTGGTCAGTGCCGTGCCTAGTCTAGGACCAAAAGTGAGGTCCTCCCCCGACGATGCCAGCAGGGAGGCATGGTTTCCCGTGCCTCGCTGGAGCTGGGGTTGTCACAGGGCTCCAGGACTGAGGGGCGAGGGGCAGGGGAGGGATGGGAGGAGGGCGGTGTGCGACCGCCCAGCAGCCATCCCTGGGCGCGGGGCACGTTCAGACCATGGACAGGCTGGGAGCAAACAGAAGAGAGTGTAGCTGGGGCCCTCAGCGTGGGTCTCAGTGGACAGGTCAAAGACAGAAGGGGTGCAGGAAGGAAAAAACCTCACAGTTTCCAAGGCTAAAGCCCGCGTAATTGTCCAGGCCAGCCCTTGAAAATATTTTTGCCAGTTTGCAGCGCGTGTAGACCTTGGACTCCGTGCTTGTGACCAGACAGCCGATCAGGGCCAGGACCCCCGCAGCCTTCATCCCCGAAGCCTGTTGGGGACAGAACCTGTGGAGGATCAGGAGCCCAGGTCAAACATGCAGGAGTTAGCCCAAGGTTTTGCCCGTGGCCGACGGCGGCTGTCGCCGCGACGGCCCTGCCTAGATCACTTTGCCCGTCACTCGCAGCCATTCCGAGCCAGCGTCAGGGGCAACGGGGAAGCACAGACGGTGCAGTACAGGCGAGGCGCGAGACTGCAGGCACCTTCCTCAGTGCTTTCGCACAGCTACTCTGAACGCAGTGCTGTGCTCCTGGCACCAAGCCAGCAGAGAACTTGGCCCTCCTTCACTGACGTCCAGGTGGGAAGCACGGGGCATCTCCGTGACTGCCATTTGACTCTGAACTGAGAAAATAGAATGCAAAGGCTGAAGCATTTCCTACATAGTTGACCCTTGAGCAACATGGTTCTGGACTGCACGGGTCCGCGTACACACAGATGTTGTCAATGAAAGTTGCCCGAGCTTGCCGGCCTCCTGCCTGTCCTCCCGTGTCCTCCCCGTCTTCTGCCTCTGGCACCCCGGAGACAGCAAGACCCACCCTCGCCCCCTCCTCCTCCTCAGCCCACTCAACGTGAAGATGATGACGATGAAGACCTTTATGCTGATCCACTTCCACTTATCAACAGTAAATGTTTTTTCTTTCTTCTGGTTTTCTTAATAATGTTTTATGTTCTCTAGCTTACTCCACTGTAGGAAGGCAGTATCCGATACATATGACATACAAATACATGCCAATCGCCTGTTTATATTATCAGTAGGGCTTCCCGTCAACAGTAGGCTACTAGGTAAGTTTTGGGGAGGCAAATTTATATGTGGATTTTCAACCACAGGGGAATTGTGCCTACAAATTTGCATTGCTCAAGGCCAACTATACATGCAAACACAGCCCCCTGTTTCAGGCAGAGATGAAATACTGCGGCCCTGCACGGACACCTTTAATATTTATTGTTGGAGTCCATTGAAGGGAGAAGATCAAGCATCTTATCTTTCTTCTATTCGCTTATCTGGCTTCAAAAATGTCAGTCTTTTATCTTTTATCACAAATGCAATGTTTTTCGGGCTCGCCACTGCTACTCTGGGGGGCGTCCTAAAAGCCTGCAGCTGAGTGCAGAGCTCTGGGTGTGGGCGCAGGGGTGAGAAAGAGACCTCCACGGAATTGCTGATTAATAAAATGGGGGTAGGGCCAAGCGCGCCACCTCTTGTTGGCTACTGGTTTTGCACAATCCCTTCCCCTCTTGAGATAATATGTCTTCCTCACATATAACCACCTCACTGGGATGGGCCGAGCTGAAATCTCTGATACCTGCTTAGGATGCTGAACCCAATGTTCAGACATATTTTCATTTGGTGTCATTTTCTACACTTGCCCAGAAAATTTTCAAGTTATTAGTTTCTCTTCTAGGGACTAGGTTTAGTCCCATGGAGAGGGGAGGCTGAAAACAGGGCTGAGTATTGAGCAAGGACAAAGCAGGGAGTCACAACGTGGGCTTTAAAGTAACTAAGCAACAAGGTCACTGACTGCGTTTCCCACGGGGCACGGGCATGACACCCTTACGAGTAGCAGGGCTGGCAAGCGAGGCCGGCTTCTGTAGGCGAAGTTTTACTGAAACACAGCTACGCCCATCTGGTAGTATGCTATCCTGGCTGCTTTCCCACCCAGGGGCAGGACTGAGTAGTCGTGCTGGAGACTGTGTAGACCGCAAAGCCTACGACATCATCCTCGTTACGGAACATGTGCGTCCCTGGTGTGTAGATTGCGCCAGGCACCGAGAGGCAAACCAATGAAGTCTGAGATGCAGAGCTGGTACGTAAACTTGGTTTCTGTCCCCTGTCTCAGAGTCTTACTGATCTCCAGCCAAAACAACCCCCCCCCCAAGCAATGGTGACCCTAAGCATAATGTTCTAATCCTTCGAGCCCAGGGTTACCCTTGCTGGCTCTTCGGGACAGGTGGCTTCATCAGAGTAACTCAGGTTTTGCTGAAAAGGTAGATTCCTGGTGTCTTCCCCCACAGATTGATTTCTCGAGTGACTACGTGGAAGGCACACCCAGCTACTCACTCAGTCAGTGACTGGCAGCTCACAAGAGCTTCCCGCATCCGGCAAAGCCATGTCTGACTCTTCCAAGGCACGAGTGAGCCCCTTCTTTGCTTAAGAACCTTCCTTTAGAGCCTTAGAGAAAGAAGAATTCTTACCTCCTTTGTTTCCAACTGCCTGGAGATGCTAGAATTCTACTTCTTGGGACATAAGGCCATAACATCCTGCACTCTTGTGTTCTGAGACAGATGATAACTACATTCTGGGCCTTCCTACCCCTCTTTTTTCTTCTTCCCCTGTCAATAACCCTCCTTACTCCGCAACTTGGGCAGGGCCGCCCATCCAAGCGAGAGCTCTTCTATAAAGCAGCAGTCTCCAAACACTATCACAGATCCAGTCATCAGTGAAGTTAGGCATGTACCCTAGTAGTTGTTTACTAAATTGTAAATCACACTCCTGTTCTTTTGTACTAATATGTTATGTAAATTATAAACATACACAAAACCAAAATTTGAAAATGGATGAGACAGAGGTGAAATTAACAGTAAACATTTTATTAACAGTATATTTCTTTGCTATCATTCAGTTGTTATAAATAAAATATTTTTACTGAAATCAGTGATTTTATTATTTTTGAAAACTTTGCTTTAATATTTTGTGACTCAATAATTAAAGGGCTAGTTTCAAGGTTTCTTAATTTCCATGTTTAGATTTAATGACACATTTGAAATTAATTCTTGCTGGGATGTGTAGGTCTAAGTAGAAGTTTATTGTTGGTTGCACATAACTATCATTATATTTTCTTAAATTCTATCTGCCAATATGCAAAGGTTTTGTTGAAATCTATTTTTAAGTATGTTTATTGTTACATTGTGCAGATATAATAACTGTGTAACTGCACTGTAATGACATAACTTATTTAGCCAATTCCATATTGATTCATATTTATATTATTTCATTCTTCTATAATAAACATATTACAGTTAATAACCTTATACATATGTCATTTTCACCTTCACAAGAATATCTGTAGGAAAAATTCCTGGAAATGGAATTTTTAGGTCAAAAAGGGTAATTTAGTAAATTTTCTAGATAGGTTCAAATTGCCTTCCACATGGGCTCATATCTGGAAGATGAAGCTCTTTTCCTACTGCCAGGCCAGCACACTTATCAAACTTTTCAATAGTTGCCAATGTGAGAGAGGAAGCCTGGCATCTCAGCACAGTTTCAATTTCTACTTCTCTTATTTCAAGCTGGTTTAGGAGCCATTTGTGAATTTTTTTCTGTGAACTGTTTATGATAAGAGAAAATTATAGGTTTATTCTTCAAATACCTTTTCAAAATGCTTTTAAATAGGGATTTTACTAATCAGTGAGAAAATAGGGACAGATTGGTTTTTTTTGGCCCTTTAAAAATGCCTATTCAGCAAGTTTGTAGGATACAAGGTAAATATACAAAATTCATATTCTTACATACTATATTACTATTCATATTCTTATATATTAACAATAGAAAATAGAATTTGAAATTTTAAAAATATCATTTATAATAGCACACACAAAAGGATGAAGTACTTGAATTTAAATTTAACAAAATATGTGTAGGATCTACATGCCGACAACTATAAAACAGATGAAAAATTAAATAAGACCCAAATATATGGAAATGATATACCATGCCCATGAATTTGAAGGTTCAACATTATGAAGATTTGATCTATCGATTCAATGGAATCCCAGAAAGTTGTTTTGAAAATATCAGTAAGATGATCCTAAAACTTATATGGAAAGGCAAAAACACTAGAATAGCCAAAACTATTCGGAAAAATGACAAAAGTGAAGGACTCATACTACCTGATTTCAGGACTTAATATTAATATGAAGCTATAGTAATCTAGACAAGTGATACTGGTGGAAGGATAGATGCATAGACCAGTGGAACAGAATGGAGAACCCAGAGATAGACCCACAAAAATATAATCACCAGAATTTTTATGAATATGCAAATTCAATTCAATGGAAAAATGATGGTCTTTTCAACAAATGGTACTGGAATAATGGCTATCTATGTGCAAAACAACAGAAACAACTAAAATTTAAAAAGGCATGTTAGAGGACATACACCTCATACCTTATATAAAAATTAATCTAAAATGGATCAAAGACCTAAATGTAAATATTAATAGTAAAACCATGAAACTTGTAGAAGTAAACATAGAAAATCTGCAGCATTTTGGGTTTGCCAATGAAATTTTAGATACAACACCAAAAGCATAATCCATAAAAGAAAAAAATGATTAGTTGGACTTGATCAAGATTAAAAACTTTCTTGGGAGAAATATTTACAAATCAGACATATGATGAAAGCCTTGTATCTGGAATATATAAAGGACTCGTAAAATTCAACAATAAGCAAACAAAATAACCCAATTAGAAAATGGGCAACCAATCTAAGCAAACACTTCATCAAAGAAAATATACAAGTGGCAGATAAGCATATGAAAAGATGGTCAACATTATTTGTCACTAAGGAAGTGTAAATTAAAACCACAATCAGGCATCACTACCCGCCAATTAGAATTGTTAAAAATCAATCAAACAAACAATATCAAATGAGGATGAAGCCACAGAACAGTAAGAACTGCCATTTATCACTGCTGGGAACAAAATGCACTGTCACTTCAGAAAACAGTTTGGCAGTTTCTTATGCACTTAAATATAGAATTATCATATAAACCAATAATCACACTCCTTGGTATTTATTTAAGTGAATCAAAAACTTATGTTCACACAAAAACAAGCGACCCAGTGTTTATGGCAGCTGTGTTCATAATCACTAAAACCCGGAGGCGACCAAGCTGTCCTTCAGCGGGGGGCGTGTGTGCGCGGGCGTGGGGCGGCCACACACAGGAACACTGCTCACCTTCGAAAGGAGCAAGCCATTGGTTACCATAGCAACATGGATGAATCTTAAAATCGTTTTGCTAAGTGAAGGAAGCCAGACCCAAAAGACTACCTGTGATATAATCTGCATATATGACCTTATGGGAAGGCAGAACTGTGGGGACAGGAAACAGATGAGTGCCTGTCAGGGGCTGGAGGAGGAACTGACCGCAAAGGGCCACACAGCTTTCATTAGGTCCGCTGTTCCCCATGGTACTGGGGTAGTGGGCTCACGACCTCATTAATCTGTCGAAACCCATAGAATCATACATCGCAAAGCATGAACGTCAGTGTTTGCAAATTTAAAAAAAAATCACCCAGGATGTGGGGAATCCCAGGATGGAATTCAGATTGCGAACAAAAGACCTAACTGCATCCCAGACGTGTGACAGGTAGGGAGAGAGTTACTGACCTAGGGCACTTTGGAAAACGGTGTTTTGACTGCAGTCTAAAGGCAGAAAGATCGGTATATGAACACTGTACTCTGGTTGATAAATTTGCTTCTCGCAGGGGTCAGGTCAGTTCTGAAACTACTTTACATGTAAAACTGGGGTCAAACAAATGGGTAAATAAATTGTAAATCCTGGGGGCCAGATTTCACACTGTCAGAGAAAGAAGTTACAAATAAGCCAGAGAGGAAGACCAGAATAATCCCTGTGGTGTTGGATTAGAGTCAGATAGAAAATAGGAATTAATCTACCTCTCTATTATCTATCTTCAGATCAACAGATTCAGATACAGAAATAAACACAGAACTGTGCATCTACATGGGATCGCACACATACATCGATTCTTAACTCTGTCTCCCGAGAGGACCTAGAAACCTGACACCCCATTAGCAATGAGTATACTCGGCCCCCAGATCTGCTTCTAATACCATTCCATTTTCCCAGGAATCCCTGCACACTGGCTGATTTTAGGACTGGGACGGGGAGGTGCAAGATGCGCCCGAGGCCACGCGTTCCTGCGGGAGAGCGAGGCGTTGCGGGGCGAGAGGACGCGCAGGGCGAGAGGACGCGGGGACCAGGCTGAAGAGCCCCAGTGGCCACGCCGGGGCGTTCTGAACAACAAAATAAATAACTGTCGTACCGGATTAAAACTCAGAGAATAAAATAAATATGTATGAGTCCATACTAATATAAATAAATGACTGAACACATAAATATCTGAGGAGAGAAGCAAGTCTGACTTATAGAAGAATTCTAAACAATCTATGTAGATAATCCTCCTCCAGGACACGGAGCTTCATTCTCCTCCCTCCGAGCAAGGCTGGACTTAGGCACTCGCTTCCTACAGACGGAGTGTGGAAAGGGGGGACGGCGACTTCCTGCGACACCCAATAGCCTCCGCTGTGGCCAAGCACCCACAGGAACCTCAGCACGGATGAGCCCTGTTCGTCCCCTGATGGGAGGGGACGAGAGGGGCACGTCACCTCCGTGGTTTTCTTCCCCCAGATCCGTAACCCCAGTTGGATCATGAGAAAACTCTGGTGACCCCCAGTGCGGGGCACCCTACCGCACGCCTGCCCGGAACTCCCCAGACACGCCACAGGCATCCACGGCAGCGCCGAGAGACTGCTGCGGACCGAGCAGGCCGAGGGAACATGGTTTCGAGCTCCCCACTTCGCTAGTGTCACCTGTTTTCTGTCGCAGGGTCCAGTGTGGAGCCCTGGCTCGGATCCTGTCGCAGAGAAAGGCAGGATGGGAAGGCTGACGACATCCGAGCAAAGCCACCGTCAGCGCGCTGCACTGGTGTCAGTTTCTTAGTCCTGACAAGGTCGCAGGAGGGAAGGGGTGGGCTGTGCCGTCTGTGCGACTTTTCTGTAAATCTAAAACGAGCGCAAAGCCAGTTTAATATCTTGCTAGGCAGCATGCTGCTGAGAGCCACTTTCGCACCACAAGCTGCGCAGGTTTGGAAGACCAGATTATGGCAAAATAACCGCGGGTACCAGCCTTCGTGCCCGATGCTTGCCACTACTTTGCCAATGAGGAGCCGGGACACGTGTGCCACTAAAGAGTTCAGAGTCGCTTTTGTTCTCATTACAAGTTATTGTGGAGATTCCATTACATGGAGGTCTCATTTTAATAAAATTAACCACATTAATTTAACTCTACCAATATAGTCTGATCCCACTTATTTTTCGTATAAAATGGGAGCACATTGGTGATACCTTGTGTCCTCTAAACTGCCATATATTCCAACAACCTAAAAGGAATAACTGGCTACCTTATTCTCCATCCACTTTATCCGGGCCCGCAGCAGGTAAGATGCAGAGACAGAGCCGTGCGGCACAGCTGTGAAGATCGAGGCTGCCGAGCCATTAAACACTTGCCCGTGGGGAGCAGCCCACAGCTAAGACCCAGGCAGAAGCAGCAAACAAACCCCACGCAGACTTGGCCATCTTAATGGTGACAGTGGCAGCAGCGGCTTTGAGTGTGCGCAGCGTTTTTATTATTATTGTTATTGTAGCAATATGCACATTGCGTACAATTTACTGTTGATTCATTTTAAAGTTTACAATCCAGAGTTACCAAATACATTGCCAGCACTGTGCATCCGTCCCTACTCTCTAGGTTCCGGTTTGCGTCTCATCTCATCTCCCCGGAAGGAAGCCCTGCTCCTGTTAAGCAATCACTTCCTGTTTCCCCTCCCACCCTGGAAAGCACGTCCGTGTTCTGCCAGCGTGGTGCAGCTGCCCGTGCGTGGGTCTGCACCTGTATGTGGGTCTGCAGCGATTCTATCTGTGCTTTTCACAGTGTGGTCCTCGCCACCCGTTTGGAAACCTCACCTGAAAATGTGTTAAAATGAAGTTTTGTTGACCTCAGTCTAGATCTCCTAAATCAGAATCGGGTGTATGTGTAGGGAGGCAGGAGTCTGAGTTTTGACGTGCCCCCCAGGTGATCATAATGCCCACTAAGTCGTGAGAAAATTAGGGACAGCTAGCCTTTTCCTGTCTTCCCTTAGCACGGACACTGTGGGTGGCCCACAAAAGAATTCACGATGGGGAATTAATCAGTGAGGTTGACTCAATGTGTAACATTTTCTGAGAGAAATGCATTATTAATTGAGACATCTTCAAAATACAGTGCCTTAAGCCATGTTCACAGTTTTCAAACTGTGTTTTTCATAGACTAAAGGTCTGTTTAAAAACAAAAAGACACTGCCTTGGCCCAAATCAATGATCTCCTAGTAGTCAGATTTCTGCCGCTGCTACAGACCAGTGGGGAGCTCTTATGTCATCTGAGTGACCCATACCTAACTCTGAGACTACTCTAGGTGACCGCAAGGACCATGCTTGTGCCCTGACCCCTGGCCCAGCCCACTACAGACAGGTATTCTGCTACCACCTTCACTATTTTAAACTTGTACAGATGTTACACTTGTCGCCTAAGCTTATTTCAAAAATACAAACACAGAAGAGGCACCAACTCTATATACCACAGCAAAAAGTAGTCTTTACCCTCTAGATATTTCTAAAACCGACCAATACAAGTTGGGTTTCTCCAGCGGTCATTTGAGACCCACCGAAATACCTTGATATCATATTTAATATTTTGTCAATGCCACATTCTTTCCTAGATTTTTGCAGTGTTCCAGTTGTGTTTCATGGGTGGCGGCTGGCCACTGGACATGCACTTCATGGAAGGATGTGCACTTCGGCCAAAACTCCAGGTGGCCACCTAGAGTGCTTCTTCTGAAATAACATGAAAAAAGGATAAAACAATTTTCTTTAAAATTTTTTGACTCATAGTTTGTGATTGTGTATATTTGTATATTTTTACAGTTTCCATTGCCATGTATAGGAAAGAAACATTTTTATGAGTAGAAGGATCTAGAAGGTTAAGAATGCAAGCTCTGGAATCAGATTTCCAGGGTATGAACTTATGCTCTGCCAACTGCTCACTGTTACTTTAACTTCTCTGTGTTGCATTTTGTCTTGTCTGTAAAGTAGGATAATAACAGTGTCGTCTTCACTGGGGTAGCTATGAAGACCAAATGGAAATGTACGTGAAAGCTATTGGAACAGTGCCTGGCACATGAAAGACCTCCACATTTCTTGGCTATTCTGATCATTAGTAGCGATCACCACTGTGACTGTTACTACCATGGTCACAAAAAAGGAAGTCTTAGGCAAGAGCATTAGGCCGGTTTGAGGTATTTTGAAAAAGAAATATGAGGCCGTTCCCCACAAAGACTCATCCATCACTAAGGTCTAGGGATGTTTTCTCATAAGGGCAGGAGTTCTTGGTCCAAGGCACCAAGCGACGGGAAAAACCTCCTGCAATGACATGCAAGTGCGGGATTCTCCGGGACACGCTCTACGCTTCGCCACACTCTCAAAGAACCTGAGACTTCCAAGATGTGGCTGTGACTTTGGAGCCGCTAAGCTAAGGTTGGACGGGTCTCCCGGGCTGTGTCCTGCCCAGCCCGGAGGAGGGTGAACGGATCTTACAAGAATCCTTCCGGCGTCGTTCCTGCCGCACTTGTCTTGTACTGGGTTCTTTTCATAGCTTCTATTCCTTGACATTTTTGACATTTGCCAAATGCATGGGAGTTCTCCAGGGTCCAGACACTCCAGAATACTTTAGGCGCAGCTAGGACAGTAAGACGGCGTTCATTACTCCGTGAAATATGAGTTCACCGGCCTTGGTGGCACCCCAGGAATCTGCACAGTTGTTGGTGCTTTAACCCTGGGAGAATCTGTATGTGAGTGTGAGTGAGTGTGTGTGTGTGTGTATGTGTGTGTGAGTGTGTATGTGTGTGTGAGTGTGTATGTATGTGTATGTGTGTGAGTGTATGTGAGTGTGTATGTGTGAGTGCATGTGAGTGTGTATGTGTGAGTGTATGAGTGTGAGTGAGTGTGTGAGTGTGTACGTGTGAGTGTATGTGAGTGTGTATGTGTGAGTGCATGTGAGTGTGTATGTGTGAGTGTATGTGAGTGTGTACGTGTGAGTGTATGTGAGTGTGTATGTGTGAGTGTGAGTGTGAGTGAGTGTGTGAGTGTGTATGTGTGAGTGTATGTGTGAGTGTGTGTGTATGTGTGAGTGTATGTGTGAGTGTATGAGTGTGAGTGTGTATGTGTATGTGAGTGTATGTGTGAGTGTGTGTGTATGTGTGTGAGAGTGTGTATGTGTGTGAGTGTGTATGTGTGAGTGTGTGTGTGCGAGTATGTGTGTGAGTGTGTATGTGTGAGTGTGTGTGTGCGAGTATGTGTGTGAGTGTGTATGTGTGAGTGTATGTGTGAGTGTATGAGTGTGAGTGTGTATGTGTATGTGAGTGTATGTGTGAGTGTGTGTGTATGTGTGTGAGAGTGTATGTGTGTGTGTATGTGTGAGTGTGTGTGTGCGAGTGAGTATGTGTGTGAGTGTGTATGTGTGAGTGTGTGTGTATGTGTGTGCGAGTGAGTATGTGTGTGAGTGTGTATGTGTGAGTGTGTGTGTATGTGTGTGCGAGTGAGTATGTGTGTGAGTGTGTATGTGTGAGTGTGTGTGAGTGTGTATGTGTGAGTGTGTGTATGTGTGTGAGTGTGTGTATGAGTGTGTATGTGTGAGTGTATGTGTGAGTGTGAGTGTGTATGTGTATGTGAGTGTATGTGTGAGTGTATGTGTATGTGTGTGAGAGTGTGTATGTGTGTGAGTGTGTATGTGTGTGAGTGTGTATGTGTGTGAGTGTGTATGTGTGAGTGTGTGTGTGTGCGAGTGAGTATGTGTGTGAGTGTGTATGTGTGAGTGTATGTGTGTGTGTGAGTGTGTATGTGTGAGTGTGTGTGTATGTGTGTGCGAGTGAGTATGTGTGTGAGTGTGTATGTGTGCGTGAGAGTGTGTGTGTGCACATCCAGTCTTGTCCATTGCATTTGTGCTACCTTTTTCTCCACAGATGCCCACCCATTGTAAGACCTCTTTTCTTTGCCAACCTCTTTACAAACTTTTCCCATTTTTATTCTCACATGTCAGCATGTCATGTTGTAGCCATTCCAATTTTTTTTTAGTCCAAGATAAATGCAGAAAAAACTTGCACTGTGGCTGAACTCTCTAACTTCTCAAAGGGAAAATGTCTGCGCGGCATGACTTTTTCCGTCATTTAATCCAACTGTGCACTCCCAGAATAAGAAATATCAGAGCGCTAGCAGGCTCACAGCCGCGGCTCCTGTCGATGGCAAAACGGTTGTCACGTTCAGCCAGATGGCGGGGACAGGAGGCACCAAGCAAACTAGCCTCGGGCTTGTCCTCCAAACGGTGGAGCCCTCATGTTGCTGTTACCAAGTGGGAAAGAAGTTTCACGGGAATAATTCTAAGGATCTTAATCCTTGCTGTCATGTATTTATTGTATCTGAGGTTTGCAGTAATTTGCAAGCATGTGTTTAAAATTCCAGGGAATGTTCGTCTCCAGGCTTGGTGCTGGCAGGCCCCAGCGGCGAGCACGGAGCCGTCTGCCGGCCTTTCGGGTGCACAACGTAGAATCAGGAGAAGAATCACAGTAACGGATCTGCATTCTTGAAGTTTATAAATTACAGACAACTATTTATAAACAAATAATAAAACCAATAAAAATGAGATTTTCTTTTTTTTTAAAACCAGAGAAAATCCCCCCAAATATTGTAGTCCCTTACCTTCTTTTTCAGATTTGAAAGCTGAGGCCCAGAGTTACCTCGTTGAATTTTCACTTGGAGCACAAAGTTTAGACCCAAGTGAGCATTCAGTCAGTGCTTGTTGAGTGAATATCTTTGACTAGGCTATGCCTGTGGGAGTCCGTCCACAAACCAATGGTAATAAACTACCACTGAATCCACACATGCAACGCTCTGCAGACCAGCCCTTGTCACCACAAGGCGAAAACCCAAGTCCTTGTGCTCTTTTGTGAATACAGCAATCCTCTAGGACAATTCTAAACGAAAACAGCCAATTACTGCTGCTGCCCAACACTCTGTATTCAAATTATAGCTGATCTGTGAGCAAGGTGGCAGTTAGGTGAGTCAACCCTGCCCCGCTGAGAATCTACCCGTCACTTTTGACTCCCCTCAGACTTAGCTACCGACTGCTAACTGGAGGCCTTGCCAATAACATAAGCATCGATGAACACGGACACGTGGCGTGTGTATTGCATGCACTCTGTACTGCATCCTTACAATAAAGCAAGCTAGAGAAAAGAAAATATCACCAGGAAAATCATAAGGGAGAGAACATGTATTTCCTATTCATGAAGTGGAGGTGGATCATCTTGAAGGTCTTCATCCTCATCGTCCTCACGTTGAGTGGGCTGAGCAGGAAGAGGGAGAGGAGGGGTGGGTCCTGTCTCGAGGTGGCCAAGGCGAGAGGGCGGAGGAGGAGGAGGTGGAGGGAGGCCGGAGAGGCAGGCACACTTGGTGCAACTTTTACTGTAAAAACTCCAAGTGTGAGTGGACCCTCGCAGCTCAAGCCTGTCGCTCAAGGGTCCACTGTAACAGAAAAGAGCACTCTGCTCGCAGGGCCCAGCTTGAGTAGGGCAGCCTGGCCCCCTTAGAAGTTGTCATTCTATTCACAGTCTCCGGGAGAAAATTTCTCCATCTACTTTAGTCCAAGTCCCTTGCCCCTCCCAAACCCCGGAACGCTCGGAGGATTGGCCCCAATTTTCCCTCTGTTCAGGGAGCATGGGTCACTAGCCCACCTTTTTTTTTTTTATGTTTTTTTTTTATTATGGGGGTACAGATTTTAAGGTTTCAATAAATGCCCATTTCCCCCCTCCCCCCAAAAGTCTGAGTCTCCATCATGACCATCCCCCAGATGGTACACATCTCACTCATTATGTATGTATATACCCACCCCCCTCCCCCCTCCCACCTGCCCAATACCCTATTACTGTAGTACCTATGTGTCCACTTAGGTGCTACTCAGTTAATACCAGTTTGCTGGAGAATATATCTGGTGCTTGTTTTTCCATTCTTGGGATACTTCACTTAGTAGTATGGGTTCCAGCTCTAACCAGGAAAATATAAGATATGCTATATCACCGTTGTTTCTTAGAGCTGAATAGTACTCCATGGTATACATATACCACATTTTATTAATCCTTTCTTGGATTGATGGGCACTTGGGCTGTTTCCACAGCCTTGCAATTATGAATTGTGCTGCTATAAACATTCGAGTGCAGGTGTCTTTTTTGTAGAGTGTCATTGGATCATTTGGGTAGATGCCCAGCAATGGGATTGCTGGATCAAATGGTAGATTCACTTGTATCGCTTTAAGGTATCTCCATATTGCTTTCCACAGAGGTTGAACTAGTTTGCAGTCCCACCAGCAGAGTAGGAGTGTTCCTCTCTCTCCGCAACCACGCCAGCATTTATTGTTTGGAGATTTTTTGATAAAGGCCATTCTCACTGGGGTTAAGTGATATCTCATTGTGGTTTTGATTTGCATTTCCCTGATGATTAGAGATGTTGAGCATTTTTTCATATGTTTGTTGGCCATTCTTCTGTCTTCTTTAGAAAAGTTTCTGTTCAAGTCCTTTGCCCACTTTTTAATGGGGTTATTTGATTTTTTCTTCCTGATTTTCGTGAGTTCTAAGTATATTCTAGTTATCAGTCCCTTATCGGATGCATAGGATGCAAAAATTTTCTCCCATTCTGTAGGTTGTCTGTTTACTTTCATGACTATTTCTTTGGCTGTGCAGAAGCTTTGTAGTTTGATCAAGTCCCATTTATTTATTTTTGTTGCTGCTGTGATTGCCTTTGGGGACTTCTTCATAAACTCTTTGCCCAGGCCGATGTCTAGGAGAGTGTTTCCAACTTTTTCCTCTAGAGTTCTAATAGTTTCATGCCTTAGGTTTAAGTCTGTTATCCAGCGTGAGTTGGTTTACTAGCCCACTTTTATAAGACACAACTACCTCACTACCTCCTCGTTGTGTAGCTACACGTATGC